>NC_140951.1:2537500-2957500 GCF_014529385.1 Adiantum capillus-veneris
AAAACATGTACAATGCAGCACTTACAGAGTTTACAAAAACCTGCTAAAACTGCGCATTACAGTCACTTAACAATAGCTAACAAAAAACTACTAATCTGTCCATTGCAGCCACTTAACAGTTCTTACACAACTCAACAAAAAACATAAAACAGATGGAAGAAAGGCTTCTAGAGGTAGCACACCACTCTGTTCTCACACAACTTAGCAAAAAATAAAAAACAAATGGAAGAAATTCTTTCAGAGGTAGCACTGAGTGCTCCTCAAGCTTAATGCAAGGCAGTTCCCGGCAGCGATGCCAAAAATGTGCGCTTTGTCGCACGTTTGGAAGGCTGGGAACTTGCATGTGCACTGTGTGTGGGCCTTGAAAGGCTGCAAGCACACAACTAGACAGTCCTAGCAAGCTCAAAGAAACAATGGTGTGTCACTCATCGCTCAATGCTTCCGTCTTGAAGGATCCTGTGCTGCAAAGAAGAAGGAGCTACCGTCGATGTCGCGCTCAACCGATTCCGCCACAATGCTCGATCACTCTCTCTCTCTCTCTCTCTCTCTCTCTCTCTCTCTCTCTCTCTCTCTCTCTCTCTCTCTCTCTCTCTCTCTCTCTCAAGCATACACACACACACACACATACACACGTGAGCACACAAAAGAGAAGGAGACAGAGATGGATCAAGAGCACTTCTTAGCTTACACCTCAAAGAATGACGATTTTTAGGTCAAATGGACCTTTTATAAGAGTTTGACTCATTCACACATGGGCGCCCACAGTGACTGGTCGTTGCAAAACTACTGTAAAAATAAGATAAGAGGTGCGATCACCTACACACCTATTGGACCGACAAGCCCGGTCCATGATTCAATCAAATATATAATATGCGTTCGTCGAAGGTGATAGGGTGTCCGTGAGGGTTAACAAAAAACATGCTACATATGAAGATAATGCACTATTTCCAATTCAAACACCTGATAGCCAAGCTTGAAAGGCTTTCACATGTTATTGGATATATACCAAGGTTGAACATATAACACATTTTTTAATCTAGATAAACCATGGTGAGTATGTCTGATCATATACACACATACCACACGTCAAGTGCTTGACAATATGGTAAATTTACCATATGAGCATGAAAAAAACTAGGGCCCTACAACACAATCAAATATTTCCTTAGATGTGCCTATCCTCAAATCTATCAAAGTTCATGGATGTTGAGAGGTGAAAGAATTTTTACACCAATGTATTGGCATCTAGGGATTCTTCAGTACAACTTGTTCACTCCTACCTACTAGCTCTTCAAGATGTGCTTACACTAGGACTGTTTATATGTATTTTTATCTAGTTTTTGAGTTTCATAGACAATGTTTATTTGTAAATGTGTATAGGGTTCTCACTATTTCCTTCCTCCATGCTTATGTTTTTTTTGAAATTGTACTCTCCTTATCTTAATGTAGAAAAAGATGAAGTACCTGATAAACCTACATGAGGCAATGTGAGGCAGATGGGAAACATCACAAAGATAGTTTCACATCCGTCAAAAGAAATGGATTGTGGCTAGACACACGAAGCTACAAGTTAAAATAGCTTGCTCTTGAGGGATGGATTTAAAATAAGTTTCTTCCAAGAATGATATAATGATAAATCCCTTGATGAGAGGAATGATGAAGGAAGCAGTGGCATTTATACAAGTACAAAAACTTTATTAGACCAAACTCTGAGCTATAGAGGGACGTGTGTTGAAAACCATAGATGCAAGGCTTAACAAAAAAATCTAAAGACATAAGTTCAAGAAAAGAAAGCCGTGTGCTAGGGGATTGCGTCCTCTTGTGAAAAATGATATTAGTAATGGTAGAGCAATCAAACTAAAATCAGTTAAATGGTAAGCCACTGCAAAATATATAAACGGTAGTAAAATTCAAAGGTATCATGAGCCACTTACAAACCAATGTGTGGTATGCCAAAAGACAAAATTTGATAGAGGGAAGCAACTTGGATTGCTTCAACCCTTGCCAATCCCTAATTCACCATGGGAGAGCATATCCATGGATTTTATCTTTGGATTGCCTAAGTCTATCCATGGGAATACGGGAATATGGACGATAGTAGACAGGTTCAGTAAACAAGCTCATTTTATACCTGTCAAAAATACTATCAAAGCCCATCAAATGGAAACCCTCTTCATTTCACAAATTTTCAAGTACCATGGCTTGCCAATGTCCATAGTGTCGGATAGAGATCCTAGAATGACCAGTAATTTCTAGAAGGGTCTCTTTGAGAATTTAGGGACAAGGCTAAACTTCTCTTCGGCCTCTCATCCACAAACGGATGGCCAAAGTGAAATAGCTAACCCAACCATTCTTGATCTACCAAAATCCTATGTAACGGAAGTAGATCAAAGATCCCAATGGGAGAAGTACTTACCCTTAGTGGAGTATGCTTACAACAACACTGTACATACTTCCACAGGAAAAGCACCTTTCGAGGTAATTGAGGGAAGATCAAAAAGTCCCTTGCTACTTAAGGTACATGGGAAGATCTTCGCTACAGATGAGTATAGCCGAGACCTACAAGAATCCTTTCAAAAGATTAAGGATGCTATCTCTATCTCACAGCAAAGGCAAAAGGCTGCTGCTGACAAGCACAGAAGAGCCCAGGACTTTAAAGAAAACGATTGGGTCTTGTTAAAGTTTCCCAAGGCTCGATTAAGGCACACGACGGGCAAGAATCCTATGGGCCACCAAAAGTACTATGCTAAACTAGCAAAAAGGTACTATGGTCCCTTCCAGATTCTTAGGCCAATCAATGAGATGGCCTATCAACTCAAGTTGCCCAATCATTGGCTCATACACAATGCTTTCCATGTGAGCCTATTAAAGCCTTACAAAGGAGAGCCACCTCAAGAACCAACTATTGAAGACCCACCAGAGATCGAGGACCAAGGAGAGGTGCTGCAGCCCGAGTCCATTCTACGACATGAAGACAAGGTGCTAAGAGGCTGTAAGACTATCCGACGATATCTTATTAAGTTTAAAAATTATCCTTTTGAAGATGCTAGATGGATGCAAGGCATACAATTAAAGGATAACCTAAACCTTGTCAATGCTTACAATGCTTCCCAATCAGTAAGCAAATATACAAAATGTTAAAAATGAACAAATGTTTTGTCTTATAAGACTTTCTTTTTCTTTATTGTGCACAAAAATGAAGTATGCATGCTTAGATCAAGTTTGCGGAGACGACGTCTCCCAAACACCAAGTAGAGCTTGTCACTCTACTATGGAAGATTGATAGGACTAATGTACAGACATGGTTGCGGCAGCCTAAGGCTCTCAAGCGCCAAATGGACTAGTCATCCATTGTGGAATGATGTCGTAGGGTAACATAGGGATCCTCTACCCGCTAAGAAAAGGACTCATGAATATGCTTTATCTTCTCTACACCATAGTCGAGGACGACTATGATTTCAAGAGAGAGGTAATGTCATAATAATCAATATCTAATTCTCCTAAATGATTTTCTCATATTAAACTGATCATTTAATGTGGGGAAGTGCCAGGGGAGAAAAGGCTAGAATATTGGTTAAGCTAGCAAACCGGCCACAATAGGGATCCAAAGGAGGGAAAATAGGGATCCAAAGGGGGGGGCATCTGCAAAAGAGCCATGTGCAACAATGGGCTAAAAAGACCCTAAGGTTCATCCCATTAAGACTTCCAAAATGCTAAGGTTCCAAAATTCAAAGGTTGTGTCCAAAGGGTTAAAGCTTAGGGGGAATTGGATGCTTTGTGTGCTCTCCAAAGTCAATGCATATCCCTACATGGGAGGGGGCGAGCCCTTCTTCTAGGGGATGAGAGAGAAAGCCACACACACACACACACACACACAGGCTCCCTTTACACAAAGGGAATGAGGGACACATGTCAGCTCCCTAGGCAAGATGCCCACAAGGTGTGCCCAGTTTCTATTGGATGAACCTTGAAGTGGACCAATGAGAATTAAGCTAGAGTAAATCTAGTTTAATTAGTTTAAAAACATTTAATAAAAGAAACCAATGAGAATTAAGTCTCCTAGATAACTATTGGGCAGTCTTACAAGGGGTCCAATGAGCATTCAGGAGCCCAATGGCTTGCCTGATTCCTATTGGCCAGGAGGCAAAGGGGTCCAATGAGAGTTTAGTTTAATTATTTAATTACCTAAATCTCTCACAAAAGGGGAAAGGGGGACACATGTCAAAAGGCTATCACTTATGCTGCTTAATTGTGATTGGCTGCCAATGAGGCTAGAGCAAGAGCAAATAGCAAGGGGGCTCGCCCAAGACAGAGGGGGGGCTGATTTTTGCAAGGCATTATCACACACACACTCACACAATCTGATGTGTGAAGAAAGAGAAGACTATCTCTTCCCAAGCTTTCATGGAGAGCTCATCACCTACTCCAAGCTTGTGAGATAGAAGCCTACATCAACACACTCTTGGCATGTGGATGCAAATCCAACCAAGATCCAAGCTTCAATGCATGCTCATCTCCTCTACCAAGCTAATTACTAAGCTAAGCTATGCTAATATGAGTGATTATGTGAGGAGATGTACATCTTTCTCGTAAGATACTCCTTCTTCCTCTCAATCTACTCTCATACCCTGCTAGCTCTCACCATCTTCGAAGGTGTGTGAGGTCTTGGGTCTGAGAACGGGGATAATTCAAGTTGTGTTTACTAAGATTTTTTTGCTTAGTGCATGAATCTTTCATCTTCATTGCACTAGCTAGTCTTGAAGGAACACAAAGAATTGTATTGTACAATGTCTCTCTTGATGGGAGAAACCATAATACAAAGCCTTTTGGAGGGGGGACCGGCTCCATGCAAATCCGGTCCTCAACTGTTGTCATTAGCTTAATTTCTCTCTCTTTTGAAAGTATTGTCGATGCTATCTAACTAGGTGTTATGCTTTTTGTTGCTCTCTCCACCCAAGCACTCTTGTAATTCTCATTAGGAATCTATTCTAATGAAATGCCCACTATGTTCATGCTCATTTCCGCTACACACAAGTTATTAGGCCACTCATTTCCGCTACACACAAGTTATTAGGCGATTAAATGTTACATTGCACCGCTACACACAAGTTATTAGGCGATTAAATGTTACATTGCATGAACATAGTGGGCATTTCATTAGAATAGATTCCTAATGAGAATTACAAGAGTGCTTAGGTGGAGAGAGCAACAAAAAGCATAACACCTAGTTAGATAGCATCAACAATACTTTCAAAAGAGAGAGAAATTAAGCTATTGACAACATTTGAGGACCGGATTTGCATGGAGCCGGTCCCCCCTCCAAAAGGCTTTGTATTATGGTTTCTCCCATCAAGAGAGACATTGTACAATACAATTCTTTGTGTTCCTTCAAGACTAGCTAGTGCAATGAAGATGAAAGATTCATGCACTAAACAAAACACTTAGTAAACACAACTTGAATTATTCCCGTTCTCAGACCCAAGACCTCACACACCTTCGAAGATGGTGAGAGCTAGCAGGGTATGAGAGTAGATTGAGAGGAAGAAGGAGTATCTTACGAGAAAGATGTACATCTCCTCACATAATCACTCATATTAGCATAGCTTTAGCTTAGTAATTAGCTTGGTAGAGGAGATGAGCATGCATTGAAGCTTGGCTCTTGGTTGGATTTGCATCCACAAGCCAAGAGTGTGTCGTTGTAGGCTTCTATCTCACAAGCTTGGAGTAGGTGATGAGCTCTCCATAAAAGCTTGGGAAGTGATAGTCTTCTCTTTCTTCACACATGAGATTGTGTGAGTGTGTGTGTGATAATGCCTTGCAAAAATCAACCCCCTCTCTCTCTTGGGCGAGCCCTCTTGCTATTTGCTTTTGCTCTAGCCTCATTGGCCCTCCCCAAGTCAAGCCAATCACAATTAAGCAGCATGAGTGATAGCCTTTTGACATGTGTCCCCCTTTCCCCTTTTGTGAGAGCTTTAGGTAATTAAATAATTAAACTAAACTCTCATTGGACCCCTTTGCCTCCTGGCCAATAGGAATCAGGCAAGCCATTGGGCTCCTGAATGCTCATTGGACCCCTTATGAGACTGCCCAGTAGTCTTCTAGGAGAATTAATTCTCATTGGTTTCTTTTATTAAATGTTTTTAAACTAATTAAACTAGATTTACTCTAGCTTAATTCTCATTGGTCCACCTCCAAGGCCATCTAGTAGGAATTGGGCACACCTTGTGGGCATCTGGGCTAGGGAGCTGCCATGTGTCCCTAATTCCCTTTGTGTAAAGGAGCCTGTGTGTGTGTGTGTGACTTTCTCTCTCATCCCCTACCTTTAGGGCTCGCCCCCTCATGTGTAGGGATGTGTGTTTACTTTGGAGAGCACACAAAGCATCCAATTCCCCCTAAGCTTTAACCCTTTGGACACAACCTTTGAATTTTGGAACCTTAGCATTTTGGAAGTCTTACTGGGATGAACTTTAGGGTCTTTTTAGCCCATTGTCGCACATGGCTCTTTTGCAGATGGCCCCCCCCTTTGGATCCCTATTTTCCCTCCTTTGGATCCATACTGTGGGGGCCGGTCTGCTAGCTTAACCAATATTCTAGCTTTTTCTCCCCTGGCACTTCCCCACAATAAATGATCAGTTTGATACCAATGTAACATTTAATGGCCTAATAACTTGTGTGTAGCGGAAATGAGCATGAACATAGTGGGCATTTCATTAGAATAGATTCCTAATGAGAATTACAAGAGTGCTTGGGTGGAGAGAGCAACAAAAAGCATAACACCTAGTTAGATAGCATCGACAATACTTTCAAAAGAGAGAGAAATTAAGCTATTGACAACATTTGAGGACCGGATTTGCATGGAGCCGGTCCCCCCTCCAAAAGGCTTTGTATTATGGTTTCTCCCATCAAGAGAGACATTGTACAATACAATTCTTTGTGTTCCTTCAAGACTAGCTAGTGCAATGAAGATGAAAGCTTCATGCACTAAACAAAACACTTAGTAAACACAACTTGAATTATCCCCGTTCTCAGACCCAAGACCTCACACACCTTCGAAGATGGTGAGAGCTAGCAGGGTATGAGAGTAGATTGAGAGGAAGAAGGAGTATCTTACGAGAAAGATGTACATCTCCTCACATAATCACTCATATTAGCATAGCTTTAGCTTAGTAATTAGCTTGGTAGAGGAGATGAGCATGCATTGAAGCTTGGATCTTGGTTGGATTTGCATCCACAAGCCAAGAGTGTGTCGATGCAGGCTTCTATCTCACAAGCTTGGAGTAGGTGATGAGCTCTCCATTAAAGCTTGGGAAGAGATAGTCTTCTCTTTCTTTACACATGAGATTGTGTGAGTGTGTGTGTGTGTGTGATAATGCTTTGCAAAAATCATCCCCCTCTCTCTCTTGGGCGAGCCCTCTTGCTATTTGCTCTTTCTCCAGCCTCATTGGCCCTCCCCAAGTCAAGCCAATCACAATTAAGCAGCATGAGTGATAGCCTTTTGACATGTGTCCCCCTTTTCCCTTTTGTGAGAGCTTTAGGTAATTAAATAATTAAACTAAACTCTCATTGTTTGCCTCCTGGCCAATAGGAATCAGGCAAGCCATTGGGCTCGTGAATGCTCATTGGACCCCTTGTGAGACTGCCCAATAGTCTTTTAGGAGACTTAATTCTTATTGGTTTCTTTTATTAAATGTTTTTAAATTAATTAAACTAGATTTACTCTAGCTTAATTCTCATTGGTCCACTTCAAAAGTCATCCAATAGAAACTGGGCACACGTTGTGGGCATCTGGGCTAGGGAGCTGACATGTGTCCCTAATTCCCTTTGTGTAAAGGGAGCTTGTGTGTGTGTGTGTGTGTGTGTGTGTGTGTGTGTGTGTGTGTGTGTGTGTGTGTGTGTGTGTGTGTGTGTGTGTGTGTGTGTGCGACTTTCTCTCTCATCCCCTACCTTTAGGGCTCTCCCCCTCATGTGTAGGGATGTGTGTTGACTTTGGAGAGCACACAAAGCATCCAATTCCCCCTTAGCTTTAACCCTTTGGACTCAACCTTTGTGGAACCTTAGCATTTTGGAAGTCCCAATGGGCTGAACCTTAGGGTCTTTTTAGCCCATTGTTGCACATGGCTCTTTTGCAGATGGCCCCCCCTTTGGATCCCTATTTTCCCTCCTTTGGATCCATAATGTGGGGACCGGTCTGCTAGCTTAACCAATATTCTAGCTTTTTCTCCCCTGGCACTTCCCCACATTAAATGATCAGTTTAATATGAGAAAATCATTTAGGAGAATTAGATATTGATTATTATGACATTACCTCTCTCTTGAAATCATAGTCGTCCTCGACTATGGTGTAGAGAAGATAAAGCATATTCATGAGTCCTTTTCTTAGCGGGTAGAGGATCCCTATGTTACCCTACGACATCATTCCACAATGGATGACTAGTCCATTTGGCGCTTGAGAGCCTCATGCTGCCGCAAGCATGTCTCCACATTAGTCCTATCAATCTTCCATAGTAGAGTGACAAGCTCTACTTGGTGTTTGGGAGACGTCGTCTCCGCAAACTTGATCTAAGCATGCATACTACTTCATTTTTGTGCACAATAAAGAAAAAGAGGGTCTTATAAGACAAAAAGCTTTGTTCATTTATTTTGTTCATCTCCTCACATAATCACTCATATTAGCATAGCTTTAGCTTAGTAATTAGCTTGGTAGAGGAGATGAGCATGCATTGAAGCTTGGCTCTTGGTTGGATTTGCATCCACAAGCCAAGAGTGTGTCGTTGTAGGCTTCTATCTCACAAGCTTGGAGTAGGTGATGAGCTCTCCATTAAAGCTTGGGAAGAGATAGTCTTCTCTTTCTTCACACATGAGATTGTGTGAGTGCGTGTGTGATAATGCCTTGCAAAAATCAGCCCCCTCTCTCTCTTGGGCGAGCCCTCTTGCTATTTGCTCTTGTTGAGCCCTCATTGGCTCTCCCCAAGTCAAGCCAATGACAATTAAGCAGCATAAGTGATAGCCTTCTGACATGTGTCCCCGTTTCCCCTTTTGTGAGAGCTTTAGGTAATTAAATAATTGAACTAAACTCTCATTGGACCCCTTTGCCTCCTGGCCAATAGGAATCAGGCAAGCCATTGGGCTCCTGAATGCTCATTGGACCCCTTGGGAGACTGCCCAATAGTCTTCTAGGAGACTTAATTCTCATTGGTTTCTTTTATTAAATGTTTTTAAATTAATTAAACTAGATTTACTCTAGTTTAATTCTCATTGGTCCACTTCAAGGGTCATCCAATAGAAACTGGGCACACCTTGTGGGCATCTGGCCTAGGGAGCTGCCATGTGTCCCTCATTCCCTTTGTGTAAAGGGAGCCTTTGTGTGTGTGTGTGGCTTTCTCTCTCATCCCCTAGAAGAAGGGCTCTCCCCCTCCCATGTAGGGATATGCATTGACTTTGGAGAGCACACAAAGCATCCAATTCCCCCTAAGCTTTAACCTTTGGACACAACCTTTGAATTTTGGAACCTTAGCATTTTGGAAGTCTTAATGGGCTGAACCTTAGGGTCTTTTTAGCCCATTGTTGCACATGGCTCTTTTGCAGATGGCCCCCCCTTTGGATCCCTATTTTCCCTCCTTTCGATCCCTATTGTGGCCGGTCTGCTAGCTTAACCAATATTCTAGCTTTTTCTCCCCTGGCACTTCCCCACATTAAATGATCAGTTTAATATGAGAAAATCATTTAGGAGAATTAGATATTGATTATTATGACAGAAACAGGTTTGAAGTTGAGTCTACATGATGCTGGCAATCCTGCCAATGTCACTCTTTACCAAACTGCTGTTGGCTGCCTCATTCATCTATGCAACACGAGGCCAGATATTCAATTTGCAGTCTCCCAGGTCAGCAAATTTATGCATAGCCCAGGGTCTAAGCATTGGCAGGCTGTCAAGATGATTTTCTGCTACCTTAGTGGCACTTTACATCTTGGCTTGTTTTATCCCAAGGGGGGATCATTGCCGCCAGACTTACATGCTTTTTCGGACTCAGATTGGGCTGGTTGTTTTGACACGCGAGTGTCCACAAGTGGTTTTTGTTTCATGCTTGGCAGTTCATGTATATCATGGTTGAGCAAGAAGCAACCTACTGTGGCCACTTCGAGTTGTGAGGCTGAGTACAGGGCAGTCTTCACAGCTACGGTTAAGTGTTTATGGCTCAGATGCCTTATGGTTGACTTGGGTGTTGGACAGGACACTGCCAACACTATCTACACTGACAGTCAGAGCGCATTGGCAATTGCGAGGAACCCAGTTTTTCATGCTCACACAAAGCACATTGAGGTGCATTACCACTATGTCAGGGAGAGGCTCTCGGTAGGAGAGATCAGCTTGGCTTATGTGCCAACAGAGGACAACCTTGCAGATCTTTTCACAAAGGCATTGTCTCGTGAGAAGCTTGAAGCTTTCCGCAAAGCTTTGGGCTTACTCCCCTTTGTGGACTGATCATGTCCTCAGGGCATGGCACTTCCCTTTACTCATGTGCCAGCTCTCGTTCACCGCATCACTCCAAGGGGGGTTTGTTACCATATACATGTGGTAGTGATGTGTGTGAACACATTAGGACCGTTGGGGCATTTTTTCCCTCTTTAGGAGGTTTTTTCCCCCATGCATTGTATATACGCCCATCACTCTAGGGCTATCTATCTTTCCATTGCATACTAAGTAACACACTCTCTATTGTGTGCCTTGAGCTTCCTTCGTCTTCTAGAAGCTGTGTGTTTCTCTGCAACCCTAATTCCAACACACAAAGATCACCTTCATATTGTTTTTGAGTTGCTTCAACAAAACCAATTGTTTGCTAACCCTAAGAAAAGCACTTTCTTTCAAAAAGAAATTGATCACCTAGGCCACAATCTGTCTGAAATAAGAATGTTTGTTGACCCTATAAAGATTGAAAACATTCAAACCTAGCCTAACCCAAAAATAGTGCATGATATCAAATCATTTTTTATCTTAATGGGTTTCTACCGTAAATTTTTTGAAAATTTTTCTTGCATTGTTTCACCGATGACCACATTGTTTCACCAGAAAACACCATTCAAATGGGACTTGAACAACAAAAAAACACCATATTTTATTCATCATCCCAGAAATTGTGGCAGGTGCATTGGTGAGACCAAAGGGTAATACAATGAATTCATAGTGTCCAAACTATGTACAAAAAACAGTTTTAAAAATTCATTAAGATTTTAAATCAGTTTTGCTAAAAAATCATCACCTTGTAGTTGATCTAGAACGTCATCTACACGGGGAATGGGGTATCTATTTCTAAGAGTGACCTTGTTTAATGTTGTATAGTCTATGCACATTTGAAATGTTTTGTTTTTCTAGAAACAGTGACCTTGTTTAATGTTGTATAGTCTATGCACATTTGAAATGTTTTGTTTTTCTTTTTAACAAGCAGTGATGGGGCACCAAATGGGGATGAACTAGGACAAATGAGACCTTTGTCTAAAAGCTCAATTATTTGCTTTTGGATTTCATGTTGGTGTAAAGGACTATGTCTATATGGTGTTGTTTGTGAAGGTTGTGATCCTAGAAATATCTCAATTTTGTGGTCTAATTCTCCTCATGAGGTGGGAGATAAGGGGGATAGTCATCAATAAAACAATCAAAAATTGTGAAATGAAATTAGTGTGTGTATGTGCTCAACTTCAGTGAGACAAATACCATATATGCTTTATGATCTTTACGGAGTGCATGTTTTTCTTGTGTGTGTGATATGAGAGGAACATGGTGAGAGATGTGTCAACAGAGAGAGAAATATGTTGGCCTTTGAAAGTGTATGTGTGATAATAAATTTGGGGGCCATGTTGGTGATGAAAAGGCATGCCTAAAATAATATCAATGGATTGTAAGAGTGCGATTAACAAATCACACTTTTTTGTGTAATTACCTATAGTAATTTCAAGTGATTTTATTTCACCTATTTTGTTGTACATAATGCCTTGAAAAGCACATTTCACTTTGTATGGAGATGGTGTGGTGGTTAAATTTAACTTTCTTACCAATTTTTTGGAAATAAAGTCGTGTGAACTACCATCATCATGCAATATAGAGACATTGGAATTTTAAATTTGGTCTTTTTGATGAAGCAAAGCATGAATTGAAATTTGCTTACCTGGTTCTTGGTTTGGTTGTGCCAATCGCCTATGTAGTCATCCATGCTCTCCAATTCTTCTTCAAGGTTGTGCAAGTGAGTCGTGGGTTGTCAGGGTCCAGATTGGCACTGATTGGTGCAATCTTCTTCAACATGGCCATATTGGCAACAATTGAAGCACCATATACTATTCCAATTTTGGGTATTGTGTGTTTGGATTGCGAGGTGCAGTGTGAGTAGATGGAATTGTGCGATGGGAGATTGTTATTTTAGTTTTTGCATGGAAAAGGGGGTGGATGGTTTTGTGTATAGTTATTTGTGTAGGGGGTAGGAGTATACCTGTTAAAATTGCTACCATTTGGTTGCGTTTGCGTTGTTGAAAATTTGGCCAATTGATTTGTTTGCGAGCACTTGTGGTGTACTTCTTACATGATGGAATTTATCTCCTTCTCTTCATCATGGGTAAGTGAGTTTCATACAGTGTGGTTGATTTGAGAGAGTTTAGCTTTGGTAGGATTTTGTTGAGGGTGCCATCTTCGTACTTACGCTGGAGGGAATCAGCTGGGACTCCTTCTACCATACGAAGGAGGAGGAGACACTCCCCAAAACAGTTGGTGTAACAGGAAACATTATCTTCTTGTATCCATGAAAACTTGGCTCAATCACGATGAGCATCGAGACTAAATTGAGGGGGCACAAAAGAATCTTTTACCTGTTGTTGGAAGTATTTCCAAGTTGGTAATTATTTTGACATTTTGTGAAGTACACTCCATCAGAGCAAAGCTTGACCAAAGGCATGAGTAGTGGTGCACTTAATTTTATCTTTTTTGATAAAGATTCACCCCAACAAAGTAATCATCAAATTGAGTTAACCAAAATAGCACAATTATACTGATTTTTTAATCATCAAACTTGAAAAACGTGAAAGATTTTTTACTTATCTTTGCTTCTTTGTAGGATTGTTGAGCTTCAAATTTGGCCGTCAAAATTTGATCATTCGTTCTTTGTCGAGGTCTTCATCACAAGCCTTTTGTGACAGCTTTTTTCCAGGCATCAATTCACTTCACCTACCTCTTGCTGGAGTAAATATATATATTGCTTGACAGTATGTGTTGGGAGGGGTGAATCTTCTACCCAATCAGAGAAATTATTGACATTTGACTCCATTGGGGGGGGGGGGGGGGGGGGATGTTGATGATTAAATTGGTTTCCTACAAATTGCGGTCTAGAGCAGACGATTTACGACAAATAAATTCAACAATTTGCTTATTGTGCCTTTGGATGGTGTAAAACAATTTGTGGGCCCATTGCTAGGTGCCGCAGAGCTCTCTATGTTGGATGACACGATGTCATTGACGTAGAAGCATTGCAATTTTGTGGGGTGTTGTTGGTGCAAGGATTGTTAGTCAGTTTTTGATTGCTTATGGATGCGGCATATTGGAGCTCTCATGCGATGACAATAGGTAGAGTGAGATTTTATTAATGCGTGGCCTCCATAAATAGTGAGCTGGAGATGGCTCTCTGAAGGACTTAATTATAATATGTGTAAGGTAGAGAGAGAGAGAGAGAGAGAGAGAGAGAGAGAGAGAGAGTGTGTGTGTGTGTGTGTGTGATCACGATTCCCCTTGAGTATTCATAATTTAAGTGTGTGTGTGTGTGTGTGTGTGTGTGTGTGTGTGTGTGATCATGATTCCCCTTGAGTATTCATAATATAAGTGTGTGTGTGTGTGTGTGTGTGTGTGTGTGTGTGTGTGTGTGTGTGTGTGTGTGTGTGTGTGTGTGTATTCCCCCTTTAGCAGGTCTTTCAGAGAAAGAGAGGAAAAGAAAATGATGAGTGATAATAAAACTCGGGGGGGGGGGGGGGGGGGGGGGGGGGGGGGGGGGGGGTCACTTAATTATTATGTGACTATCATGTGAGTGCATTAGAAGGGGTTATTGAATTCCATTTTTTCTCACATTCTCACATACAGAAGGGTATCCGTAAAATGGAATTGGAAACAAAATTTAAAGATTGAATAGGAAAAGGGTCTATTTTATATGTCAAAAATTCACCAATAAGGAGTTTTAAAAATAATCGGTGAACACATGCGATATACACATTTTATCCAAAGTGACCTGCCTGAGTAATAAAAGTGTGTCCTATTTGTTTCTGGAGATTGTTAAACATAAATAATATGTGGTTAGAAAAGGTAAGTGATTGGTAATTTTAAAAAAAGTGAGTAGTGGAGGTGATGGGTCTTCATTGGAAAAAAAAAGGGCACCGATTGGTATGAGGGGGAGAGATTACTACACAAGAGAGAGGCTCCGATATACCATGTATGTGGTGTGCAATCGACGGAGAATATGTGAGTGTTAGTTCTTGTTGACATGTACATAGGGGAATCGCCGCCTCTGGCACCATCGACAGTTAGTTTGGCCTGCTCGAAACCGCACATTTTTGGGCACCTAAATAATTGGTTGCATGTTCTTTGCAACTTTTTTTTATGACCTACTTGCTCCGCCATCCTATTGGGGGGGGTTCTTCTTTGACTGTGAAGACTCCATTATTTGTTTGATTCTCCAATTGGGCCTATTGATAGGAGTCTTTGATGTTGTTGTAGGCCTTTGTTCATTGTCGGCATTTGGCTTTTGACTAGGAGCATTGGAAGACTTAGGAATCCAAATCTCTTGATGACCCTTGTATCTCCATTGTTGACTTTGATTCACTCTAGGTCTTTTTGAGCTCTTCATATCTTCATGCAAGTATGGTGTAGTTGCAATTGGCTTGTGGTTGAATGGTAGCCAAATCTTTGTATAACCTGTGTAGAATCCTTGTCCAAGGGGAAGATTCTTTGAGATCCGTCTTTGTTCTGTATCCTCTTGAGAGTTGTGGTAGACTTTAGCATCTTTTGATGTTGTTCTGCAGTATACCTGCTTCTTAGGTATCCTGGAATATTGTTGAGATTGATACCTAGTGGGACTTCTTGGGAGGGTCTTGTCGTTACTTCATATGCTCTTACCTAAGGTTTTGGTACCCATGTCTGTCTGTTACCTCTATAGTACTCCTATTCTTTTGAGATCCATTCTGATGCTATCCATCCCATGTGTTTGTCTTTTTGTGTTGATGTCATGTCTTTAATCCAAACCGGATCATTGACTTTGATTAAACTGCTTAGAACAAACACTTGCTTGACTTTTCTTTGATTTCTTAAGTACTTTGGCTGAAATATCTTTGCTTTTCTGGGTGTCTCCTTAGAGGGTTCAGTTGGGTCGGCAATTGACTTGAAGTTTTGAAAGCCTCACTTGCATAAAGAATCTGATCCATGGGGGTTCTTTGATGTAGAGGTGTATGTTGTCACATCTTCTTTGCTAGTCGGTGGAAGTTCCACTTTGGCTTTACCCTTGTCTACAAGATTTGTCTTTGATTCTTGTGACTTTTGCAACTCTGAATCTAGCATTAACGGTACCTGTAATGTTGTTGGCTACCTCTTGGAAAAGAGAGTATTAGCATTTTATCTTCTTTGTAGGCCTGGTGTTGATCTGACCACTGAAGTCCAAGGATGAGATCTGTATGCATGTCTTTTGAAGACTTTACCTAAAACTTTACATGCTCTTCATGATTCTGGATGCTAAGGGTAGCAACCATTTCTTCTTGACCTGTAGCCTTACACATGATTTCTCTATTATCTAGCTTGTCTAGAGTAATCTCTAGAATACTGTACTGTTGAGAACTACAACTATTCTCATTGGAGGTTCTATTGAAGATTTATGTCTTGCTTTTGTCACGGTCTCATCTTGATCTAGCTGTGTCTCTATGGAGGGTGACTTGAGACTCTATGTTCCAATCTGACTTGCATCGATTGATTTGACTGGCAATAGGTGATTGATCTTTGGACTTCCTATTGCATCCTGATCTTTTGCAACCTCGTTCTTCTTAACTTCTGGCTTTGGTGGCATTCTCTGCTCAAAATAGCTTTCGTGGATGCTCTTTGCTCTGTTTGATGTGCACTTGTTGTTTCCTAATTTTCTTTAATCTCTTCTAGAGTTCTGCTCGATGGAGATGAATCATCTTCAATAAGATCTACTTTGATATTAGTTTCCATTCTAACTGTGCTTGAGGACTTTGTGCTGTCGTCCGCGGGTGACCAGTCTTGATCTCCATTCGTGGTTGTCTTTGAAGACTGCATCTTCATGGAACTTTGTATCTCTAACCTCTTCTGGGCCATTGGCATTCCCATTATGATGTGGTCTGGCATATCCTTTGATGTGATCACATGAAATTGAGCTATGAGGAACTGTGAACTTAATTCAATGGTGGTGGAGATGATTCCCCAGCATTCTGCTTGTTTGTCTCTAGATATTTCAATGAATTCAGGAGCATCTTCCAGCTGTGGTTGGCCACATCTTTTCCAAGTGCAAAAAGACATAAGGTTCTTGTCTAACTGAAAATTCAGCTTTACTTCTCTTGACAATTTTTCTTCGTTTTTACCAACAATGTTGCACTTGATCGTCTTACAATTTGTGTCTAGATTGACTGCTTTTGTTGTGGCAGTGTCCTTTAGTTGAGCTGTATCTGCATTTTCTTTGCTACGACCGCCTTCTTTCGTTGATGACGACTCGTATGACTGTGATACTGCACTTTTTGTTTGCAATTGATGAGCATTGTCCACTTGCATCTGTGTAACCTTTGATCTTAATAGATCCATCATACTGTCTGGAAAAATCTGTCTCTTCAGAGGAGATTTTGGTGGTGACCTTTGTGTATCCTTCTAGACTTTCGCTTTCATTGATTCTGACTTTTTTATCACCTGTTCTGGCAGCTTGAGGTTTGCATCATCTTCAGATAGTCTTTGACTTCAGTGTAACCATCCATAGGGGTTTGTACAAGATCATGATCTTGCTGATATTCGTTACCATGTGCATCTTGATATGCATATGTGAGCTTGGTCACATGTAACTGTTTGAACACTATTGGACTTGTTGGTTTTTGACTCCGACTTGTGGAGATCATCTGACACTTTTTTCCCTGATGATCTTCATAGAGGCATTTATCTGTAGACTCCGATGGAATCTGGGTCAATTGGAAACTTCCAACAACCATATTATCTTTCAATGGTTTCTGCCTTGAAGGGGTCTGTTGGCTAGAAGCTCTATGGCTTCTAACTAGTGTAACATTTCCTGGTACATAAGCTGAACTTGATGGATTTACAGCTCCCCCCTTCCTAGGGTGATCACTATAGCCTACTTCATTGTAAGGGCTCAAAATCGTTTGGCTCTGGTTTAGTCTCACCTTTTGGACTGTGAAGGTACACTTTGGGTAGCATTCTTGACATTTGGCATTTGTAAACCTTCTGCATAGTTTCCTATGTATCTCCGTGAAACATGACAAATTATTCCCCAAGTCAAGATGTAGATAGCATTATCTTTGCTCTGATATTGTCTATCCCATGGGTCTCCTATGATATGAGCTTCTGTGGTTTCAGGACCCAAGGCATCAGAGATGCTAGACTCTCATTTATATCTACATTGTTTTGGTCAAAGTATATGCTCGTTTGGTGACAACATCAAAGCTTGATTTCTGATGGAGCAGAGTTTGGCTCTGAACAGATTTCTGGGTTCACTCGGGTAATATCTTTCAGCTCGAGAGGATGGGTTATAATAGATTCTTTCCTTTGAAATGAACCATCCTTTCTTATCTATCACTAGATGTGGGCCGTTCAAACACTGGTTGATCCTTTTTGTACAGTTTTCCTTTTTGGTCTACATAGTGTGATTATGAATGATGTGTACCATACAAAGCTAACATCATTTTGTTTGATGTGTCTCTTGGACTCGTGAATGATTGCACATTTGTGGCAGTGGATGCAGAATCATTTGCAAACCTAGCAGTCTTTTCAACCTTTGGTGACATCTAGACACCTTAACCAAATTCATGCAGGAATTTGTTGTTCAAAGAATCAATTTTAAGCTTTTCAGGTTTCCGTGCATCTTTATGCTGATTTTCAACTTGCAGTGCTCTTACGGGTGCTTCTAACGGTAATGCAAAATCATCTAATTGCATTAAAAATGACAAGTTAAATGAACTTACATCGTGATTCGCATTTTCAATTTGCTTTGCAGTTGATGTGTCCTTGTTGTCTCGATTTCTTGGACAATCTTCCTTCAAAAAAATGTCCACCTTTTCACCCACAATCTGAGCAATACGCCATGACTGGTGGTATTTCATTTGGTTCTGTCATGTCAAGCTCTAGCTGAGAAGCTTCAGCTTTTGTACTTGCCAAGTTGTTGGCATCTTCTTTTAAAACACTAAGCATCAAGCTATAGATTACTCCATCTTGACCTTTGTGCCGTCTTTGTCTTGGTTCTCCAATTGGATTGGCTTCTATTGGCTGATCTGTTGGATTTTCCATTTCTGGCTTTCGACTATAGATCTGACCACTGTAATCTATGTACAATGATCTTGATTGCATATGCACCAACTGTATGTTTTGCTGGCTTGTGCAGATTTCTGGATAACCGCTTGGGTTGACTTTCTGAACTTCTATCTGCACTTCGTCTTTGAGCTTGCAATACTTGGCTCCACTGAAGTCTATGAACATCTGGAAGTTCTCTGAATCTGGCTTTACTCTGATCAATAGGATCTTGGTTCCTGTGCTTCTTTTACTGCTCATTAAGTATCTATGGCCTTCTGAATCTGTGTACAAAGATTTATCCCCATTGTAGCCATATAGCTGTAAAATCTGGTCTGTTGCAGTTGTGCATGTGTTGACACTGCTACTAGCTTGCTTTGTTGTACTTGAACTCTCGGCTCGATTTGAGTCCATGTTGACTAGTTTTGTAAAAACTGTCTCCTAGTAGATTTTGGTATCAATTAGTAGAATTTCTCCTACTCGGTTTTGATTAAATTGCTTTAGCTAAGGCACTTTTGCAGTTGACTTCTCTTCAGACTCACAAGGGTTGATTAACTATAGCTTGACAGTGTCAAAATTGATTTTGGCCCTGAATAGCCTAACCTGCTATCCATTGTGAGTTGTGCCCCTGTTCGTCCAACTGGAAGCTAATTCTCATTGCAATTGCTTGCACTCGCTCGTTTTTGGTTTGCACAATGACTTCTAGTCCCTCGTTCTTTGTCTGAACTGTGGGAATACTGTCCAGAACTCGGCTAGAGCTGTGATAACCTCGGCTCAAATGATCACCAACTCTTTTCGCACTTTCCAGTTTTCTTCTCGTGATTTTTTGTTGTTTCTAGCTTTTCTGCGGTTTGTGGCGTGTGATTTCCTAAGTTGCGTGTTTTCTCGACTTGTTCGCTACTGTACTGTTTTTTCGATTTACGACTCTTTCGACTTTGGTTTTTGGCTTTTGATTTTTGTTTGTGTGTGATTTCCTCGGCGTTGCTTTTTTGCTTTTTTGGCACTTTCGACGACTTTCTTTTTATTTTTCTTAATTTTTTATGAAATTTTAAATTTTCTATTTTTTTATTTTTTTTTTGGAAAGGTTTTGATTTTTTTATTTTTCATTGAATTTTCTAATTTTCACAAATTTTTTTGAAGATTTCATGAATTTTTTTATTTTTTGACAAATTTTTTTGTCAATTATGGATTTTTGATGAAAATTTTGTGACTTTATATGAAATTTTTATTATTTTTGTGACTTATCTGTGTCAAAATTTTTTTAATGATTTTCTATGAGGTTTTTTATTTTTGGTGATTTTTTTGTGAATTTTCTATGATTTTTTCTTTTTTAAATAATTTTTTAGACTCTTTTTTATTTTTTATTGGATTTTTTATTTTTTATTCTTTTCTATGTTTTTTAGAGATTTTTTTGTGAGTTTTGTAATTTTAAAAAGCCCTTTCTTTATTTTCCTTTCTCTCGCTTTTGTTTTAATTTTTTAATGGAGGTTTGGATTTTTTAATTGTTTTATGTTTTTAAGTGTTTCTTAATTATTTTTTTAAAATTATTACTTGGCGCTGGCAGCATTGACTATGGGGACAGGTTGACGTTGGAGAGGGGGAACGGGGAAACACGCCCGGCACAAACACAAGGGCCTTTCTATAGCTCAGGGTATCCACAACACCCCTATCCTCTCGGAAAACACCTTCAAAAAAAACTCTTTACACTAGCAGACCACCGCCTGCCCAATTTCCACTGCTCACACACTTCACAAACCCACTACACCAAGCATACCTATTGCCACGGTCTGTCTCCACCCTTACACACGCTCACAACCACTCAATCTCACTCTCTCACACAACACACCGTCGGTCCGGGGGGGGACACACTTCCACACAGCCGGCACCGAGGGGAAACTCGAAAGCAGGAGAAAGAGAAGGGGGGAAGGGGAAACAACAACAAAGCCCGGCAATAGTGGCTTGATTACACTTCACCAAACATGTACATAGGTTCACACTGCCATCATCATGGCCATTTTCACAAGAAAATACAAAGGGCTTTGACAAGCACACTCCTCCATCAGAGAGCTTCACTTTGCATGCTTCAAAACGGCACAAAAGCCAGGAAAAAAAGCCCCCAATTTGATTCAATTTTGACTTTTATAGGGAGGGGTTTCAATTTGTGAAATTGCCACCTTATTGGTCCATCTGGTACCCTAATTTGGTATTTTTGGGAAGGGGGCACCGCCTTGCTTCATCTGCTCTCTTTTCTCTCTTTGCACTTGGGGGGGGTGCAATAGCAACATCACTATTGCCCCCAGGCTTCTCTTTATTTTTTACTTTTTTCTCCTTCATTTTTACCCCTTTGTGGGGGCCTAGCTTTGCACTGCTTTTATTTGCCCAATTTTGGTCCTCTTTGTCCGACTCACACTTGCCTTTTTTGCCCTTGCCTCTGCTCTCTCCTCCTTTGCTTTTGGTCCTTACTCGGCCAGCCTTGAAATGGGCCCTTTGTTCTCCTTGCATTTAGTCCTCCTAAACGCCCTCGGGCTCACTCTCCTCCTTTCTCTTTGGTCCCGCCGGCCTTGCCTTGGAATAGGCCCATCCCCTTGCCCTTGTACTTCTAGTAGCTCTCGGACTCTCTCTCTCTATGCTTACCGCCCACGGGACCCTCTCCTTTTGCTATCAATAGCGAGGTCACTATTGGGGGGGGGGGGGGAGGGAACCTGGCCCCCCAGGGCCGTGGGCACGGTTGCTTCCAGGCCACGTCATTAGTCGACTTCACGGGCGCATCGTGCCGCCTCCAACTCACACAGGCGCACCTGCGTCTCCTCATGCGGGTCAAAACGTCGCCGTCTCCGCCCTGCAGGGCCGCGCGACACTCGCCACAACGCCAACTGGCTTGCGCCATAGCCAAGCACCATGAAAGGGGCTCATCCCGCTTTGGATACCCATTGGGGCTCACGGCCCAGCTCAAATAGTCTGCACTCTGCGCTCATGCCACCACATGTGGGGCCATTCGATGGCCATGTGGCGGCAGCTAAGGCGTCCCCCTTTTGGGGTAGTCTCCAAGGTTTTCTTTTTTTATAAAAAAGCCCTTCACACTCATTTTTTTGGCCCCACTTCACAAGTCTACCACATTTTACTCAGAGGCCGGTTTCCAAACCCGCAAAACCCGCCAGATTTCCACTATGCCGGTCTCGGTTCAAGAGAGTCTTGCCGCCTTCTGCCCTTTTTGAGCCCGCTATCCGAGGCCGTCCGAAAATCAAGGAAATTACCTGCAATGTCTTTCCTAGCACCTGCCGCTAATTTCGACTCGCCGTATCTTGCTGACCATGAACTCGATTGACGAACTGTTAGCTCCACCTGATGCATACTATCACCGAGAACCTTGGCAAGACCAAAAAGATGCCAAATGGCGCATTCCCTAGTGCGGTCGACTTGGCCCATAACTGGCCCCAAGAAAAACTTGTGATGTCCATAACTTGCTAACCAGAGCTCCAATCCGCGATCCGAGAAGACCGGCATGCTCCACAGCTCGAGCACTACACATGTATCCACTGACACCTGCATGGGCCACCTATCCCCAGCTGCCCTATCCGTCGGGGATCTGCTACGTACTCTACCTTTAAACTTCAGTATCTTGCACACCGAGGCTCCGTTTGACGAGTTGTCTGAACCAGCTTCTAGAGCACGCTGAACACTACATTCCAAAGCCCTGACGTGGCATTTTGGGCACCTCCATCTGCCATCCCATCTGGACCATCCCGCAACTCTTTTGGCCTAAAAAACCGCATGGAGCATACACTTCCGCTATCCTTCAGCTGCCCAGGATCTTGGCACCTACCCCAGCCTTCTGCACTGCACTTGCCTGCTGCCTCTGCCTGGCATAGACCATTTCCTACCTTAGAACGACTTTGGCTGCACCAACGTCGGCTCTCACGACAGCGACGTGGCGGGTTGAGATGCGGAGACTCGACAGTGCGTGGACACGGGCAGGAGCAGGGGCACCAGGTAGAGGAGATGTTGTAGGGCTCGGGCCTGAGCGGGACAGCGAGCGAGAGAGAGAGAGAGAGAGAGAGAGAGAGAGTAAAGAGAAAGAGCGTGTTAATGGTGGGCAGTACAAAATGAGGCAGTGCTTTTTTAGGCGATGAGCGCAGGGCACGAGGAGAACACGAGGGAGAAAAAGGGGGAGAGAAGGTGGGTCACCATGCGTGGCGCGCAAAACGGGGCAGCGAGGAGATAGAGACTTACGAGCCTGGCATGGCTGGCGTGGCGGGTTTGACCTGCAAGGGCCAGGAGAGAGAGAGAGAGAGAGAGAGAGAGAGAGAGAGAGAGAGAGAGAGAGAGAGAGAGAGAGAGAGAGAGAGAGAGAGAGAGAAGAGACGCGTGTGCTGGTTGGCAGCCTGGCGCGCGGCAGTGGAGCGAGGAGAGAGTAAAGAGAACGTGACACGCTGGAGAGAGAGAGTGTGTGTGTGTGTGTGTGAGTTATGACTTCCACCGAAAGGCAGCAAGGGTGGACAATATGCGACAGAGGAGGCGAGAGAAAGGGTATGTATGGTGTTAATAAAACAAAAGGGAGAGCGAGGGTGGGTCACGGGAGAGAGAGTGAGTTAGAGAGAGAGAGTGAGGGGGGAAGGTGAGAGAGAAGTTGATAATCGCGATCCTAGAGTGAGGGGGAGGAGAGAGAGAGAGAGAGAGAGACAGAGAGAGAGAGAGAGAGTTAATCATCTGACTTTTGGGACAGGGAGAGGTTTTTATTTTTTTATTTTTTGAGAAAATTGAACCTTAGCATCACAAAGTGCCGTTTCCCACTACGAACCTGCAAAAATCGAAACTCACTTGCCACGACTGTCAACGTCGTACTGGACTGCACGTCAAGGTTCGAAAAGTCTTGCCGGTCTGCACCGAAACTCCAAATCCGCTTATTTTTATTTTTCGAACGTCCAAAAGTGCCAAAAATAGGCCGAAAATTAGCCAAAATGCTAAAAATCATCCGAAAATCCCGAAAATTGCCAAAAAATTCTCAAAAATTTCTAGAAATCTGTAAAAATCATCAGCAATCACAATTGAACACTTTCGACACACATAAGCACACCAAAAATAGTAGTTTTTATAAACAATACCAAATTCGACAAAATCATCAACCCGATCCCCGAAAATAGCAAAAACGCTCAAAATTTGACGAACGAAAGGCCAAATGCGCTCGAATCAAGCCGTTAATACACATTCAAAACACCTCGTAAAGATCGCAAGATATCAATTTTTTTAAAATTAAGCAAAAATTAATGCAAAAATTAGACAAATATTACCAAAAATTTATAAACATTATCCAAAAAATACCCTTTTTTAAATAAAAATCTCCACACATACGGGATTAGTGCAGCCAAATAAAATCAATTCAATTGCCAAATAATTTCATCAATAAAATCCAAACTAGGCAATTAAATTGGCAAAATAAGCGACAAAATTTGACGCATTTGGAGTGTGTAAATCCCTGTTTTGAGCTCAAAAACACAGCAATTAACCATTACACACATCAAATATGCAATAAAAAAATTGAATTAATCATGCACATTAAGCACTTTTTAAGCATACACACTAATAATTGACACTTTTTACCAATCTTTAGCTGCACACACAAAAAGGTTAATCTTGTCGAAATTGGAATGTAATTTCACAAATCATTAGTTGGACATGACCACAACACAAATCAATCATCACAATTGAAAAACCATTAAGCACACATTGATTTTTAGGTATTAAAACAAGGGCAAAATAGTGTACACACACCTAAAATTAAGCATACACACACTCAATTAGAATGTACACACACTTGATTTTAGTGCACACACACTTGCAATTGACCATTCAAGCATGCAATAAACTCTATTAGGCACACAATTAGCAATGCACATTCACCAATTAACAATTGAACTTGTCAAATTCATACGCCGCCAAATCTGGAAAATTTCGGCATTACAACGGCATGAAAACGAACAATCCAAAAAATTTCAAAGCAACATAGCATCAACATTGCATTGCAATAACATAGCATCAATATTGCATTGCGATAGCATAGCATCATGGTGGAGTATCTACACAATTCTACACATCTTTAGATTTTAAGGAGGTTGAGAATACCACCTTGATTACCTTTCCAATGAAGATCGATTGACAGTTGAAAGCTCCAATCCTTGGTAGCAAATTAGTATGTAAGTTAGAAAAAATTAGTGAAATTAGTAACGGGTTAGTGTGAAATTAGAGTGTGTAAACACACAGTTAGCAAGATACGATGACAAATTATAGAATAATGAACGCATTGCTTCATGCACACACGTCCAAAATCCACAAAACCATAAATACACAAGTGAAATTAGTGAGGAAACACATCCGATTATGCCACAATTACACTAGCGTAGGCCATCGTTTCCGGCAATGGCGCCAAATGTTGGGGGTCCCATCGTTGCATAGCTCGAATGACCAACAAAATTATCATCCGGAGGGATGAGCTACCCGGCTAGGGCATAGAAACACTCACACGATTAGTGAGCTAATCCTGGCAACACAAATGGTTGACTCTATGAGGTGAGCTTCTCGGCCTATGGAAGAGCTAAGCCACAATGATGGGCAATCTCCACATCCATTTCCCTTCACCTCCAATCAACCCAATCACACACACTAACGATTGCAAGATACACACAACACTAATCCTATCATGCAACACACTAATCGCAAGCAAACACCCATAGATCTATCGAGCACCACACTCCAATCAAACCTACATGCACACACAAACAAAAGAGGGAAATCACACAAGATTAAAGAGGGATTAGTCACTAATTAATTACGATCTAGCTCATCTAAGCATCATTAGCAATCACAAGAAGCATGAGAGAGGCATAGTGAAAGAGAATTAAGCATTGATTAGTGTTAACCAAGTCACATGAGCAAGGAGAAGCTCAAGGACTCCATAGCCACACACCTCAAGAGCTCTCACCAAAGAGTGCTCTCAACAAATGAGCTTAAGAACCCTAATTTCTTTTACACACTGCCTTATATACCTAGGGTAAAAATATGCAATGTCCGAATGCCCAAGGCCTTTAGGGCTCCACCACTTACTGAATCTGCTACCTAGGCACACTAACTGGCCTGTTCTTTACAGCTTGGAACTCCCATTGAGGTCGTAACACATTAAAATATTACGATGGCTTGAAATAAATACGGAATCTACAATACATGACCATTTTGGGAAAATTTAGAAAATGTGCAACTCCAATCTTCACTGCTTCTTTGTATTCATCCTTGATGTGCATCCGTACGTCTTCGATCTTTAGCAACTCTTGTTAACTGACGTTAACTAAGTTAATGGGCCGTTTTTAGACGTTAGCTCTCTATCATGTGCATATCTTAATAATCACTACTGCAAGGCGTGTGGTCCTTGTTGCAGTAGTGAGTATTAAAATATGCAATGTGACAATTACTAACCAAGAGAAGCAATCACCTAGGGCACAAGTGGATATGCCGCTGTGCGTGGCCGGTGGGAGTCGTGGCACGGAGAGGGAGAGAGAGAGAGAGAGAGAGAGAGAGAGAGAGAGAGAGAGAGAGAGAGAGAGAGACTATGAGCCTTGAAACTAGAGCAATAAAACTCCTTGCATTGAAAGTCTAGAGATGAGATATTGAAACTAGAGCAATAAAACTCCTTGCACTGAAAGTATCTCATCTCTAGACTTTCAGTGCAAGGAGTTTTATTGGTCTAGTTTCAATATCTCATCTCTAGACTTTCAATGCAAGGAGTTTTATTGCTCTAGTTTCAAGGCTCATCTCTAGACTTTCAATGCAAGGAGTTTTATTGCTCTAGTTTCAAGGCTCATAGTCTCTCTCTCTCTCTCTCTCTCTCTCTCTCTCTCTCTCTCTCTCTCTCTCTCAGCCCACTTCAGTCCAAATGGATGCTAAGCACTTAGCAAAGAGAAAGAGCCCGTGGAAAATGCCCTTGCAGAGGAAGTTGATGATGCAAGACGTGCAGCTGAGGAGGAAGACACTTGTGCCACATCATCAAGCTTGATGCCATTGCTATCAGTACCGGCAAGGAGAATGAGGATGTTCTCATTAACCTAAAGGCCAATTACCTATACCAATTTAATAAGGACGGAAACGAGTGGAAAGAGAGAGGTATGGGGCAGGTGAAGCTACTCCAGCATAAGAAAACCAAAAACGTTTGATTGGTCATGAAATCTATGCAAATCACGCAGTCGTTCCCTCTATAAGTTGCTTGTAGGACCATCAGGGCAGTGACAAGGCTTGGGTCTGGCATGCCTCTGATTTTGCAAAAGGAGAGTTGAAAGATGAAATGTTTTGCATTTGTTTTGGGAGTGTGGAAAATGCTCAAGCATTTAAAAAACCTTTTGAGGCTGCTCAAAAGGAGATGTCAAGCACCCCAAGGGGGTGGATGAGTTTCTTGAGGGGCTAAAAGTTGGCAACAAGGAAGCCAAGAGTGAAGGAGGAAGTTGAGGAGTTGAGGCCACCAGAGAAGAAAGACATTGCCCCTTCATATGAAAAACGTGTGTCACAACCTTCAAGTCTGGCGTGCATCTTGACTTGTGATGTAAGGTCGCCCATTAGAGTTACTAGTTGGAGACTTTGAGATCGGCCATCCTTACTCGAGCCATGACACCCATCCTCACTAAAGACTTACTAAGGCCATCATTGAATACTACCATAATTGTGATGATGTCCAACTGCATGACAAGCACCGATTGGAGCTGGAGATCATATCACTAATTGTGCAAGATAAGTAGAGAGAAACAGTGTAGTAGTGCTGCCTATATATGACTCCCACACCTTGCGTGATGATGAGGTTGAGCCACGTTGCAATGTGCAACAACAATGCTTGTGAGGCCCAATGTTGTTCGACATTGCAAAGGCAAACAACACCTGAGCACCTTTCACTTATACATGGAATGAAATGATAAATTAAGAGTAAACATAGCACAACATGGGTAGATGCAATTTAGATATTCGTTCGGGTTTTAGTTTGCTAGAGACATCTCGTTCGGGCTATGGTAAGACTCCCTAGTGGTGGCAATGGCACATACTGCACGTTTTTCTCATACTTGGGCCTATAGTAGCACTCATGTTTCATGGTTTGTCAAATTGACCTTGATAGCACACCTTCTTTATGGATTAGTTTGCCCCATTGTTTGTCCCATAGAAGGTCCTTGTCCACCTACTCTTAATGGCATTTTCCTTTGTAGACTTGCTATCATTTGATTCATTTATTTCAATATATCTCCGTATTCAAGTATGTGAGGTTGGGGTGTAATTGTTAGTCCCACTTCAATAGGTACCACACCTATTATTCTATTAGTCTTCGCATCATTCTTGGTCTCTTTCTTGTCATATATTTCACATGTATTCCCAAAGTCAAATTTATCTACTATGCAAGATTCTAGTGTCGTATGTTTCATGCTATACAAGCCAGCATGCAATTTCTTCCTCTAGATTTTTTCCTCATGACATCTTGCAACATATTGTCTCATGTAGCTAACACAATCTCTAACCATCTCTCCTTGTTCTTGCTCAATACTATGGATTTGACCTACAATATTGCATTTGATCACAGTCTTAGAAAAGGTGGTTCTTGCAAGTGTTTGAAGATCTATTGCACTTCCTATCCCAAGGTCTAAAACCAATATAGAGCTTTTCCCTCAAGGATCGTTCCAAAACCTTAGTATTGCATATGGAAACCATAGACTCTCTTAACTTGCAACAACTGGTTAAAGATCACCGAATGATCATAAGAATCTTCGTCTACAAATCAAAGACTATATTAGTAATATTGAAGTTTTGTGAGTGTATTCTATGTGTGACTTATTTTTGCCAAGAAAAATCCAAACTTGTGTTCAAAATCTACAAAAAAATGTACGTAGAGGCCTTTAAAAAAAATTGGCCTATATCTTGATCATTGGCTTGTATGTTTGGCCAAAACTTAAAGGTGAGTTGTATACAAGTATATCTATAAGCTTGTCAATTCAGATGCATACATCATGATGTACTATAAAGTAGTTATTTTTTTCTTATTTGTGGAATTCTAGCCTCTTACAATTGCTCATTGGTTGAGTTAAAACCCCTAACAACTCTGACTTCAATTTGGATCCCTTTGGTTTGGCCAAATACCAGTTTTTAGTGTATCAAACACTCTGATTCTAGATATGGTGTTTGAACTTGTTTTGTTGAACCAAACATCACCAACACTCTCCACTTAGCATGTATATATATTGTGTACCCAAGTTGCAGTGAAACAAATCAGGTTTGCAACGTGGTGAACCCAATGGTACTCTTGGTTAGTGATTTTGTGCTTGTTTGAATCCATTCCCAAGTATTTTTTGTATGAGTGTATTCTTTTATCCAGTATGTGTTTTTGGACCTAATTTTGAGATCCAAACGTATCCAAAACTTCAAATGCACTTTGTCAACAATAGGTAAAACGAACTTGTAGATTCAAAAATAGCCTCCTATGCATAGATGTAAACTAGGATGATTTTTTACAGATATGAAAATTTTGGGACTCGCATTTAATGGTTATGAGTTCCAGCAATGGTTTAGCACCTCTGTCAACCATAAAATTCAAAAACAAAAAACTTGTTTGGTCCTTGGACCTAAAAAACTTCAACAACGCTCTAAAATGTACTACTTGTTGACTTTTGGAAAAAAATGATTGGAATTAGGGGTGATTCACACCTCTAATGATGCACTTACCTACCTACTCTTGTGAGAAATTAACAAATCAACAAGAAGTCAAGAATCAACTAAAACAACACACTAAAATCCCTTGACTCGGTGCCCAAAAGCCCCAACCATATACCACTGGTCCATATCTAATTTAAACATTAGACAGATTTTTGGCAAGTATCTCCGTATTTCCCAATCCCTCAACACAATCAACAAAACCAATCACTACCTATATGCTAAAAATAAAGTGAGGATGATTACTTTGGAATAATCTAGAGGGAGCTATGGATAATGAATCTAGGCACATGTTTTTCTTTAGTGTCTACGTGGCCTCATCCCCGACAGTGGTGCCAAATCTTACGAGGTTCCCCAAATCTGCTAATCTTATTGTAGTCCTAGCAACAACCTCAAACAAAATAATTAGTCCAAAAAACATATCTAACCCAACTATTTCATGGAGGCTATAAGGGGATGTCAGGCTCTTGGAAAATTCAATCACAAGATGCTATAATCAAATGCCGATCTCAAGCG
The DNA here is from genome assembly GCF_014529385.1 of Adiantum capillus-veneris. Lineage (NCBI taxonomy): Eukaryota > Viridiplantae > Streptophyta > Polypodiopsida > Polypodiales > Pteridaceae > Adiantum > Adiantum capillus-veneris. The sequence goes on from NC_140951.1 coordinate 2,567,268, forward strand.
AACCCCAAATCATTGAAAACCAATCTATAGTCGTAAGCCAATTATAAGCATTTTACCAAGCTAAAGTGATCCTGTTAACCCTCACGTACATTCCTATCACCTACAACGGGCGTTGTATTATTTATTTGGTAGAGTCAGGTACCGGGCTTGTCGGTCCAATAGGAAAAGGGTAAGAGTGATCGCCGATGAGAGGCGCACTCTAACTGGAACATTTAAGGGATTAGTTGGCTAAGCATGGGCGCCCAAGTGTGAATGGGGCAAGCTCATATAAAAGTCAACTAAACCTAAAATTCACTCATTCTTTCATTTGTGCAATTGAAGAGTGCTCTTGCTCCATCTCCATCTTCTTCTTCTTCATCTCCTTGTGTGTGTGTGTATGCATGAGAGAGAGAGAGAGAGAGTGAGAGTGTGTGCGATCAAGCATTGCGACGACGGCACGTCAGAAGCGAAGCGGTTGAGCGTGGCGCAGCGGCGGCTCCTTCTTCTTCGTCGCGAGGAATCCTCCACGAGAGCAAGCGTAGAGCGGTGAGTGACACACCATCGCCATCTTTGAGCTTACTAGTTTAGTCTTGTTGTGTGCTTGGAGCCATTTGTGGCTCACACACAATGTATTGGCAAGTTCCTTGCATTGACACGTGTGACATACGCGCACATTTTTGGCGTCGTTGTTGGGGAATGCCATACACTAAGCTTGAATGGCACTGAGTGCTTCTTTTGTGGTGCAATTTCAATTATAGGAAAGGTAGGGAAGGAAGGTGTGTGTGTTGAGAAGAAGGATTTTGTTTTTGCTACTGTGTATTTCTTTGTTAATGAAGTTTTGAAAGGTATTGTGTTTTCTCTGTGATAAGGTGTTAGTATTAAGGTTGTTAGTTCTGTGTAATGTAAAGTACAGTAAGTAGGAAGTAGATCTATGAGAGCTAATGAAGTGTGTTAGTGTGTAACAGTAGGTGTATTAGTTGTAAGTAGGTAGGTAGAGTGTGTGTGTGCTCGCGCGCAGGTCGCAGCGACCTTATCCAAAAAAAAAAAAATCAAAAAGTAAAAAAAAATATTTTTTTTTAAATTTTAAAGGTAGGATCGAGATTGGGAATATCTGTCAGACCCAAGCACAAGCTCACGTTCAGGCTCAGGCCTCAGTCGCCCTTTAAAATTATGTATTTTAGCTTCACACGTCGCTAAAAATTGACTTTTTTGAGGACCAATGGAGCTTCAGGTGACCAAACGTTGTGTTGTAAAGCACATCGCGACCCTCTGAATGATACGCTTGTTTTGAGCTATCACACACTTTAATCAAAAAAACGATCATTAAAAAACATTAAAAAAAAACGAGTAAAAACGGACGCCTAAAAAAGTAAGCAGTTAACCTTCAAGATTATTCGCCGACGCTTGTAGGGTGCCAAAGGCACATGCATCTGCTAGTCGTGTGCTAGAGACGGAGCAACTAGAGAGAATTTCGACTTACGCAAGTTCTCAATATCCACCTACCTTAGGTTTTGGGCCCTCGGCAGGGACCCAAGGTAGTACAAACCAAGACCCGAACATAGCGGCTAGTGACTCTTCTTCTGACTACGACATCATGGAGGGTTTCCCAATACCTAATCCCGATAGCTCAAGCAAGGACATGCATGCCATGGGTCCGCGGTCCAGGCCGAGCGTGCTTAGCTGCTTGAAGGAAACCTTTAGTAGAGCCACTCGCTACGAACATGGAGCTTATAATGATGTAAATGAGAGGGGTGGGGAAGTAAATTCTCCATTCATGACCAATGTAAACCCTATTCCCTTAGAGAATGTGTATGTGCTTACTCCATTCACTACACCTCCTTACTCTTCAGAGTTATTCCCCTCCGAGATCATATTACCCGATGGTAGAAGTCTTGCCGAAATGCAAGAGGTTGAGTGATATATCCTTGTAGCAAGGGAAAAGGAAATCGAGAGCTTACGCAAGGCGGAGCAACGAAGAGAGCTAAAAGCGAAAGCCCCTATGTCAATATCCTTGCTAAGAGAGCAATCGAGTGCTCCTGACTTAGCAACCGCTAATGGCCAACCCCTAGAAAGCAACATTGCATCTAGCTCAAAGGACACCCCTAGCACCTCAATCCTAGATGGAGAGTTCTTAAATGAGAACTGGGAGTACGAACTACAAATGGAAACTCTAACCGACCTATACACTAGTCACACCTATCACATGAGTTGGTTAGATGTCCTACAATCCACAATGGGTGCTACTAGTGTGGAGGATCAACAACAAAGAGTTTGTGAGGTCATCCATAGGATCATTGAGTTAGAGAGACAGGACAAGGGAATCAACATGCCTTCAACGGGTCTCATGAGATTTTTGGATACAGGAAAGGCTAAACAACCGACCTTATTGCAAATGGAGACTCCCTCGGTAAGTCCGATGGATCCTCCATATGTTGTTTCGCCAGGGGTCTCATTTGAATGTGAGCCCACAAGTGATAGCTTTACCTTTCCAAGTCTAGCTCATCTTTCCCTTGATGACACCACAGCTACCATGCCTACCCCAATGATGGGCATGCCAAGAAACATGCCATGGACCTCATTTGTTAGTAAATCACCAATACATGGTAGCTCAATGCCTGCAACAGTACCTACAAGTGTGTACCAATCGTATACACCCATGGGTCCTCGTACTCATGTAGTTCCTACCCCTCCCATTGTTTCAACTACTTATGCTCCACAACCACAACACCCAAGCTCTTATTTCCATGGGACTATACCGGCTAGCATTAGCATGTCACATCTGACGTCTACTATGCCTAGGGCCACACATATGAACTTTGGGCCACCCCATGGCACAACATCGTACCCAATGTGGAATCCAAGGGCTTCCTATGCGCCAATCCCAATGCCAATACCTACTCCACATGTAGTCTCTGGAGAGCCTTCACCCACGGTGCCTGCTCACTTAGGTAACTTGGCAACATTTGCTCAAGCTATTGGTCGATCTATTGTTGAGAATATGTGTAACACGCCTGATAGAGAGCCTAAAAGTAAGGCAATATCAATAGCCAAGCTCGCACAAAAATTTAGTGGAGATGGGGATGTGAGAAACCATATCGAAGTGTTTGAACAACTATGCGATTCTCTTGGAGAACACAATGACCTGCATAAGAGTAATGCTTTAAGACTAACCTTAAGTGGAAAGGCTGGTGATTGGTATAGGACCCTAAGGGTGGAAGAAAAAATGATTTACCCTACTCTTAGGAGACTGTTCTTGAAAGAATACATACGAGAGGGAGTGCTTTGGGGTGTCGCCTCTCAGCTCCAGAAAGCCCAACGAGAGGAAGGAGAATCGGTGAGAGACTTTATTAGTCGCTTGAAGCATTTGAATTCTCGTTGTAATCCAAATGAGCGCTTCAATAATAATCATTTGCTTGATAGATTCATTAGGGGGTTACGACATGAGGATATCTACAATGGTCTAGTCATTAGAGGTACCACCACTTGGGAAGCAGTGACCACCAATGCGATCCAATTGGAGGATAATTTAATGATTCAAGGAGAAAGAGTGTTTGTTGAGCCTAAATCTATTAGCTCGCAAGCATCGGGGCATCAGCCAATGACCCTAAAGCCTATTCCTAAGGAGCCAAAGATATCTGAGATGACTTTAGCAGATCTCACCAAGGCTATTCAAGAGAGTCTTAGAGATAATTGTGCTCCATAAAATAATCATATGTATCCAAGAAGAGAGCAACAATGGTGCTCAGTATGCTATGGACCGCATAGTACCAGTGAATGCCCTACTTTTAGAGTAAAATTCAATGGGAACTGCAATGCCTGTGGGAGGTATGGTCATCAAGCTAAGGATTGCATAGTATTTAAGCGCGCGATGGCCAATAGACCAACCTTAGCATGGACAGACACACCTCGAGTGCACGCATTGATCCCAGCCCCACCTCTTGAACAAATAGCACAACACATGGTCCCTAGGGCCCAAAATGTTGTTCAAACAACACCCTTACCACCTCCAGTGCTAGGACCGAAACCACCACATCCGAGAATCACTTCTGTGAATCAAGTGGGTTGTGAGTCATCTATTGCTTGTTTGGAAGGCTGTGAGGAAGATATAGACCCTAATATTGCATATGGGATGGATGTGCTTGAAGAAAGTCCACAATACTACATGGAGGACTATTGGGGACAAGTCAAACCTGTATATCGAGTAGCTGATCTTGCGGCAAGAGGCCAAAATATCAATTACACTGCTAAGAGACTACCTCTTCAATGCTATGAGTGTGGAGGTCCACATCGTGTAGCCGAGTGTCCTATTAGGCTACAAAAGACACACTAATGCAAACCAATCAAGCGAGCACGTCTACAATGCCGATACTCATGTGTAATCGAAGTGGCATAGATCATTTGATTGCCCAATGTCCAAATAATCCAAATGCACCAAAGATCATGCCATTAAACTTGATTGAGGTTACCGAGGAGCGATCACAAAGTACACATGTGGTACCAGTAAACGTACTCACACGATCGATGCTCCAAAAACAAAATTATATCCTTGAGGAAAGAGACACGGCATCAATTGCCCAATCTCTAAAAAAGAAGAAAACACAAAGGAAGAGATCACAAAAAGCAGCGAAGTTAGACCCTAGTTCAAAGACCAACATTAGGGACTGGTGATGACCCCATATATATGAACGACGCTGAAGAGGATTCTGATTCAGGTGAAACCATGGAGACCAAAACGACCACTAAGATAGAAACCAACAAGGAAGATCTTCATGAGCCACAATGGCCAGGATCCAAGAAGAAGATAGGAACTTATCCAAACCCTACGGAGGAGATTGAGCGAGTCAAGCAATTAAGGAGTTTGGTAGAAGATACCCAAAGCGATCTAGAACCAGCACATAGGCAGATCCAAATTACAGACACCGTGCTCCCTACACAACAACAACCTCACCAAGTCCATAGACCCTTAGCCATACCTAGTGTCATCCAAGAAGAAAGTGACTTAAAGTCATGGGAAAGTGGGCGTACTCACTTCTTGATGGAAAGAATGTTTACAGAGGGACTACATGATCCTATCGAAGAAATGGAGATTCCATCTTCCCCAGATCAAGGGACTGAATCCCAAAAGGTGTCGTTAAACATTGCCAAATTGATGGATTTCATGTCTTCAGAAGTTAGAACCACCATCATGTCCAAACTATATAAAGACCCTGAGCTAGTCTCAGCTCTTCGAGCCTTTTTCAATGGAGAACTGAAGTTTGGGCTACCACAATTTGCATAGATGGATGGACTTGGGGAGATGCCAATAGAGGAGGAACACTTAGATCCACAAACCAACCTAGATGAGAACCTTGTTATAGAAATACATGTTAACAAGTTGGGACAACACTTTAAGGGTGATGAATCCAATGCGACCATACCAATCACTACTAAGGGATTAACTGTGAAGGGAATCCTTGATGGTGGCACTGGGGTTAGCATTGTGACTAAAAATCGTTGGGAAACTATGAGAAGACTTCACCTTGCAACCACAACCATAGTAGTGAAGATGGCCAATGGGTCTATTTTTAAACCTATTGGGATGCTAGAAGATCTCAAGATCAAGGTCTTTGGACATCAAATAAGGATTACCTTCATTGTTATGGATTTCTCCAAACACACTATGGCATCGGAGATGATCTTAGGACGTCCTTTCATGAGGGAAGCAAAAATGGTGCATGATTGGTCTAAAAACCATGTCTACCTGCAGTTCCAAGATTTTGTCATTCAAGTGGATCTTGTAACTGGTCGAGCACATCCTCTAGGAAACAGGTTTATAATTGATCATAGATCTGACACCATAGTTCACTCAGCCCCATTGCAGTATTGTTACATGTGTAAAGCGGACACTAATGTTGGGGAAGATTCTTCTTATATGGATGTACTACCTAGGAAGACTAAGTCGGACAATGTGGATTGGGTCCACCTAGCAGCAACCATAGACACTTGGGGAAATAGTGGGATGACCTAGGTAACATTTGAGGGGGATGAAATGCATGTACCCTTAAATGTGCTACAAGCAATGCATATAGCTTTTGACAAGACTCATCCTAATATAACGAAGAAAACATACAAGTGGGTCTCTAAAGCTTCTTTAGCGACTATAGCTAGTGCCAAAAAACAGAAGCCTTGTAGGAGACGTCCCACTCGCTCCAAGAAATGTAAGGAAACGTGGTGGTGGATTCCTAAACGGCTATTGGAAGCCCAAGGTTACAATCAAGAAAATGGTCAAATCTGGGTGCCGAAACGTATATTGTGTTCTTACTTGTCACCTGACCCATGTGAGCTCAATTCTGTAGCTCCAAACGAATTGACGATCGTGGAAAGAAAAAAATCACAGAATGCTACACACCCGCTCTAGAGCTAGTTTGGGTATCGAAGAAAGAACGATTTGTTCCACCTAGCTCAGGAAGGGGGGAGTCCCATGAAGCTTCTAGCCCCTCATGTAATGCATCCATAGAGGTAAAAGCTTCTCCATAGCCTCCACCTACAATAGTGGACCTCCATGAAGCTACAAAGGAATCCACACCTCCCAGTGTCCAAGAATCACCTGATGAACCACTTCAAGTTCGATCCTGGGAGAGTACCTTACCACCCTTGCAACTCAACGAGACACCTAAGGTAAGAGAAAACTACTGGCAAAAATCCTCACCTATTACCAACTGGAACAATTGGTTTCAAAGGGTGACAAGCACATTTCAAACAATATGACCTACCCAAGGAAGGGGGGAAGTCTTCATTCATGTTAGTCTATTGAATTATTTCCCTCTCAACCTTCGTCCCTGACCTCTCAATCTCCCAATATTAGGGAATGTATATATATAGCCTTATACTCTCAAAAAAGAAAAAAAGTAAAGAGCAAGAGCAATTAGCAAACGAGTATGCATAATAAAAGTCATAACATTGACCAGACCTACACATTCACCTCCGGTACACTGAAACAAAAACCTATGGCATCAAACACCTTTGATCCTCATCACTCAAGTGATGGAGGGTAGGTAGGATTAGTACGATAGGAATGTTTCTGTTTTACAGTTTAGGGATTAGCAAAGTTCTTTTTTTCCACTGATGTGCCTCCTAGAGGTATTCTTTGTGTTTCATAGTGTGTACAGGAACGTGTTGCTGTGGTTAGCATTTGGACCTTTATGGAATATTTCTCTCATCCACTTTTCAAATCAAGCGCGATCATCAAACAGGTGTTTCTTGTCCATTAGCATTGCCCCTTATCTTTTGGCATCCAGGTTTGTTTGCTTTAATAGTAATTGGTAGCATAATATTCAGCACATTTGCTTAGTATCAAACATCAAATTCAATGTAATTTTTTGTCATAATCACTTGTCTAGGTTTAAAAATGAAGCAGTCTGACTAAGCTAGTTTGACTAAGTTAGGTGTTAGAGATCTTCTCTTAATACCATGGGGAATGCCTTCCTAATTATCAGTGGTTACTTAGGTTCTTAATCCGATTTAGGCAGCATTGTGTGAAATGTACTAGGGCTTTCTAGTTGGCTTAGTCCCTATTGACCTTTAGCTTAAGTATTATAAAGGGATTTTACTAGTGTGATGAGCCTGGGGAGGGTAACAGTGTTATATGACCCCCCAAAGTTACAAAATTAAAATGCTGAAAACGAAAAAAAAAATCAAAGTGCCACAATGTAAAATCTTAAGCTGAAAGAGAAACCTCGGCTTGATTTGGTACTCCACTCACATGTATCACCTATGGTACTAGAGCCCTAGAGGTTCCCAGTGTGGGCGCTTTTTCCTTGAAAAGCAAAAAACCCAAGGCATACAAAATAAGCACACACATCAAAATTGAATCACTGTGAAAAGACTCTGGGGGATCAAAGAAAAGGTAATCAGTCAGGCGATGATTTCATGAGAAATTCCTTTTATCGTGGCTTAACTACAAGGTCTTCTAGGTATAGCCTCTAGTCATCCCTCGAACATGAAATACTTGGCTCTCACGATTAAACAACTTAATTGACCAGAGAAAATTGAGAAGCTTACCCATGGTATTGATAGTCGATCTTTAGTGCCTTTCGACCGTTAAATTAGCGACCCGAACTTGTTTAGTTTTTTACCTTCCCAACTATTTACGCGTTTGATTATATTGCAATTTAATGTTTATTGCTGACAAATGGTTTAGAATTCTGCTACCAATCAATTTGTCTGCCTAAAAATGCATATGATTTTTAATTGTATATGAGAATGCAATTACTGTGCCAATGTTGTTTGATTTTGTGGTGACTGAAGAAGGCTAAGGACATTCATCTCAAATGATCTTCCACCTCAATGAACGAGCTTCAACTCAATAGCTTCTGAGGACGGAATCTACATCAGGAAGGGGGGCATGTTAACCCTCGTGCACATTCCTATCACCTACAACAGGCGCGGTACCAGGCTTGTCGGTCCAATAGGAAAAGGGTAAGAGTGATCACCGATGAGAGGCGCACTCTAATTGGAACATTCAAGGGATTAGTTGGCTAAGCATGGGCACCCAAGTGTGAATGGGGAAAGCTCATATAAAAGTCAACTAAACCTAAAATTCACTCATTCTCTCATTTGTGCAATTGAAGAGTGCTCTTTCTCCACCTCCATCTTCTTCTTCTTCATCTCCTTGTGTGTGTGTGTGTGTGTATGCATGAGAGAGAGAGAGAGAGAGAGAGAGAGAGTGTGTGTGTGTGTGTGTGCGATCGAGCATTGCGACGATGGCACGGTGGCGGCGAAGCAGTTGAGCGCGGCGCAGCGGCAGCTTCTTCTTCTTCGCGGCGAGGAATCCTCCACGACAGCAAGCGTAGAGTGGTGAGTGACACACCATCGCCATCTTTGAGCTTACTAGTTTAGGCTTGTTGTGTGCTTGGAGCCATTTGTGGCTCGCACACAGTGTATCGGAAAGTTCCTTGCATTGACACGTGCGACATACGCGCACAGATCCAATTGGAACCAAACTTTCTGTGATGATGAACAAGACCATTTATAACCTATATAGGGTCTCCAATCCCTATTGTGATGTTAGATTTGTAGATGACCTAATTTTAGCACATCGATTTCAACAATTGTCACATTATATATCTTGGTAATGTTGAGATTCTATCCATAGCTACTCTCAAAATTCAAACCGGATGCTTAAAACACAACTTGTCACTAAAATAAATAGTGGAGAGAGCCACACCCAAAACATGGAACTACTATGAGACACTTATGTTTTCACATAGAGCTGTCACCTAGAACCACGATGCTACTCTTGGAATAAAAAATAGACTTCAAGCAAGGGAGATACGAGCAGATAAATCACGTAGGTAGATAGAAGTACAGTCATCAAAACTCAATCCATCATCTTCAAAACTAGTAATGATTTTACAAAAAATTGACCTCTATACTTGTGCCAATGGCCAAAATCAGGCCTCTTTTCAACATGGCTCTCAAATGGGCAATCTAAGTGTTGTAGACAACATAAAAGTGATAAGTACAATAGTGGAATCTACCAAAATATAGGACCCTGTCCTATGTATGATGAACAAAGTATACAAATATGCCACATGAGGAATTTGGTAGCCTATGTTAGCATGTCTACTAGCAACATCCTTGAATGTACCTTCCATTTCTTCTCATTGTTCTTTTCTCCTATCCCCTTTTCCCTTATCACCTGACTACCATCTTTGTGCCTGAAGATCAATGGTGTTATAAAGAGGACTTTTTAGCGATCATGTTAGGGCATTGAGTCTTAGTCCTTTGACCTTAATGTTTGATTTTTGGAATTTTGGCACATCTTCGAATGCTTCTACAATGTTGGATCAATGAGCATATGATAAATCATTTTCTATCGATAGTCCTTATCTTTTTCCATTACATAACTATTAAGTGAAGATACCATTCATATTTACACTTCCTAAGCTAATCTATACTAGCCAAACCTGGATGTGAAATACTAGTGGCAACTATAATGATGTATTTGTGAAACATTACAGGTAGGACTAAGTTCTTGTTCAGTGCCACAAATATGCATGTACAATTCTATACTTTGGCTATAGAGGAATATACATAAAAAAGATATTTTCATGGGTATCAACCATTATTTTAATTGGAAAGCTTAAGAGTTGGCCAAAAAATCCTAAAATGATTTTAAAAATATAGAAGTCTCATAGTAATAGCCATATCTTGATTATAGAGCTCGTTAAAGTTCACATTAAATGGGAGACTCCACTAGCAAATGTGATCCTCATACTTTGACCTATCTTATGGTGGCAATGTGTTTCCTAACTTTAATCTGCATAAAATTTCCCACCCAACTTGAAGGAGTACGAGCAGAAGTACGACGCAAGAGAGAGTGCGAGAAGAAGAGCACGACGATATGGTGAACTCGCTCTGTTGTAATGTGTAGAACATAGCGAGTTCTTATTAGGTTTTTACAAAAGAATATGTGTACATACCTGGCGGTCCGCCCACTTACCTGGGCAACCACATTGGGCTTTATACCCCAACAACCTCCCACTTAAAGTCCAATGTAGTACTTTAAGTGTGAGAGAAGCTACTATACAAGCTAATATACAAGAGATGTAGAGAAGTGATGTACTACCCTACACCTAACTGCTTGCGAAAATGCACAAAGCTCTCTGAGGGAAGTCCTTTTGTAAGTAGATCAGCAGGATTTTCTGTGGTGTGAACTTTGACAAGCTGAATTTGCTTATCCTCGAGCATTTCCCTGATGAAATGATACTTCACATCCACATGCTTTGTCTTTGAGTGATAAACTGGATTGCGAGCCAGTTGTATAGCACTCTGACTATCACAATATAACACGGGCATCTCTTCTTTAATTCCCAAATCTGTTACTAGTCGATTAAGCCAAATTGATTCTTTGCATGCCTCTGATGTTGCAACATATTCAGCCTTAGTAGTAGACTGAGTAACACAATCTTGTAATCTAGAACGCCATGATATTGCTCCACCAGCCAATGTAAAGACATACCCTGACGTAGACCTTCGGTTGTCTAAGTCACCTGCATAATCTGAGTCCATTGTCACCATATGTGAAACTTAGCAAACAAGATTGTCCTGTGTCTGAGGAAGAACAGGCTGAAATGGATAAGATTCCATATGCGTTTGTAGTGGGTAGTTTGATGTATGCAATGATTGCTACTCGCCCAGACATTGCATTTGCAGTGGGAGTAGTAAGTCGATGCATGTCAAACCCAGGCAAGAAACATTGGGAGGCAGTGAAAGGAATATTGAGATACATGAAAGCTATAAAGAGTATGCGTATATGCTATGGGAGTCAGGAGCTAAGTGTAAAGGGTTTAACAGACTCAGATTATGCAGGTGACTTAGACAACCGATTGTCTAAGTCACCTGCATAATCTGAGTCTGTAAAACCCTTTATACTTAGCTCCTGACTCCCATAGCATATACGCATACTCTTTGTAGCTTTCAAGTATCTCAATATTCCTTTCATTGCCTCCCAATGTTTCTTGCCTGGGTTTGACATGTATCAACTTACTACTCCCACTGCAAATGCAATGTCTGGGCGAGTAGCAATCATTGCATACATCAAACTACCCACTACAGACGCATATGGAATCTTATCCATTTCAGCCTGCTCTTCCTCAGACACAGGACAATCTTGTTTGCTAAGTTTCACATATGGTGGCAATGGAACACTCAATGCCTTTCCCTTCTCCATATTGAAACATTGCAAAACCTTGTCAATATACTCTGTTTGAGACAACCAAATCAACTTCTTTGATCTGTCTCTTTCAATGCGCATACCAAGTATATGACTTGCCTCACCCATGTCTTTCATGTCAAACGATTTTGCCATCTATGACTTCAAAGCTGAAATTTCTTCCAAGTGCGTGCCAGCAATCAACATGTCATCCACATACAAAATAAGGATCAGCCAACTGCCATCCTTAGCCTTCTTTGTATATAGACAGTGATCGAACTCACTACATCTGTAGCCGTGAGAAACCATAAACTTGTGGAAATTATTGTACCATGCCCTCGGTGATTGTTTTAATCCATAAAGACTTTTTAACAACTAGCATACCAAATCTTCCTTGCCTTTCTCAACAAACCCTTCTGCCTGCTGCATGTAAATTTCCACATCTAAATCACCATGCAAGAACGCTGTCTTGACATCCATTTGGTGCAACACCAAATCTAATATGGCAACCAATGCAAGAAAGCATCTCAATGCAGTCATCTTGACCACCGGAGACAAGACTTCATCAAAGTCAATGCCTTGTTCTTGCTTAAAGCCCTTGGCAACAAGCCTTGCTTTGTACTTTGGCTGACTATCATGAGCGGTGATCTTATACCTGTAAACCCATTTACAAGGTAGAGCCTTTTTGCCCTGTGGTAATTTAACTAGCTTCCATGTCTGGTTTTTATGCTAAGCTCTCATCTCTGACTGCATGGCCAATTGCCAATTCCCGGAGTCCTTCATTTGCACTGCTTCCTTGTAACATGAAGGCTCATTGCAATCAGTCAACATGACATAGTTCATAGATGGAACAAACCTATCAGGAGGTCGCGTGATACGTCCAGATCTACGCACAATAGGTGGCTCATGCTCAGCCACAACCTGTGGTTCCACTCTATCCTGTCCTTGCTCCTCTTGAGCCCTGACATTTTGTCTTGCACGTGCATGTCCATCTTCTTGGAAGACAACTCTTCTAATCTCCTCAACCCTCTCTGGTTTAGAATGATATTTGGCTTCATTAAAGTGAACATCATTGCTGCGGATAACCTTTCTGGATTCGGGATCCCAAAGTCTGTACCCCATCTCACCAGAATTACCATAGCCTAGAAAGATGCACTTTCTACTCTTTGGCTCAAGTTTGTTCCTAAATTCCTTTGGAACATGAGTATATGCCTCACAGCCAAAGACTCTGAGATGGATCCCAAAGTCTGTACCCCATCTCACCAGAATTACCATAGCCTAGAAAGATGCACTTTCTACTCTTTGGCTCAAGTTTGTTCCTAAATTCCTTTGGAACATGAGTATATGCCTCACAGCCAAAGACTCTGAGATGCTTAGGGCATTTTGCCTAACCATACCATCTCTGCCACTGAATCCTTCTGCAAAACCTTGCTAGGAGATCTATTTATAAGATGAACAGCTGTTGATACAGCGTCAGCCCAAAACCCATTTGGCAGTTGATACAGCGTCAGCCCAAAACCCATTTGGCAGTTGTGCATTAGACAACATACTTCTGACCTTCTCTTGTATGGTCCTATTCATCCTCTCAGCAACACCATTTTGAGGAGGATTGTAAGGAGCAGTAAGTTCACGTTTTATACCTTTTGACTCACAAAAGTCCTGAAAGGCCTTTGAAACATACTCTCCACCATTGTCAGTGCGTAAGCATTTAAGCTTCTTGCCACTCTGATTCTCCACAAGTGTCACAAACGTTTTGAAAACACTAAACGCTTCATCCTTGTGCTTGAGAAAGTAAACCCATACTTTCCTCGAGTAATCATCTATAAATGTCATAAAGTAAGAAGCTCCCCCTAGAGATAGGTTAGGCATAGGTCCACACTGCTTCTATGCTTATGTGGCTGCTGTGTTTGCTTACCATACAGACAATGTTCACAGAATTCAAAATCATTAAATGACAAGCCAGGCAAATAACTAGAACGAGACAAGATTTCCATTCCCTTCTTGGACATATGTCCTAACCGGCTATGCCACAAAGAAACGTCCGGCTGCTCAGTTACATTGATTACATTTTTAGAGACATTTGATACATAAATCATGTAAAGTCCTCCAGAATTTACTCCATGTGCTACTGTCATAGAACCCTTGGATATCTTCCACATGTTCTATCCAAAAGTGGTGACGTAGCCAGCATCATCAAGTAAACCTGTGCTGATCAAGCTCTTTGTAATTGCGGGAACATGTCTCACATTCTTCAGCGTGAAAGAAGAGCCATTCTGAAACTTCAATTGAACATCTCCAACACCTAAGATCTCACATGTCTGCCCATTGCCTAGCTGAACATGATCTTTAGTGGTCACATAAGAGGTAAACCACTCCTTGTTTGGAGACACATGAAGTGATGCCCTTGAGTCTATAATCCAGTCACTCAGTGCATTTCCATCAGATGGTGTAAGAAGAGCTGAGTCCATTGCATTTTTCAAGAAGTAGACATCTCCTGACACTAGACTGTCATCCTCCGCAACAATGTTTGTCACATTTATTTCTTGAATCTTCATTGAGGACTTGTTCTTCTCACCATGGTCTTCTGCTTTCTCTTTGCCTTTTTCTGCTTTCCATTCTCTACAGTCTCTTTTCATGTGACCCTTCTTGCCACAATGGTAGCATTCTATGTCACTCTTGCCTTTAGCACTGCGGGACTTGCTACGAGACTGATTCCTCTTTCCACCTTTGTACTTTTCTTGGGTCCTTCCCCTGACAACTAAGGCTGTTCCTTTGCCTTTGTCCATTGTCTTTCTGTTGGTTTCTTTAGTAAGCAGACTCCCTTCTACACCTGCTATGGTCAAACCATCTAGAGGTGCAGAATTACTCAAAGCTGTGCGAAAAGTGTCCCAACTTTTCGGCAATGTGATCGACAGGAACATAGCTCTAACAGGTTTATCAAACTTGACACCTTGAGCTGACAAGTGACTGTAGATGGTGTTGAATTCATTCAGATGATTGGACATAGGTGTCCCTTCTTTCATCTTCAAGTCAACAAGCTTCTTAAGCCAGTATACCTGTGAAGCTGCACTCTGCTTCTCATAAAGATCACTCAGCTTTGTCCATGCTTGATAAGCCGACATCTCATCTGCTACATTGAAGTAAATGCTTTCTGCCAAAGTCAGCATAATGGTAGAAAGTGCCAATTCATCCATTTCGCTCCATTCATCTTCATCCATATCTTGTGGTTTTATCCCCTTGAGCTTTATAGGTTTTATCTGCTTCTTTTGTACCAACACGTGCCAAATCTGCTTCTTTCACAATGGGAAATTGGTTCCATCCAGCTTCTTGATATTGTAAAGAGCAGTGTCCTGTGATCCAGCCATAGCTACGCTTCACAGTAGTTTACTTTCCTCGAAAAAATTCGGCAGAGTTTCTCCTATAAACTGACCTCTGAACCATTATCAACCTGTCAAATGAACCAATAAAGCTTCAGATTCTGCAAAAATTTCGGCAGAGTCTCCTTTGTAAAATGGCTCTGGTGTACTAAAAACAGACCAAAAACAGCTCAAAAAACCACTGTCTCTCTAACACTGTAAGCTGTGGGTAAACCTGTCTTGCACCTGTACTGTCTCTCACTATCCTGTCACTGTCCTGTAAGCATAGACTGCGACAATGCCTCAACGGCAGTAAAGCAAAGATGCAATCCCAACTGTCTAACTCACAGTCAATACATCCTAGCTGCCTATCTAAGGGTGCTCGAGGGATCTCTCCAAGACCTGTATCACCGAAAGGATCTCAACATTCGAGAATCCCCCAGCTCAATAAAACCTCACTCGACCCTCAACAAAGGCTGCAGTAAATCTGACAGTACATAGACTTCCCACAAAGTCATACATCCACAAATTTCCCACTGTATGCTGTAACCGCTACGGCGGTTGTTTGCTGCGTGACTCATAGCCAGCAAACCCTCAACAGACATACATCATCTCTGACAATACATCCCATGTGGAAGTACCTGCAATGTCAGGATGAAGTCTGGAATATCAAGCAGCAAACACAAGCTACCTGATGAACTAGTGGATGTCGCCTACAGTCTGTGTGTAGGTGCACCCATGTCGTATGTGACACGCCTCCAAGAACTGTAAGCCGTCCTTCGTTGTGTAGATAGCCACAAATCAGCACTCTGGAAGTGTAGATATCCTCAGCACTTGCAGTCGTAGGCCGAAACCCCAAAATTGCAGAGTCGGATCTGCACCCCCGTCGAGACCACGTAGTCGAAAATGGCCTGCGCAGATCTTTGTCGAAGCCGAACGGTGGCCGAGATGACCCCATAGGAATTATGGCCGTGTCTTCGCCTGTTGAATGTCACTCCAATCTGAGCAGGTGACTCTGGCTACCTGCAAATGCTGCTCCGAGCCTCGATCTGAGCTCTGATACCAGTTGAAGGAGTACGAGCGGAAGTGCGACGCGAGAGAGAGTGCGAGAAGAAGAGCACGACGATATGGTGAACTTGCTCTACTGTAATGTGTAGAGCATAGTGAGTTCTTATTAGGTTTTTACAAAAGAATATGTGTACATACCTGGCGGCCCGCCCACTTACCTGGGCGACCACATTGGGCTTTATACCCCAACAGATTTCTCCCAAGTTGTGATACATTGGTGATATAAAAAAGCCTCATTTACTTTGGAGTCTGTTGAGGCATCCTAAAGCAAGTGCAATTCTTGATGTCTTGCATCCATCCCGAACTTGAGGGAGAGAGAGAGAGAGAGACACACACACACACACACACACACACACACACACACACACACACACACAGAGAGAGAGAGAGAGAGAGAGAGAGAGAGAGAGAGGATCGCATCTCATCACCACAACTCGAGAGGTCATATTGTGTATCGCGTGTGTTCAATACTATTTTTAAAACTCTTTATTCGTGATTTTTTGACAAATAAAATACACCCTTTTCCTATTTAATCTCCAAATTTTTTCTCAATTCCATTTTACGAAACCCTTTTGTACGTGAAAATGTGAGAAAAAATAAATTTTAATAACCCCTTTTGTTGTACTCACGTGATAGTCACATAGTTATTAAGTGATTCCTCGAAGACCACAAGTAGATAGACGACTCACAAATCCTTTGTTGTTGCATAGCCTACCTGCCACTATTTCTGATCTTCTTTATTGGGAAAGGTAAGCCCGGAATGAAATAGCTTCCCCCCCTTAAAGAACCTCATGTTGAGGTCTGCATAAAGCTCAAGTGTCGAGGTTATTTGTACAAGCCCTCTTAAAGCATTCAATGTATCCTTGAGGTCTCTTGGGATTGTTCCTACAACATTGAAACAATCTCTTCTAATGGGCATGTGTGTGAAAATAAGGAGAAGAAAATGCACTAACCCTTCTAGGCTATCACCTGTGACGCCCTCGTTCGGGGCGTCGCTGAAACGGGGCCGCGTCGGCTCACCTGCGATGCAAACGGGACCTGCAGGCAAGCAAACGCACATACAAGAACGCAACTTGAAAACCGAACGCAAGAGGGACACGAGGATGAGGGACGCGAACGAATGATCAATATCATAAGAAAGTGCCGAATACAAGGGACGCGAGCAATCACTGGAAAACGGGGCTGGAAAGTTGGGGGAAGTGGCACATACTTCCCTTATATACTCCCCCGGGTTGAGAGAGCTTGACGCCCACGTCAAGCCGGGGTTTTGAGGCGTGCCGATACAAAGTTTGTTGCCGAGGTTGAGGGGTGGATATTTACAAAGATGAGAGCTTGTTGTTGTTCCAAAATGTCTAGCTACCTAGGGTGTTGCTATTTACAAGGGGGGTGAGGACTATTCTATGTGGTGTCATGTTGATCGATGTCCTCCTCTTCAGTGGGCATGTTGTAGAATCGGAGCACAAGGGGTCGTCCGAGACGGAGCATGATTTCTTCAGGTACCCAAGTGCATTCCGTCATGGGTCGGTTGCGCCACTTGACATAGAATAGTTGTCCCCGGCGCCCAAAGCGCGACTTTAGGATGGCCTCCGGCTCATTGGGCGGGCCATCCTTTACATATTCGGGGACATTCCGACCATAGGTGCTATCCGGTGCAAACCTCTTGAGGAGACTTACATGGAAAGCGTTGTGGATGTTGATTTGTGGGGGTAGCTCCAGCTTGTAGGTGATGTCGTTGTAGCTCTTGAGCACCTTGTATGGCCCGTAGAATCGGTGGTTGAACTTCGGGGAGAGGCCTTGAGGGAGGTTGATATTTTGGGAGCTTACCAATACCAAGTCACCTTCTTGGAACAGCTCGGCCGGTCTTCTCTTTTGGTTGGCGTATTTGGCTATGCGTACCTTGCTTTGCTCGAGACTCTTCTTTGCGCGTTGCATGCGTGTTTGCCATTGCTGCAAAAACTCTTCACATTCCAGGTCCTGGGCATGCACTTCGCCGGTTGCCAGTGCAAGAGGGGTGATGACTTCTTTACCTGTGGAGAGTTCGAAGGGGGTGTAGCCAGTGCTGCTATGGATGGAGTTGTTGTAGTGAAATTCCATGATGTCCATGTATTCGGACCAGTCCTTTTGATCTGCTTTGACGTAGTTGCGGATGTAGTCTTCAATGCCTTGGTTGACTCTTTCGGTTTGGCCATCGGTTTCTGGGTGGTAGGCGGAGGAGAAGCGGAGCTGGGTTCCTAGCAGCTTGAAGAGCTCGCGCCAGAGGTCGCTGAGGAAGCGGGTGTCGCGATCAGAAACTATGGCTAAGGGGAGGCCGTGGTATTTGAACACTTTGGCGAAGAAGTGTTTGGCGACTTGATAGGCTGTGACGGGAGGCTTGGCCGGTATGAAGTGAGCCTGCTTGGTGAAGTAGTCGACGACCACGATGATGGTGGTGTGGCCGTGGGAGGGGGGAAGGTCGACGATGAAGTCCATACTTACCATGTCCCAAGGCCGGGAGGGTGTTGGCATTGGGTGGAGGAGGCCAGCAGGCTTGACTCTTTGAGCTTTGACTAGTTGGCAGGTTGGGCAGGTACGCACGTAGTCGATTACGTCGTCCTTCATTTTTGGCCACATGTAGTGTTGATGGAGTTTGTCATAAGACCTCTTCTGGCCCCCATGTCCAGCTAGCTTGCAGTCATGAGCCTCCCACATGAGGTCTTTCTTTAACTCTGGGTCATTGGGAATGTAGATTTTTCCATGTGCGTAGAAGAGGTTATCTTTGACTTCAAAAAGACCCACTGCCGCTCTCCCAGAGATGTGGTCGTTGAGCATGCGGAGGACAGCAGGATCAGCTTTTTGTGCGTCGAGGATCCGTTGGCGTAAAGTGCTGGTTGCTGTGGAGATAGCCGTGAGGGTGGGCATTCGGCTGACAGCATCTGGCATGACATTTGTAGTACCCGGTTTGTGTATGATGTCTATGTCGTATTCTGCGAGAGTATCTTGCCATCTAGCTTGCTTGGGGGTGAGTTTGGGTTGTGCCTGGAAGTACTTGAGGGAGATGTTGTCAGTGTATACCTTGGTGTGTTTGTCTTGGACATAGTGTCGCCACTTTCGGAGGCAGTGGACGACAGCGAGCATTTCCTTCTCATGGGTGGTCCATCTGGTCTCCACGTCTGTGAACTTGTGGGACTCGTAGGCGATGGGTTGATGTTCTTGCATGAGGACACCACCAATAGCCCCATCCGAGGCATCGGTGTGGACTTCAAAAGGTTTGGTGAAGTCGGGTAGTCGAAGGACAGGGGTACTGCACATGGCTATCTTCAGGTCCTCAAAGGCTTCTTCTTCTTTAGAGGTCCACTGAAAGGGTTTGTGGCCTTTGGTTATCTCTGTCAGTGGCGCCGCAATCTTGCTGAAGTCGCGGATGAAGCGGCGGGTGTACTGACAGAAACCCACGAACTCTCGGACTTCTTTGATGGATGTCGGTGGGGCCCACTTGATGACAGCGTCAACTTTCTTAGGGTCCACCATAATGCCTTCGGATGTGACGATGAAGCCCAAGAACTCGATTTTCTGCACAGCAAACTCACACTTCTCCAGCTTGGCATAGAGTTGGTGTTCGCGGAGGCATTGGAGTACTGCGGCCACATGCTTTTGGTGCTCTTCTAGGGTCTTGCTGTAAATCAGGAGGTCATCAATGTATGTGATGAGGAAATCATCTATCATGTCCCGGAAACTGTCATGTATGATTCTGCAAAATGTGCCAGGGCCGCCAGTGAGACCGAACCCCAGGACCATCCATTCCCAGGAGCCATAGCGGGTGCGGAAGGCAGTCTTCGGGATGTCTTTAGAGGCGATGCGGACTTGGTGGTAGCCCGATCGGAGGTCGATGCGAGTAAAGTATTGGGCACCCTGTAGTCTGTCCAGCAGATCTTCCATGAGGGGGACTGGGTACCTGTTCTTGATAGTGATCTTGTTCAGGGCCCGGTAATCCACGCAGAGTCGCATCGAACCGTCTTTCTTCTTGACGAACAAGACTGGGGCGCCAAAAGGGGAGCTGCTTGGTCGGATGAACCCTTGGTCTTCTAACTCTTGGAGTTGCTTCTTGAGTTCTTTGAGCTCGGTGTCGTTCATGCGGTAGGGGGCCTTTGCCGGGGGTGTGCTTCCTGGGATGAGGTCAATCTCATGTTGAATTTGCCGAGGGGGAGGTAGACCAGGGGGGAGTTCTGGGGGCATGACATCCTTGTACTTCTGGAGGATGGGGGCAAGGGAGGGGTCGCCCACTTTGGCTTGCTCGATGGTGATGGAGTTGAGCCTTGCTGTGGGTTGCTCCTTTGCTTGCATGATGCAGAGATGAACCTGAGCTCCTTTCTTGAGAGCCCTCTCTGCCTGCTTTGCACTCATGAGGTTGAGTTTGGGGGACGAGTATTCTGGGAGCTTCTGTTTTCCTTTCATCGCTGCTAACTGTGCAGGGTCTTGGCGGTTGATGGGTGGGACTTTGGTTTGCGTATGCGCCTGACGGGTGAATGCTTGCTTCGTTGTGAGTCTGGCGCCTTGCACTGTCACTGCTTTGCCTTGATTATTCAGCAGTAACTGATCCACCTTCATGCCGAGGAGGGCAATGAGATACTTGTCGTTGAAGGACAGACCAATGATGGCCTCAAAGTCGTCCATTGGGACCACTATGAAGTCAAGGCGGCATGTGAATTCACCCATCTCGACCCTGACTTGACGTGCTGCCTTTACGTTGTTATCCTTTCCTTGGGCAAATTTGACGGTCGTTTCATTGACAGTGGTGAGGCGTAGGCCCAGGCGATCAGCGCACTGAGGGGACAGAAAATTGTGGGTAGCGCCTGAGTCTACCATGATCCATTGTTGTTGGGTCCCGATCGTTGTCTGGACATACAAGTTCTGAATGTCCGTGATTGATGCTGCCATGCATTGAGGGTGGAGGGCTACGACTCCAATCCGAAGTTGTTGGTCAACACTAGCGTCAGCCGTTTCTTCGATTCTTCTTTGGGGGGGGGAGGGTGGTTCTTCGATTTGTATGGTGTTGGCTCTGCCATATGATGTTGAGGCGTAATCGCGTGTGCGTACACAAGCGTAGTAGGGACCATGATGCTTCTTGCAGTCGTTGCACCACACGCGGTCACGAGACAGGTTGTTATTATTGCCGTTGTAGTTCTGGGAGGCAAAACTGTGGGGTGTGTGATTGTAGGAGTTGCTTGCAAAAACGCTGCGTGGGACTAAGGCGCCATTTTCGCGGCCTAGTCCCGGGTGGAGATGGGGCGGTGGGGGGCGGGTAACATTACTTCTGTTATTCTGTACAAATCCGCGACCTTGTCCGACGGGTGGGTTAGGCCAGTGGTTGGGTGCAAAATTGTTGGGACGGTTGTTTGGAGGCAAACCTGGTATGGTGTTTGTGTCACGGAGCTTTTCTGCCATGTTGGTGGCCACTTCCCAGGTGTTGGGACTCTGTTTCTCTACCTCTCGGCGGGCCCAGTGCTTAAGGCCGTACAGGAAACCATGCAGCCTGTCTGCTGCGTGCATCAATGGGAGTTGGAGCATGAGTTGCCGGTACTTGACAATGTAGTCTGATATGTGGCCGTCTTGGTGTAGATCGCGCCACGAATCCCTGACTTTGTTGCCCTCATTTTCTGGGACAAAGTAGTTTAGTATGTCTTTTTGTAGATCCTCCCAGTCCTCCTAGTGCTTAGATTGCTGTTCAGTGAGGAACCAAACATAGGCGTCGTCGGCCAGAAAGGTTTTGGCCACTTGCACATATCTGCGTCTGCCTATGCTGTTCCACTGCATGTAGTCTTCTACCTCGCTGAACCACTTGTTGAGTGCCAGTGAGGAGCGGTTGCCTTTGTATTTCTCTGGGGGACTGGGTTTGAATTTTCCAAGTCGGTTTTCGTCTTCTAGATGTCGGTCCGGGCTGTAGTAGCGTCTTTCACTTCGATCATCCTGATCATCTTCGTCTTCGGGTCGTGTCCGTCTTTGGGTGTTACGTCGTGTGTTGACATTGCTGGGACCTGGTTGGTCTTCGTACCGTTGGCCTAGCTGTGTTTGAATCAATTCCCCCAGGTTAGCCGACATCAGGCTGATTTGTTGTTCCACGGAGGCCATGATGCGGGCCTCGAGTCTTCTTTCTACTATGTCTTGTGCATCCTGTCTTGTCTTCGTTTCTTTCTTCTTCTTCTTATTTAGATCAGGCTCGGTTCTGTAGCCGTCATCATATTCTTGATCTCCAGCCATTCTTGTATTTTTGTGGCCGAAACCGAAAAGAAAAACTCAAAAATGTCGAAAACTGACAAACTGTGCGCACACGGCTTGAAAACGTTGAAAAACTATGAAACAGTGCGAAACTGGGTCCAAAACGGCGAAAACTGCGGAAAATTGCTCAAAAACGGTGAAAACCGGTCCCAAACGGTGTAAGACGGGGCAAAACGAGGTAAAACGCTGAAAAACGGGGCAAAACGGGGCAAAACGGGCCACGAATGCGAAGAACGCGGTGAAAACGGGGCGAAACGCGGGTCAAACGAGGCAAAACGGTGAAAAACTGTGAAGAACGTGGAGAAAAACGCGCGGAACGGGGCAAAACGGGGCAATCACGCAAGGAACGCGGTGAAACGGGTCAAAACGGGGCCACACGGGCCGAGAACGCGGAGCAAACGTGGAAAAACGAGGCAGAACGGGCCGAAAACGTGGTGACAACCACGGGCCGTGGACCGACGTCGGGTCGGCGGGGACCCGAGCCGAAGCTCTGATACCAAGTGTGACGCCCTCGTTCGGGGCGTCGCTGAAACGGGGCCGCGTCGGCTCACCTGCGATGCAAACAGGACCTGCAGGCAAGCAAACGCACATACAAGAACGCAACTTGAAAACCGAACGCAAGAGGGACACGAGGATGAGAGACGCAAACGAATGATCAATATCATAAGAAAGTGCCGAATACAAGGGACGCGAGCAATCACTAAAAAACGAAGGTGGAAAGTTGGGGGAAGTGGCACATACTTCCCTTATATCACCCAAGTGTGAGGCCCTAGTAATGATCCGTCTTGATACTTCGGGGGGATGGTGCTTTTGGATTGACCATTTGGAACTTGGATTAAACCTGTTTGACCCTCAATAGAAAACTCTAGACCAACGACAGGCGTAGAAGGACTCAGAGAAGCTTGACCCTCAATAGAAAACTCTAGACCAACGACAGGCCTAGAAGGACTCAGAGCAGCATGGGGAGGGCTAAGAAGAGAGTGCAAAAACTTCCTACCCTTCATCAAGAAGCTGGTCGGGGCTCCTCCCAATCAGATTCTCAAGAGCGCCCAGAAACGGGGGAAGAGAGTTCCGTCCTTGGGCTTCTTTCTGACGACAGTATCCTGCAGATCCTTCGTCCCCTTCATACTCGTTTCTTGCTCTCTTCACCTGCTCTTGTTTGTCGCCGCTGGCTCCGCCTTTGCTGCTCACATCTGGTACGTTGCTTTCTGCAGGTTGTGAGCTGCAAATGAGTACATTGTTAGTGTTTCAGTTCCATATTTCTGAAAATGTTTGAGATAATCTGATAATGCTATGTAGTTAGAACACCACATTTGTGATTATGAGACGAAGTACTTGGACTGTAAACATTAGTATTTGGCTGCTGCCAGCGTGGCTTGTTGTAAGATTAAAGGGCATAAGCTCTATGTTTTAAAGTTAGAACTCACAAGACTCCAAAAAGTTGTATCTTCACTTACAATTCTGCTCTTTAGAAGTCCAAAACCTCTACATTTGAGTAAAGAGAGAACAAATCAAATGCTCCTTTTGAATTTTGGAAAGAAGTATAAGGTTGCAAAGAACATGACTAAAAATTTGAATTTCCTATTTTGAGAAGCCTTAACAGAAAATGTGGAAAATGAAATGATGTTCTTTAGTCTTCAATATTTGGAAGCCCCACTTAGGAACACATGTCCAACACAGGTCTATTTCCTAAGGCTTGTTTTAATGAGAGAGAGAGAGAGAGAGAGAGAGAGAGAGAGAGAGAGAGAGAGAGAGACCTTTCGAGGTTGCTCTTCTTCAACAGAGATACCACTTGCTTGTTCCGAGTCCGGTAGGTTCCTTGGGATATTGTTGTACCTTCATGTAGTTTAGATACAGATGATACTCCTCTTGTTGCACTCATGACATAGAATGAGGAGAATCCCCCCTCTTCTTGGATCACATCAAAATTTTCATGTAAGAAGATCTGAGACTTTTTTGAAAAACCAAGAAATAGTCTTGGTATTTTCTGTATATTTGATGTATATTTTCGGGGATCACACCTCTATGGTGATCAGTATTGTACATTTATCTTGAGGCTCTGCCCTTGAGACGTTTATTTTGATAAAAAAATTTTTCCACAGAGAGAGAGAGAGAGAGAGAGAGAGAGAGAGAGAGAGAGAGAGAGAGAGAGAGAGAGAAGAAGAAGAAGAAGAAGAAGAGAATTTTAACGTCGTAGGAAACTATCCCAAGAGACCTTAAAGATCTATCTGATGAGGAGAGTTGAACTCAAGACCCGTTATTCAAGAGGGAAATGGCATAACCAATCCACCAGACTTGGGGACGGAGGGGACGGAGCCTAGAGACGGGGGACGCCTGATTCAGAGACGGGGACGGGTGGGGACAGACGGCAAACTGCCTGCCAGGTGGGAACGCAGCCAAAACGTCTCGGGGACGGCAAGCAACGGTAGGGGACGACAGTCACACACAATCAACTTTCTTTAAAATTTGAAAAATTGATCTTTTCTAATGTCCAGTTCCTCTTTAACAACCATATTTTTGACGCCTTCCTCGTCGAAGAGTGGATCGTGTTATTGTAGGCAAATTGCATCAAGGGCAAATTTTTTTCCCATTGAGTCTTTTGATCAGAAATGTAAGACTTCAATAAATCCAGTTCGACTGAATTTGCAATCTCAGATTGCCTATCTGTCTATGGGTGGAAAGATGACGAGAACTACAACCATGTGCCAATGTTCTTCCAAATAGCCTTCCAAAACAAACTCGTGAATTGTGGATCTCTATCAGAGACTATTGTCTGAGGCATGCCATGTAATCAAAATATCTGGGCAATGACGAGTCTCGCTAAATAGTCCGGCTTGACTATTTTCTTCATTGGAATTAAATGAGGTTGCTTGCTAAATCTGTCAATAACAGTCCAGAATCCAGATGCCATCGTGCCTACTCTGTGTCTTTGGGAGATCAAAAATGAAATTCATAGCAATACTTTCCCAGGGGCGGGTGGTAATGGGCAAAGGCTGTAACAATCCTTGTGCTTTATGCCTATCAAACTTGACCTTCTAGCATACCGAGTAACTGCGTACAAAGTCGTCCACATCCTTCTTGAGTCTTGGCCAAAAGAAGTAACACTCCACTCCTCTCAAGGTGGTGTCAATGCTGCGGTGACCCGAAAAAGGTTGACAATGGCATTCAGTTAGGACCTTTTCCCTCAACGCTTGTGTAATGCACAACATCGTTTTCTTCATCAAGTAGCTATCTCATATGGAATATCCCGCTACTACCTCCCCATTCTGTATTCGTGTGAATACATCCGAAAAATCTGGATCTGTGGGGTACTGATTGACCTAGCCCACCGCATCTGCTTTTCCGAAAGCTACTTTTGTGACAAGTAGCGTAAACTGCCACTGAGTAAGAGCATAGCTAACCGCCAAAAGCTCTTTCTCATAAATCTGTGCTATCAATTCCGGCCTTGAAAACAATCGGCTCTCATAGGCAATGACATGGCCTTCTTGCGTTAAGACCGCACCCAGACTACGACCACAAGCATCACAATATACTTCGAATGACTTTTGCAAATCCGGCAAAGTCAAAACTGGTCCCGTAGTCAATTTCTCTTTCATTGTCTGAAAGGCAGTCACCTCTGTGGGTCCCCACGAGAAAGGGACTCCTTTTTGTGTCAGAATGTGCAAAGGGGAAGCGACCTCTGCAAACTTTCTAATGAACCGCGGGTAGTAAGAACATAAGCCCAAGAAGCTTCTAACTTTATTAACATTCTTCAAATCGGGCCAATCACGTAGTGTCAATCTTGGCCGGGTCCATCTGTACTCCTGCTGTTGCTGAGACGATGTGTCCCAAAAAGTGTATCTCCGGCAAAAAAAATTCACTCTTCTTGGCATCGATAACTAGTGATCCCGCAATGCCTAAAAGACCTGAAGCAGATGGTGTCTATGTTCTGCCTCATCCTTGGAGAAGACAATAATATCATCAAAGAAAGTGCCAACAAACGATCTGTACTCTTTGAAAATCCTATCCATCATTTGGTTGAAAGTCGCTGGAGCATTGGTAAGGCCAAAAGGCATCACCAAAAATTCATATAAACTGAAGCTCGTCCGAAAAGCTGTCTTGTAGACATCTCCTGACGTGATTATGATCTGATGATATGTTAGGTGCAGCGGAAGTGAATGTTGAACTTTGCTCAAGAGGAGTGCTCCGATCTGTGCTCAAGGTTCCTTTTGTCACCAGCGTGTGACTACTATCTATCCTTTTTGTTGATTTCTTTCTTATTATTTATTTACCTTCACTTTTTGGAAACACCCCTCGGGAAATCTAACTGCCCTGCATTGCATAGCTAGTGTGGAACTGTCCAGAGGGAGTCCAGGCCTGAGGGCAAGAGAGCACTAAGGTTGGACAAAGACTATGGTTAGCCAAAGTGGGGTCATTGACTAGCCAAAGTAGAATCCTTTGCTACAGAGGCTACATTTCAATTCTGGGTTTGGCCACAGTGTACAAAGAGGGTCGGATGACCTAGAAAGATACAATGGCAGCATCTCCTAAAATTTAGGGAACTGCTATTTTGGGACCTGAAAATGTGTTGGTGTCATTACCTCCGGAATGACAAGGGGAACATTTTCTTACTCTGCCGTGAAGTCAACTGGGCAACCGGTTGGAAGATTTTTAGGCGGCAACCCCGAAACGGGAAAATGCTTGTAAATGCGCCAAGTGGCACAATTCTGTGCACTTTCCTCATGCAGAAAATTGGGCGCTGATTTTTAAGCTGGGAGAGGCTGATTTTCAGAATTTGTCACAGGTTAAGAGCTATGGAGTGCTTGCTTTCCCTCCTATGTACAGTGCGGTGCCAGGAGTGATGCCCTGCACGCTACGGACTGCCCTCTCTCTCCTCTATGGCAGTATGTTATGCCCCTCTAGTGGGCTTTTCATTTGACCAATGTATAGTTGTGTGGGTTCATACGCGATTGCCGAGGCAAGAGCCTCTTGCATAGGTACTGGATTAGCTAGCGGCTAATCCCCCGCAGGTACAAGTGAATTCGGAGAGGTTTCACGCCAGAAATCTCGTCCGATTCAAAGGGCAAGTAGCCCTACAGGTGTGGGAGCTCGAGGACTTGCTACGGATGCGACCGGCACGCGAAACGGAGCTCGAAACAGTGAACTACAGCCTGCTGTGTATTTTTGCAGGTTTAGGGTTTTGGCCCTAAACGGACCCTAATACCCCCAGGAGGTTCGGGGACGCGAGGGGACCGATGTACAGGTGATCTGGCGCATTTTCGGGGCTGAAAACAGAGAATTCAGCGTGCTGCAGATTCTTGCCAGGTTTTGCAAAGTGCCCGTATGCGTCGGGAAAGTCAGTCAATGCGTGGGAATACTGACTGTGAAGGGTTCTAGTACAGTTATGTTGCCGAAATCGGGCTGGAACAGTGGAAATTCAGCCGAGTTTGTGCGGGGCAGCTTGTAGGGATCCACAGCGTTTATTCCCTCTTTTGAACAATAAAGAAATACCGAAAGGGGCGCCTAAGTTAGGGGCCAATCTTGTGTCGGTCTACTCATACAGGTGCAATCTAGCAGCTTGTATCTCTCTCCCCTTTGTTGTGTCTTGAAAGTACAGGTAAAATAGACGACTAATAATGGGTGAAAGCTAAATCAAGGTTTGAAGTAAAGTCTACCGTCCTTTTTGGATTGAACAGGCCGGTTTCATGGTTCCATCGACGGGATTAAATCACTTTTTCCCATAGAAGTGAGCCTTGGTCAGTTTGGGCTTGAAGACACAGGGGATCATAGACTATACACAGGGAATTGCAATTATGGCTGACAGACCGGATGATGTGACTGAAGAGGTTTCCTCCTCACAGGGTCAACAGACACATGAAGTGGGTGAGTCCTCAAGACCACCATAGACAGATGATGATATATTCAGGACCCAGTTGGCTACTGCTGTGGCTATGTTCACACAAGTAATGCAGAATCCGAGGTTTTTAGCCTTTCTGCAACCTCTTGTTCCGTCTCAGCAAGTTGGGTCACTGGATCATATTCAAAAGCCTGTTAAGGCTCCAACACAGGTGATTCATACTACAGTGTCAATGGAAACACCTGTACACTTGACGGAGAACATGCAGTCTCCACAACCTGTGCCTAAGGTGCAAGAACAGGTGGCTGAGATGCCAGTCTTTCAAGCTGTACCAGTTCAGCCCGTCACCTTTCAGCAACCTATAGCTGGTTCTAATGGGAAGGGAAGCAACCTACAGGCTATGCAACAGGTCTTCCCACCACCTTCAGTACACCTTGGCTATTTTGGAGGTGGATAGGTATTCCAGAGCATGGCTGGTCATGCACCTGGAAATCAGTTTTACACGCCAGGAACAGTGTTCGGGGGTGCTCAAACGATGATGCCTAACCCCATGTATGGTGTCACGGGCATGCTACCAGGGTTTCAGAGCACTTAGGGCCAATTTGGGATGCCACAAGCAAATTTTGGTATGGCTGGAATTACAAATCAGCAGCCAAATATGGCGTTTCCAGGTCAACTTAATTGCGGTCAGGGAACACAAATGAACCCTAACAGTGTTCCCATGTTTCAGTCACTTCCATATGACAATTTGACGCCGCTGGAGAGGCCAACTCCGTACAAAGAAGGTGGCAAAGGTGTGTCATTCACGACCTTTACAGGGTTTGATGACAGGAAGAAGGCTCTCTCATTCCTCCAGCAGTTTGACAAGGCCTATGCAGGGGGAAACTTTATAGAGGCTTCAAAGGTCCGCAAGGCAGTCACTTTCTTGACAGGGAATGCGGGACAATGGTGGACAACTTTATTGCTTCAAGGGCAAGCTCCGTCCACATGGATTTACTTCAAGCAGATTTTTGCAGCAGCATGGTTATCTGATGACTTTGAAGCAAATGTCATGACAGAATGGCACCAGCTTAATGCTGCTACTTGCAAGAATCTAGATGATTACAATCGGAAGTTTTGGAAAGCTCTACTTCCAGTAACTTCCTATAGGTTTGTGCCATTGACAGAACAGATTGAAAAATACTGTTGTGGCCTACCCAAAGGATTGAGAAAATACTGCACGAAGACCAAAGTCACTACTTTGACGCAGCTCATCGAGGTAGCAAACACTGGCAATGGTTTGCTCAAGGGAGAAGATTGTGAATTCAATACTGGCGTCAAGGAAGGATCAGCCAAGAAAAATTCAGCGAAGAAGTATGTTCCCAAAGAGGCTCCGAAAGTGACTCAGGAGCCAGCCAACGCAGGGAAAGGCAAAGCTTCGGCTGAATCAGAAAAGGGACCAGCGAAGAAATGGAAAAGACGTTTTCCTCGCAAGTCAGAAGAGCAAAAGAAGGTCCTGAGGACAGAGAACAAATGCTTATCTGTGAGCAGCCTAACCACATTGCTTACAATTGTCCTACAAAGAAAAGGCTAGCTGATTCTGAAGACAAGGAGGACAGGAAAGAAAAGAAGCCCATGGCTGGTCTAGTGCCAGATATGGTGGGCGACAAGCCAAATTCAGATGCAAGTGAGCTTTGCAGAGCATGGGGAAAGGTTAGGGATCAAACAATGCTTATCCTCTTTGATCCAGGTGCCAAAGCCAACTTCATTTCCCCAGAATTGGCTTCAAAGTTGGGAATCAGACCTGAAGAGATGGGGTATACAGCAGAGGCAGGTTTGGCATGTCCTGGCCATACAGAGGCAGGTTTGGCATGTCCTGGCCATACAGAGGCTGTGACAGCCATCATTGGAAAGTTGCGTCTACATATCCAGTCCTATGTAGATGCTGAAGAATTTTACATCATGCCACTGGACGGATGTGATGTGTTGTTAGGTATTCCTTGGTTGTTTCGTGTACAGGGAATCATGGATGCCTACAACAAAAAGATCACTGTACAGAGCAGGGGAAAGACTCACATTCTGGATGTAAAGCTTAAAGGGGAGTCTATTCCCATTGTATCAGCTTCTGCTATTACTTCTACAATGAAAAAGCATCTTTCTGCGTACTTGGTTTTTGCACGTGAAGTGTCAGATTGTGATGAATCAAATTTATTTGTGCTAGATAAAGAAAGGTCAATGTTTTTACAACAGTATAGTGACTGTTTTTCCGATTCATTACCGTCTCAATTACCGCCAGAGAGACCCGAGGACCATGCGATAGATTTGGTGCCAGGCAGTAGCCCACCAAATAAGCCTCCGTACACGGTTAGTGCGGCTCAGCAGAAAGAGATAATGGGCCAAGTACAGGAGCTGTTAGAAAAGGGGCTGATTCAGCCCAGTTCATCTCCATTCTGTTCTCCAGTGTTGTTGGTGCGGAAAAAGGATGGCTCATGGCGTATGTGCATCGACTACCGTGCACTGAACAAGAATACCATCAAGAATAGGTTCCCTATACCTAGAATTGATGATATTATGGACAAATTAGAAGGAGCAGCTATGTTTAGCAGGATAGATCTAAAGAGTGGGTACCATCAGATCCGCATTAGATCAGAGGATGTGCACAAGACTGCTTTTAGAATGACGTTTGGCCTTTACGAATTTTTAGTGATGCCCTTTGGTCTCACAAATGCTCTTGCTACGTTCAATAGGATGATGGACAGAATTTTCCGTCCACACCAGCAGTTTGTTGGTACATTCTTGATGACATGATAGTCTACTCAAAGAATGAAGAGGAGCATAGGCATCACTTGGCCATTGTGTTCAAAGAGTTACGCAGTCATAGGTTGCTCATCAATGCAAAGAAAAGTGAATTTTTTCTGGAAGAGATTCACTTTCTGGGACACATTGTCTCAAAGGATGGTGTCAGAATGGATCCTGCAAAAGTTGAAGCGATCAAGTCATGGCCAGATTTGAAGACGGTGCATGATGTCCGAAGTTTCTTGGGACTATGCTCCTATTACAGAAGGTTTATCCGAAATATCGCTGAGATTGCTTCACCTTTACATGCTCTTCAAAAGAAGGCAATCACCTTTAGATGGACACAGAAAGAGATTTCAGCTTTAATCTCTTAAAGAAAAAGATGACTTCAGATCCGGTCATTGTGTTGCCAGATCTTAGGAAGTCATTTGTGGTCCAGTGTGATGCCTGTGGTAGTAGCATTGGTGCAGTGCTAATGCAAGATGGCAGGGTAGTAGCCTATGAGAGCAGAATTTTGCAAGGGCCAGAGATGACCATGCAGGTCTATGAGAAAGAGTCACTGGCTGTGATTCATGCGCTCTTAAGTTGGAAACACTACCTGCTAGGTGTAGATTTCGTTGTCCAAACGGACCATCAGACCTTGCGATACTTCTTGACACAGACAAAATTATCTGAGAAGCATATACGATGGGCAAATATCTTGTCCATGTTTCATTTTCAGATTGTGCATGTGGAAGGCAAGAAGAACGTTGTGGTTGATGCCTTGTCAAGGAAGCCACAAATTTCAGCTGTGTCAATTCCTTATCATCACGAACTTGATGATATGAGAGAACAGTATGCAAATGATGAAGATTTTGCAAGGGTCTTCGAGCAGCTAATGGATGGACAACGTCATGAACACTATCTTCTCAAAGATGGGTTCATGATGATGCATGGCAGATTGTGTGTCACAAAGCCATTGCGACGCAAAGTTATAGAAGAGAGTCATGTCCCACAGTATGCAGGGCATCGTGGTATCGATGCTACAGTTAAAGCGGTTGAGACATTCTTCTATTGGCCTACATTGAGAAGAGATGTAGATGCCTTTGTGCGAGAGTGCCTAATTTGTCAGAAGGTCAAGTTTGACAGGCAAAAGGCACTAGGGTTATTGCAACCACTATCTATTCCAGACAGGATATCTAGAGGTGTAAATAGAGCTACCATGAAAAGCAAACGAACCCTTAAAATACGACAATTGTTTAGACAAGTTCTTAAAAAAAGAGCTTTTAATTCTAGTAAACAAATAACCATTACTAGTAAAAAAGAGCATACTAACAAGATAAACAAAGCGCGGATAGTCAACAATATATAATCGGAAATCTTAGATTATGACTTAATTATGAGCGAATTAGTGGATGTGATACTTAGGCCGTAAGGGAAATGCCAGATATTAAAAACTATCCAAACAAAAGTAGCAGATAAAAGCAAAAGGAGGCAAAAACTACTTAAATAAAACTTTGTTTTATATCTTTTTTTCCATTTTTCAGAACAACTAAGGATCAAAAAGCACCGAGTTTAATAAACCATGGGAAAGTATTGCTATGGATTTTATCTTTGATCTTCCGAGAACGCAGACAGGAAACGATGGTATTTGGACCATTATTTGCAGATTTAACAAACAGGCTCATTTTATTCCTGTCAGGAAGAAGATAAAACCAGACCAGATGGCACGCTTGTTTATGAGCAATATTTTCAAGTATCATGGCATGCCACAGTCGATTGTTAGCGACCGTGATCCGCGCATGACAAGTTTGTTCTGGAGAGGCTTGTTTGAGAATATGGGCACAACGCTCAAATTCTCTTCATCATTTCATCCTCAAACAGATGGGCAGTCAGAAGAGGCAAATTCTACTGTCCTAGATCTGCTGAAGTGCTATGTGTCAGAGCATAAAGGAAAGTGGGAGCAGTATTTGCCATTGGTGGAGTATGCATATAATAATACAATGCATTCATCAACTGGCAAGGCACCTTTTGAGATAGTTGAAGGTGGCAAGAAAGTTCCTCCCATACTACATACAAAGGACAAGATATTTGAAGCAGATAAGTATGTTCAGGACATGGATGAAATGTACAAGAAGGTCAAAGTGGCCTTAGAGAAGACTCAGGCAAAGCAAAAGAAAGCAGTTGATTGTCACTGTCGTGAAGTGGTATATTCACTTGGTGATTGGGTGCTTTTGCGCTTTGAAAAGGCAAGGTTAAAGAAGATGAAGGGCAAGGAAAGACTGTTTCCAAAGCTCAGCATGCGTTACTATGGGCCTTTTCAAGTGTGCGACATAATCAGTGATGTTGCATATAGGCTGAAATTGCCTGACAGTTGGAAGATTCACAATGCGTTTCATGTGAGTCTTCTCAGACCCTATGTGGGTGATGTGCCAGAGGATATGCTAGCTGAGGATCAGCCGGAAGTCGAGGAACTTGACGAGATCTTGGTCCCTGAACAGATTTTGGCACACAAAGAAAGGAAAGTGAAAGGCAATGTTGCTAGGCGTTACTTGGTAAAGTTCAGAAACTATCCACCAATGGATGCTAAGTGGATGGAAGAAGGTGAACTTGCAGAGTCACCAACTGTGTTATCACTTTACCTTGAAGCCTTCGATTTGCAACCTACCTTGACCCCTTGAGTTTCAAAGCTACATGGATTGTTAGTGTGACAATGGCTTCTGAAACAAATGATGTACAAGGTATTTAAAGTGAGCTCAAATGAAATACCTGTTACATGAATGTTAGAGCTGTACAGATTGTCAGTTTGGCAATTGCTCTTATGGAATGTCCAAAAGTTTGGTTAGTGCTATAGAAGTGAGTATTTCTTGTCAGTTTGTCAAGGATACAGTAATTGCTTCTATTAAAGAGTACATGTGTAACTGCATTCTTAAACTGTCGGTTTGGGTATGCTCGAAAGTGTTACGGGATCCAACGTGTACTGTAAGACAGTGGCAAAATGTGTAGCTACCATTTTGTCATTGGAAAGTTAGTGACTCAAAGAAATGGCAGAGTGCGAAGCTACCACTATGTCATTGGGACAGCGTTCACACGCAGGCAGTACATGAGTCGACGAGGTGTTGAATACACCAGGGTTGACAATGAGCATGTATGTGTTGTACATGTGTCGACAGGTGTTGAATACATCAACGTTGACTAGGAGCGTGTACGACATAGATGCAAACGAGGACGTTTGAGATTTCAAGAGGGGGGTATGTCACCAGCGTGTGACTACTATCTATCCTTTTTGTTGATTTCTTTCTTATTATTTATTTACCTTCACTTTTTGGAAACACCCCTCGGGAAATCTAACTGCCCTGCATTGCATAGCTAGTGTGGAATTGTCCAGAGGGAGTCCAGGCCTGAGGGCAAGAGAGCACTAAGGTTGGACAAAGACTATGGTTAGCCAAACTGGGGTCATTGACTAGCCAAAGTAGAATCCTTTGCTACAGAGGCTACATTTCAATTCTGGGTGTGGCCACAGTGTACAAAGAGGGTCGGATGACCTAGAAAGATACAATGGCAGCATCTCCTAAAATTTAGGGAACTGCTATTTTGGGACCTGAAAATGTGTTGGCGTCATTACCTCCGGAATGACAAGGGGAACATTTTCTTACTCTGTCGTGAAGTCAACTGGGCAACCGGTTGGGAGATTTTTAGGCGGCAACCCTGAAACGGGAAAATGCTTGTAAATGCGCCAAGTGGCACAATTCTGTGCACTTTCCTCATGCAGAAAATTGGGCGCTGATTTTTAAGCTGGGAGAGGCTGATTTTCAGAATTTGTCACAGGTTAAGAGCTATGGAGTGCTTGCTTTCCCTCCTATGTACGGTGCGGTGCCAGGAGTGATGCCCTGCACGCTACGCACTGCCCTCTCTCTCTCTCCTCTATGGCAGTATGTTATGCCCCTCTAGTGGGCTTTTCATTTGACCAATGTACAGTTGTGTGGGTTCATGCACGATTGCCGAGGCAAGAGCCTCTTGCACAGGTACTGGATTAGCTAGCGGCTAATCCCCCGCAGGTACAAGTGAATTCGGAGAGGTTTCACGCCAGAAATCTCGTCCGATTCAAAGGGCAAGTAGCCCTACAGGTGCGGGAGCTCGAGGACTTGCTACGGATGCGACCGGCACGCGAAACGGAGCTCGAAACAGTGAACTACATCCTGCTGTGTATTTTTGCAGGTTTAGGGTTTTGGCCCTAAACGGACCCTAATACCCCCAGGAGGTTCGGGGACGCGAGGGGACCCGCTGTATAGGTGATCTGGCGCATTTTCGGGGCTGAAAACAGAGAATTCAGCGTGCTGCAGATTCTTGCCAGGTTTTGCAAAGTGCCCGTATGCGTCGGGAAAGTCAGTCAATGCGTGGGAATACTGACTGTGAAGGGTTCTAGTACAGTTATGTTGCCGAAATCGGGCTGGAACAATGGAAATTCAGCGGAGTTTGTGCGGGGCAGCTTTTAGGGATCCACAACGTTTATTCCCTCTTTTGAACAATAAAGAAATACCGAAAGGGGCGCCTAAGTTAGGGGCCAATCTGGTGTAGGTCTACTCATACAGGTGCAATCTAGCAGCTTGTATCCCTCTCCCCTTTGTTGTGTCTTGAAAGTACAAGTAAAATAGACGACTAATAATGGGTGAAAGCTAAATCAAGGTTTAAAGTAAAGTCTACCGTCCTTTTTGGATTGAACAGGCCGGTTTCACCTTTTACTTACGGAAGGGAGAGCCTTCCGTTCTTTTAGTGAGAGAGTGCAATGGACACAAACAAAGTGATGAACACTGTGAATGAAGGTGCTGAGACTGAGAGATAGAGAGAGAAGAATACGACACCAGAATAGTGAGGACGACGACGAGACGGGCTGAAATCCGAAAATGCTAAGGGCTGAAATCTGCAAATCTTCATTTGCTAAATTATGACTCTATGTCAGTGACGATGTCGATGGTGATGATGCGACGACGACACGCTGAAAATGCACATGCTGAAATCTACGTTTTCTGGGCTGAAACTGCGAACTTTGACCGTGCGGCGAGGATCTGCTGCGGGGAGGTGAGATCTGCGAGGTCC
Source organism: Adiantum capillus-veneris (assembly GCF_014529385.1). Classification (NCBI taxonomy): domain Eukaryota; kingdom Viridiplantae; phylum Streptophyta; class Polypodiopsida; order Polypodiales; family Pteridaceae; genus Adiantum; species Adiantum capillus-veneris. The sequence goes on from NC_140951.1 coordinate 2,603,302, forward strand.
GGGGGTTCTAATGTGGATTCTGACTGCTGAAAACTGAAAATGCTGGTCCTTCTTGATGCCTTGTCATGTCGGAACTGCAAAAACGATGAGGTCCAGGCTGATCCAAAAACGCTAGGCTGAAACTGTGTTTTGCTGCAAAAACGCTAGCCTCCTGTTGTTGCAAACTGCTGACGCTGGGGCTGATCTACTGTCTCTGCTAACTCCAGGCTGTCCTTGATGAAAAACACTGGGCTAATCTTGGGTCTGTGGCTGAAAACGCAAGGTTTACCGCTGGTGGGGGGTCTTGTTGAGAAGGTGCTTGTTGAACGCGAAGTTCTTGCTGCCTCTTCTGCCAGAAAGTGCTAGCGCTAGGTTTCTTAAGTACTTGCTTAGTGAAATTGCCCTACCGATTTCCCAACAATTCATTAAAAAATAATAAGTGAAAAATATCAAAAATAGGAAAAATAGGTCCATGCACTGTAAAAATGCTCCTGATGGGTTCTGACTGAAATCTGATGGTCATGCTGTGTGCAACCAGAGGATATGCATCTACTCTTAAGTGTCTGGACATGCACGGTTTGCGAACAGACTCACAAAAGTGCCAGATCACTTCCTATTCTAGACTGACTGAATTGAACTGAACCCTTGTCATGAAGTAGCTTGTCCACTTACACATAGGGTTAGATGTGCACGTGACATCCCCTCCTTTTCAAAGTGAGATACTGGTACCGAACTGTATGGCGTCGAGGGAGATCGCCAACAGCGTCTGGAATCCTGGAAAGGACTCTTCGCCGGCCCACTCTGATGTGTGGGTCTTGCGATACTTGAACTTCATAAAGGTCTGCAACGCTTGCTTCTTTGGGCCGTGCTGAAAGCGACACAAAGTCATCTTCAATGTTTCCACTTCGTCTAGAATCATGTGTCTTCTTCAATAGTCTCCGAGGATGAAAATTCCTGAAACCAATTCGAACGCAAAAACATGAACATACCCATTCCATGTAAAGTGACTGGGAAAATACTAGTCTTTTGAAAAAATTGTGTATGCAATGCAGATGAACAAAGTGAGGGAGTGCCAAACCGTTCATCAAACACACGCAAACAATGGGGTCGAATCTCGACTTTCCGATCTAAATCAATCAACTGTGGCAAATCACAACGGAAATGCCGATGCTTGATGCTCAATCCTTCTTGTTCTCTCTCTGTAACTGTGTCATGCCAAGGAAGAGACATGGAGTCTGAATTCCTTGTGTGCAAACATCTCATCTTTTCATGAGAAATCCGCATAGATCCGTGCTCATTCATGAGTGAATCATGCTCATTGTACAATATGTCATGTCTATGAAAAGGGATCACATATAGACGGTAATTAAATACAGGAAATCATCACGAATGAAACACTCGAACAATGCGTGCTGACTAATCATTCAAACACAGAATACGTCCTGTGGGGTGTAAGGTGCAGCAGAAGTGAATGTTGAACTTTGCTCAAGATGAGTGCTCCGAATTGTGCTCAAGGTTCCTATTTACTTATGGAAGGGAGAGCCTTCCGTTTAATGAGAGAGTGCAATGGACACAAACAAAGTGAATGGACACTGTGAATGGAAGTACATGAGACTGAGAGATAGAGAGAGAAGAGAATACGACACCAGAGACATTGTAAAACCCTCCTCCAAGGGCCCCACTCTCTATGGCGAGAGCGGTCTACTTATGATTGCACAAGTCTCTACAATGCTTGGACTTGTCGACGACGTCGACGATGATGAGGACGACGACGAGACGGGCTGAAATTTGAAAATGCTAATGGTTGGAATCTGCAAATCTTTATCTGTTGAATTCTGACTCTATGTCGGTGACGATGCGACGACGATGCGCTGAAAACGCAGATGCTGAAATCTTCTTTTTCCGGACTGAAACTGCAAACTTCGATGGATTCCACCGTGCGGCGAGGAACTGTTGCGGGAAAGTGAGATCTGCGAGGTTTGGGGGCTCTACTGTGGGTACGGAATGCTGAAAACTGAAAACGCTGGGGTTCCTGATGGTCTTGTCGCGCCGGAACTGCAAAAACGCTGAGTGTCTATGCTGCTCCAAAAACGCTAGGCTGAAAACTGTCTTCTGTGGTGGAATCCTGCTAACGCTAGGGGATCTGCTGTCTTCTGGGGTTTCCGGGGCTGATCTGTTGTACAAATCACTAAAGCTAGGCTGACCTGTTCCTTGTTGTCGCCGGTAGTCCTGCCAAAGCAAAACGCTAGGCTGATCTTGTCCAAAATGCTAGGTCATTCCTGGGGATGCAAAAACGCTAGGCCACTTGGGGGTGTCCTGCTGAGAAGTCGTCTGTTGAGCAAAGTGCTCTTGCTGCCTCTTCTGCCAGAAAGTGCTAGCGCTAGGTTTCTATTTATGCAAACTTATGGAATTTGTCCTACTCAGTTTCCAACAAAAGTCACTTAATAAATAAGTGAAAAATGTCAAAAATAGGGAAAATAGGTCTATGTACTGTAAAAATGCTAGTGATGGGATCTGACTGGAATCTGATGGTCATGCTGTGTGCAACCAGAGGATATGCATCCAATCTAAGTGTATGGACATTTACGGTCTGCGAACAGACTCACAAAAGTGCCAGATCACTTCCTATTCTAGACTGACTTGATTGACTGAACCCTGGTTGTGCTATAGCTTGTCCACGAACACATAGGGTTGGATGTGTCACGTGACATGGGGGTTCTTGGACCTTGACTTGAGAGCCAAGATCGGTTCTTTGTGATCTACCGAATTTGCAATGAGGTTAGCTTTGCTAGAAAAAGTATCAACTAAACCATCATCCTTGTGAACAATCACATCATCTTCCTGCAAATCATCATGCTTGTGAGAAATCACATCGTGATCATGCAAATCATCATGCTTATCATTATCATGCAAATCATCTGTGTCATGCTTTGAAAAAGAAGAGACTAAAAGAGTCTCCTTCTCCTGTTCCTTTTCAAATGGCGCCTGCACATTAGAAAAAAGTCGCCACAACTCTTTCATGTGTTTGTTGCCCTTCTCTTGTCTTGCTTTGTTCTCGCGATCAAATTTTGCTTCTCTTTCGTCGGGCTCACGCGCTATGGTTGCCGTTCTGTTTTGGTACTTACGCTCTATGGCTGCCATTATTTCGTTGCTTTCTAACTTCCTGTCCATCATCATCTTGTCGAAAGTGTCCATAGGAGTTAGTGCAATCCTTTGCGTAGATGGAGAAGGGGGAGGGTCGAAAAAACCTCCTGGTGGGGAAAACTCTTCCTCGCCGCTACCATGCTCACCACCTCCATGCGAAGTATCCATTCCGCTTCGGGTGATGACCATCCACTGAAGTCTTGGGTTCTTAAGTTCACGAGGAACTTGGGTTCTTGTAGGTCTTGGGTTCTTGGGGTTCTGGACTCTTGAGGTTCTTCTTTAGCTTGCAATCTGTGTTAGAGAAGGATCTTCTCTTCACCCGAGTTCTGCTCTTTTCCCCGGGCTCACCCCTTGGCGGCCTTGCGCTCACACCAAGGTTGCTTTTTCCCACCTCGTGTTGATTGGCCGGCCGCTAAGTGCACAGTCCGCTCTCAATGAGTGAAAAGAGAAACAAGGGGAGGCTTGACAAGCCCTTCTTTCTTGGGTTTCCTATCACTCTTCAAAAACACGATTAAGAATCGACATGCCCAAGAGATCTTGGGTTACGTGTGACCGCAACAAGCAAAAAAAATTCTGTGGTTCTTTCCTTGAGTGATACTGAACACTGCCAAAGCTCTGATACCAATGTAAGGTGCAGCGGAAGCGTGTTGAACTTTGCTCAAGATGAGTGCTCCGAACTGTGCTCAAGGTTCCTTTTACTTACGGAAGGGAGAGCCTTCCGTTCCTTTAGTGAGAGAGTGCAATGGACACAAACAAAGTGATGAACACTGTGAATGAAGGTGCTGAGACTGAGAGATAGAGAGAGAAGAATATGACACCAGAATAGTTGTCAAACCCTCCTCCGAAGGCCCCACTCTGTATGGCAAGAGCGGTCTACTTATGATTGCACAAATCTCTACAATGGACTTGCCGACGATGTCAACGACGAGACGGGCTGAAATCTGAAAATGCTAAGGGCTGAAATGTGCAAATCTTCATCTGCCGAATTCTGACTCTATATCGGTGACGATGTCGATGATGATGATGCGACGACGACGCGCTGAAAACACAGATGCTGAAATCTGCGTTTTCCGGGCTGAAACTGCGAACTTTGCGAGATCTGACCGTGCGGCGAGGATCTGTTGCGGGGAGGTAGGTCCGGGGGTTCTACTGCGGATTCTGACTGCTGAAAACTGAAAACGCTGGTCTTTCTTGATGCCTTGTCACGACGGAATTGCAAAAACGATGAGGTCCAAGCTGATCCAAAAACGCTAGGCTGAAATTGTGTTCTGCTGCAAAAACGCTAGCCTCCTGTTGTTACAAACTGCTAACGTTGGGGCTGATCTGCTGTCTCTGCTAACTCTAGGCTGTCCTTGATGAAAAACACTGGGCTGATCTTGGGTCTGTGGCTGAAAACGCAAGGTTTACCGCCGGTTGTAACAAATTGCTGATGTGTCAAAGCCTAAAGAATGGAGCCAACCTACAGATGCCGGTCGAGGGGCCTAAACTGTAAGAAGAACAAGTAACAGAAGAAGTGTCACAAAGTGATGACGTGGTTGCCCGAGAGCAGAAAAAACCCTAACCCTAATTTTTGCCAAAAACCCTAACTGTTGAAACCCTAATTTTGGAAACCCTAACCCTAAAACCTGCAAACCCTAATTCTAGAAACCATAACCCTAAAACCTGCAAACCCTAATTTTGGAAACCCTAACCCTAAAATTGCAGAAACCCTTACCCGCAGATTTTCAAAAATTGCGCTTGCATGATGACGTGGCAGGCTGTACGGATTTCCACAAATTAAATTGGCAGCTTTTGGCATTGCTTTTTGGACCAAAAGCTTTTGAGTTTTAAAGGCTTTTTACTGTAACTGCTTTTCAGGCCAAGGGCCTTTAAATATGAGGCTAGGGCTCATTCTCTGGCATGCTTCCCGGAGAAGGTGCAGAGTCTGTAGTACTGGCTTGTACTGTGTTGATGCAATATAAAGAAATACCGAAAGGGGCGCCAAGGTTTGGGGCCAATACTCTCTGGGGTGGAATTCCGCCACTCCGTGTCGTCTCTCTCTCTCTCTTATCTGTTTTGTTTTTATTTGAGTGCTAAAAGTCTGTTCAGTCTGTTCTTTTCTATTGGCACGTGGTGCCCGCCTTGTGACAGTGGTATCAGAGCATCAGGCGTGTGCTTTTCTGAAAGCATACCGGTCCTACAAAAGAGCAGATAGAGCTATTGGAATTTTTTTTGAGGTATATTTGTCCTCCAACCCGGACCTATTAGCCACTCCCACCCTTACTTCATCGCGTATCGGGCGCGCTTCCGTCTTCACCGCAGTGTCTTACAAGGCATAAGCCAATTAAGAACCCAATACTTGGAATTCACGGATTCAGTAGAATATTTGCAGTTTCTGCTCAACGAGCTTCACGACATTCTTTCGCGGCATCCTCAACAGAATCTTTTGATGCTGCAAAGTTTTCAACAATTTTTGAACTACATGTTACCCCCTTTGATGCCCTAGGTGGTACCTCCTCCTCCAACACCAGAAAGTACGAGAGCTTCCAATCGGCAACCTTCTCAGCTGTCTGTCCCGATCGGGGAGTCTTCAGGAATATGGTGCAGCCATTTGACCCTGATCCAGTGCAACCGCCTTTGCCACCGCCATTGCCCCCACCTCCACCACCACCGCCACCAGGCTACAATGGTTGGAGCCCATATGGATACCCTTATTATCCATACCCAGGATATGCGCTAAACCAACCCAAAGATTTCAAAGATGGTGGCACGACAGTCAAATTTTTCACTTATTCCGGGGTGAAAGATCGCAAGAAAGCATTGCAATTCCTACAACAATTCGACAACATCTATGCTTTAGGGAACTATACAGAAGAATCCAAGATTTCTTGAACAACAGGATTTCTTAAAGATAATGCTATGCAATGGTGGAGTTCAATCGCGACACAACCGCATGCTCCAAGGACCTGGCAAGCTTTCAAGACAGTTTTTGCACGTAGTTACATGACTTCTATATTTGAAGTGCGGATTTTGGCAGAGTGGGGCAACTTGAAAATGCTTGCCGCTGAAACCATGGACGAATATAACCAAAGGTTTCTCGACGTGTACCTTCCGGTGTCCTTTAGGTCTGTTCCCTTGGAGGCCCAATGCGAGCGATACACCGTTGGACTACCATCACCATTGCAGGAATATTGTCTTTCACTAAGTCTCTACCATGCAAGAACTTATGGACCATGCCGCGGTCGGCTACAAACTGATGAAGGGAAAGCTAGAGTTTACCACAGAAGAATCTCCAGCCACTAACCACAACTCTCGGCAACAACGAACAAATTCTCGAGAGTCTCTTGAAAATCAACCGCAAAGGCCTCGTTTGACGCCTCAACAACGAGACACCTTACTACAAGAAGGCCGATGTTGTGGATGCTTTCAAACAGGGCATAATCATTCTAATTGTCCCAAACGCACTGATAGACTAGAAGAGCCGACGCCCGCATCAACGGTCGACAGAACCCCAGCGCCACCTCCTGCTAAGAGAGCTAGACCCGCTATTGGACTAGTTCCTGATATTTATGGCATACGCCTTGAGAGTACAAATGAATTGTGTCGAGCATATGGCAAAGTCAATGGTTTTGAAGCCCTTATTTTCTTTGACCGCGGAGCTATAGAGAACTTCATCCATCCAGAATTCTTAAAGTAGATGCACTTTGATTATGATGAAGAGGGTGGAGAAATTGAAGCTGAGCTAGCCACAGGGCAAACTCAGAAAGTAGTACCGTTCATTGGTGCTCTTCCAGTGACTATTCAAGATTATCATGGAAAAGTTGATTTCCACATCATGAAGTTGGGCAATTGTGACGTTCTATTAGGCATGCCTTGGCATGACAAGAATGATGCGACTCTCCAAGTCCGGAACCGAACCATCACCGTGATGCAGAAGGGCAAGCTAGTCGTCATCACAGTTCGGTTGCTCGAACAAAATCCTGAATGAACTCTCTAGTTGTTTTATAGTTAGATACTTTTGAACTTTGTTTGAGAAAGTATTGTTTGAAACTTTGTTTGAAATGGATGGCATCTATTTTGAACCTGTCTTGGTGCCGATTTGAAATGTTTGACTCTAGTTTTAATATTTTACTCCCGAGTGGAGAAGTGAGAAATACTGTTTTGGTATTGTTTGGACCTCGGAATGACGCAGACCGATGCCTGGGGAGTGTTCCGTTGTATGCTAGAAAACCTCCGAACGACGCAGGCCGATGCCTGGGGAGCGTTTGGTTGTATGCTTGTAAAATAATTGTTGTTGTGACTCCCAGCCCGGACCTGGATGGTTATGCGGGAGGAGTATTAAGAAGTCTGAGCAGTGGTTACTCTCAGCACGCAGGCTACGGCCTAGGGGAGGTTTGGTTGTAAAAGGCCTCTATATCTCCCGGCCCGGACCTTTTTAGGTTATGCGGGAGGAGTGATGAGGGAGTCGTTGAATATCTCCCTGCCCGGACCTTGTTAGGTTATGCGGGAGGAGTGTTCATCAGCGGCTTTATGTTTCTATGTCTTGTAACATGCATATGTGAGCATTTGTGTTGCATTGTGATGTGCCAACCACTGAATATTCCTAATTGGATGAGATTGCGTGGGTATGTAATTTAGGGCATCAAGACACCCGTGGAAGATCAGTACGGTTTGGGTGTGATGGCTAATTTTACTACGCCGGAATATCAAGAGTTCCGATCTGGACGAAAGGAGAAGCTAACTCCTTGATCAAAACAACCGAAAGGAGAAGCTAATTTCTTGATCAAAAGAGTAGAAAGGAGAAGCTAACTCCTTGATCAAAACAGCCTAAAGGAGAAGCCAACTCCTTGATCAAAACAGCCGAAAGGAGAAGCTAACTGCTTGATCAAAAGAGCAGAAAGGAGAAGCTAACTCCTTAATAAAAAGAGCAAATTGATTGTCCCTTGGAAAGTCCCTCGGAATGACCCTCAGAAATTTTTGAGCTAACTTGAGTTGTTTTGCAGATATGCTGTAATCGCGGACGATTACTCTCTTTCAAGAAGGGGAGATGTAACAAACTGCTTAAGTGTCAAAGCCTAAAGGATGGAGCCAACTTACAGATGCCGGCCGAGGGGCCTAAACCCTAAGAAGAACAAGTAACAGAAGAAGTGTCACAAAGTGATGACGTGGTTGCCCGAGAGCGAAAAAAAACCCTAACCCTAATTTTTGCCAGAAACCCTAACTGCTGAAACCCTAATTCTGAAAACCATAACCCTAAAACATTCAAACCCTAATTTTGGAAACCCTAACCCTAAAACCTGCAAACCCTAATTTTGGAAACCCTAACCCTAAACCTAACCCTAAGGGCAGGGTGGCAGATTTCTGAAAATTACGCTGGCATGATGACGTGGTAGGTTGTACGGATCTCCGCGTTTTGCGCTGGCTGATGACGTGGCAAGCTTTACGGATTTGCGTAAATTATGCTGGCAGCTTTTGGCATTGCTTTTTGGACCAGAAGCTTTTGAGTTTTAAAGGCTTTTTATTGTAAGTGCTTTTCAAGCCAAGGGCCTTTAAATAAGAGGCTAGGGCTCATTCTCTGGCATGCTTCCTGGAGAAGGTGCAGAGTCTGTAGTACCGGCTTGTATTGTGTTGATGCAATATAAAGAAATACCGAAAGGGGTGCCAAGGTTTGTGGGGCCAATACTCTCTGGGGTGGAATTCCGCCACTCCGTGTCGTCTCTCTCTCTCTCTCTCAGTTTTGTTTTTATTGAAGTGCTAAAAGTCTGTTCAGTCTGTTCTTTTCTATTGGCACGTGGTGCCCGCCTTGTGACACCGGTGGGGGGTCTTGTTGAGAAGGTGCCTATTGAACGCGAAGTTCCTGCTGCCTCTTCTGCGAGAAAGTGCTAGATCATCAGATTTCCATCAGAACCCATCAAGGGCATTTTTACAGTGCATAGACCTATTTTCCCTATTTTAGCCAATTTTCACTTATTAGTTTTAAGTGACTTTTGTTGGGAAACTGGGGGCAATTTGAGTCAGGAAGTATATAAGAAACCCTAGCGCTAGCACTCTCTGGCAGAAGAGGCAGCAGGGACCAGACATCCAACAGACACCTTCTTAGCAAGACCCCCCTCGGCATGTCAACCTAGCTTTTTTGCAACAACAAGGCCTAGCCTTGCGTTTGCAGTGCAGATTAGCCCCGACAGTAGTAGCAGAACAACACAACACCTAGCGTTTTGGCATCAGATAGCAGAATCAGCCTAGCGTTTTTGCATCAGCATGAGCCCCTAGCGTTTTTCAGATTCGTCGCGACAAGACCACAAGAAGCTTCAATGTTTTCAGTTTTCAGTAGTCAGATCCCGCAGAACAAACCCGGAACCTCGCAGATCTCACCTTCCCGCAGCAGATCCTTGCCACACGGTCAGATCGGCGAGCATTTACAGTTTCAGCCCGGAAAACGCAGATTTCAGCATCTGCATTTTCAGCGTGTCGTCGTCGCATCGTCGCCATCAACATCGTCATCGACATAGAGTCAAAATTCAGCAGATAAAGATTTGCAGATTTCAGCCATTAGCATTTTCAGGTTTCAGCCCGTCTCGTCGTTGTCCTCATCGTTGTCGACATCATCGGCAAGTCCAAAGCATTGTAGAGATTTGTGCAATCAATAGTAGACCACTCTCGCCATAGAGTGGGGCCTTCGGAGGAGGGTTTGACAACTTTTCTGGTTTTGTATTCTTCTCTCTCTATCTCTCAATCTCAGCACCTTCATTCACAGTGTTTATCCACTTTGTTTGTGATCACTTGCACTCTCTCACTAAAGGAACGGAAGGCTCTCCCTTCCGTAGGTAAAGGAAACCTTGAGCACAGTTCGGAGCACTCATCTTGAGCAAAGTTCAACATTCACTTCCGCTGCACATTACATTGGTATCAGAGCTTTGGCAGTGTTCTGTATCACTGAAGGAAAGAACCACAAGAATCACATTATTTTTTTTGGCCCTCTCTATCTTCCCTCGCTCCTACCCAATAGCCCTAGTTCCTACCCACTGCCTCTCGCCCTCTCTACAGGTCGCACGTAACCCAAGTCCTCTTGGGCGTGTTGATTCTTAATCGTGTTTTTGAAGAGTGACAGGAAACTCAAGAAAGAAGGGCTTGTCCAGCTTCCCCTTGTGCCTCTTTTCACTCATTGAGAGCGGATCGTGTACTTAGCGGCCGACCAATCGACGTGAGGTGGGAAAAAGCAACCTTGGTGTGAGCACAAGGCTGCCAAGGGGTGCGCCCGCTGAAAAGAGAAGAGCTCGGGTAAGAGAAGATCCTTCTCTAACACAGATTGCAAGCTAAAGAAGAATCTCAAGAACTCAAGAACTCAAGAACCTCAAGAACTCAAGACCCTCAAGAACTCAAGAACCACAAGGACCCAAGTTCCTCGTGAACTTAAGAACTGAAGACTTGAGTGGATGGTCATCATCCGAAGCGGAATGGATACTTCGCATGGAGGTGGTGAGCATGGAAGTGGTGAAGAAGAATTTTATCCACCAGGAGGTTTTTCCGACCCTCCCCCTTCCCCATCTACGCCAAGGATTGCACTAACTCCTATGGAGGCTTTCGACAAGATGATGATGGACAAGAAGTTAGAACGCGAAGCAAGAAAAGCAGAAAGAAATGCCGACTTTGAGCGTGAGCGTGAGCAAGCGCACTTGGTGGCCGAAGAAAAATTAGCCAAATTCGATCGCAAGTGCGAAGAAAGACGATTAGAGTATGAAGCGCAGAGAGCCCAACACATGCAAGAGTTGTTCCGAATTTTTTCTAATGTGTAGGCACAGATTGCAAAGGATCAGGAGAAAGAGACTCTTCTTCTCCAAAGCACGATACACAGGATAAGCATGATGAATTGCATGATAATGATAAGCATGATGATTTGCATGATCAAGATGTGATTATTCACAAGCATGATGATTTGCAGGATAAAGATCTGATTGTTCACAAGGATGATGGTTTAGTTGACACTTTTTCTAGTGAAGCAAACCTCATTGCAGATTCAATCAATCATGAAGAATCGATCTTGGCTCTCGAGTCGAGGTCCAAAGAACCCCCACGGGAAGTATTATGTCTTCGAATGATTAGTTAGCATTCATTGTTCGAGTGTTTCATTCGTGATGCTTTCTTGTATTTTAATCACCGTCTTTATGTGATCCCTTTTCATAGGCATGACATGTTGTACGATGAGCACGATTCACTCGTGAATGAGCACGGATGTATGTGGATTACTCATGAAAAGAAGAAATGTTTGCACCCAAGGAATTCACATTCCATGTCTCTTCCTTGGCATGACATAGTATCAGAAAAAGCACAAGAAGGATTGAGCATCAAGCATCGGCATTTCCATTGTGATTTGCCACAGTTGATTGATTTAGATCAGAAAGTCACAATTCGACCCCATTGTTTGCGTGTGTTTGATGAACGGTGTGGCACTCCATCACTTTGTTCATCTGCATTGCATGCACAGTCTTTTCAAAAGACTAGAATTTTTCTAGTCACTTTCCATGGAATGGGTATGCTCATGTTTTTGTGTTGGAAGTGGTTTCATGAATTTTCATCCTTGGAGATTCTCGAAGAAGGTAGACGCATGACTATGGACGAAGTTGAAGCATTGAAGCATTCGCGGCCCAAAGAAGCAAGCGTTGCAGACCTTTATGAAGTTCAAGTATCGCGCGACCCACACATCACAGTGGGCCGACGAAGAGTCCTTTCCAGGATTCCAGACCCTGTTGGCGATCTCCCTCGATGCCATACAGTTCGGTATCAATACCTCACTCTGAAAAGGAGGGGATGTCTCGTGCACATCTAACCCTAAGTGTACGTGGACAAGCTACTTCATGGCAAGGGTTCAATCCAGTTAGCTTAGGAAGTTTTCTGGCACTTTTGTGAGTCTGTCCGCAGACCGTGCATGTCCAGGCACTTAGATTAGATGCATATCCTCTGGTTGCACACAACATGATCATCAAATTTCCATCAGAACCCATCAGGAGCATTTTTACAGTGTGCATAGACCTATTTTTCCTATTTTAGCCAATTTCACTTATTATTTTTAAGTGACCTTTAGTGGGAAACTGGGTAGGGCAATTTGAGTTAGGAAGTATATAAGAAACCCTAGCGCTAGCACTTTTTGGCAGAAGAGGCAGAAGGGACTAGACATCCAATAGGCACCTTCTCAACAAGACCCCCCCCGACATGTCAACCTAGCGTTTTTGCAACAGCAAGGCCTAGCGTTTTGTCATCCATCTCCAAGCCCTGGCGTTTGCAGTGCAGATCAGCCCCCGCAGTAGCAGAACAGCACAAACACCTAGCGTTTTGGCATTAGATAGCAGAACCAGCCTAGCGTTTTTGCATCAGCATGAGTCCCTAACATTTTTCAGATTCGTCGCGACAAGACCACAAGAAGCTTCAGTGTTTCTAGTTTTCAGTAGTCAGATCCCACAGAACAATCCCCGAACCTCTTAGATCTCACCTTCCCGCAGCAGATCCTCGCCGCACGGTCAGATCAACGAGAGTTTACAGTTTCAGCCCGGAAAACGAAGATTTCAGCATCCGCGTTTTCAGCATGTCGTCATCGCATCGTCGCCATCGATATCGTCATCGACATAGAGTCAGAATTCAGCAGATAAAGTTTTGCAGATTTCAGCCATTAGCATTTTCAGATTTCAGCCCGTCTCGTCGTCGTCCTCATCGTCGTCGACATCGTCGGCAAGTCCAAAGCATTGTAGAGATTTGTGCAATCAATAGTAGACGACTCTCGCCATAGAGAGTGGGGCCTTCGGAGGAGGGTTTGACAACTTTTTTGGTGTCGTATTCTTCTCTCTCTATCTCTCAATCTCAACACCTTCATTCATAGTGTTTATCCACTTTGTTTGTGATCACTTGCACTCTCTCACTTAAGGAACGCAAGGCTCTTCCTTCCGTAAGTAAAGGAAATCTTGAGCATAGTTGGGAGCACTCATCTTGAGCAAAGTTCAACATTCACTTTCACTGCACATTACAGTCGGGTTCGTGTATCCTTGTCTTTCTTTTCTTGGGAACTCTCTCTCTTTTTACTTTCATTGTTATAAGTCTGTTGGGTTCTCTGAGGCAAGATCTCATCAGTGGGGGAAGTCAAATTTCTCGAATGTATCGCAAAACCCTGTTTCGCATGACCTATCAATTCTTAAATAGATTATGACTTTTGTTCCAAGAAGTAGTCTCGGATCTCTGTAGGAAGTCCGCAACAAAACTGCTCAATCTGTTCTTTAAACGAGACCTTCTTAAATGAAGAGGTTGGTAGAAAAAAATTCTAAAATCTCTCGCAATAAGCGTCCAAAGAATCTCCCTTGGTCATCCAAAGGTGATTCCAAGCGGTTCGTATATCTCGTTCGTACTCCTGAGTCAGCCAAGAAGAAATAAAGAGCCTTTGAATTTCAACCATTTAACTGGAGCTTCCTTCCTTAGAATAAGAGTGGACCACCATGTTCGAGCATTTCGCTTGAAGAAAGATGTAGCCCTCCTAATCTTGGAGTGCTCTGAGTAATGCCCTCCGTAGAAATCTATGTCAAACTGTTGAATGAAGGCCAAAGCCCTCGAAGCATCTCGAAACCCAGAAAAGGATTCAAATTTAATCGACTGTCCACCTTCTTTGAATTCTTTCACTTTCTTGCTTTTGTTTTTGAGAAAGTCATATTGGTTGGCTTTGTAAAAATGCTTCTTCTTTGCATAAAACATGTGATCGTTGGAGTCCGAACTGTCAGAGGATGACTCCTCGGTAGAACTGTCAAAAACTGGGCGAAATATGGGCTTCTTTGCCTTTTTCTTGCCCTTTTCGAAGCTTTTCTTTTTGCTTCGCTTTTTACCTTTTCTGTCTACCTCGCTCGAGTTAGAAGAGCTAGAAGAACTTTGAAAAGAAGAAGAAGAAGAAGAAGAAGAAGATAGTCCTTCAAATCGTACAGGCTTCTTCTGCTTTCTTACCGATGCAAAAGAAGATTGACGACCCAAATAACCCGGGAAGTCAGTCCCTTTCTTATGCTTTTTCTCTTGCTTTTTGGATTTGTTGTTTGCGTCCAAAAGCTGACTAATCTGTGCCTGAACCACCTCTTGTAATTCTCGCTCTGTAAACATCCTCGGAGAAGGAGGTTTCTTGATTGCCGGTTTGATGGGTGGTTGTGTGGCTTTCTGCCACTGGGTGTGCACTTATGCGATGGATTGCTAAGACAAAAATTTTGCAAATTTCGGATCCTTCGCAATTTTAATCATTTGCTTTGTTGCCTCGTCAACCTGTTGTCGACCTTCCATCTCTTCAAGTTCGTATTGAGTAGGCCGAGGTGGCCCGTACTCTTCCTCTGTTTGTTCATCAAAATCTTCTTCGCGATCTCCTCCCACATTGGCAGATGCAGAAGAAGTCGACTGATTCTTGTTGGAATCCATAAGAGTCGCGAGAAAAGGATCGGATTTCCCAATAGAAGAGAAATTAGCGGCGCTCTGATACCACTGTAACAAACTTGGACACCCAAAGTCAAGATTCTACCGCGACACAACAAAGATTCACTTCAAAACAGTTCACAAAGATGACACGGCCCGACGTAGTTCCGTGCCCAAAGGTATTGTCCCCAAAGACTGGCACCCCTCTTGGTATTTCCTTTTATATTAATCTGTGTTCAAAGTACAAGAGAGTAGGCAGACGCTCACTCTGAGACTCTGCGTCTAGATGCTCTGAGTAATGAGGCCTAGCCCACTTATTTATAGGTACAAGGAATGCCCAAAAGCAGAGCCCCAAAATCTTATAACTTAAAAACAAAGTTTCCAAGGCAATTTCCTTAAAAATCTTTTATCCAAAAGCTGCTAAAAACAGCCAACATATTTTGCACAATTCCGTACGAACTACCATGTCAGTAGCGTGATTTGCGGCACAATTTCTAGGGGTCCGTACAATTTGCCACGTGTTCGCTTGTCGGCGCCTTATTCGGGATGCTGCCATGTCATCAGTTGTAGGTGTGTCCGGGTGTCACGTGACACATCCAACCCTATGTGTCCGTGGACAAGCTACAGCATGACCAGGGTTCAGTTCAGTCAAGTCAGTCTAGAATAGGAAGTGATTTGGCACCTTTGTGAGTCTGTTCGCAGACCGTCCATGATCAGTCACTTAGATTAGATGCATATCCTTCGATTGCACTCCGCATGATCATTCAGCATTCCCACCAGAATTCATCAGAATCAGGGGAATTTTCCAGTGCATTAAACCTATTTTCCTTATCTTTGACATTTTTCACTTATTTATTAAGTGACTTTTGTTGGAAACTGGGTAGGGCAATTTTGCTAAGATAATATATAAGCAAACCAAAGTTAGCACTTTCTGGCAGAAGAGGCAGCAGGAGCATACGCTCAACAGGCACCTTCTCAGCAGGACCCCCAATAGCATGGCCTAAGGTTTTTGCAACTCAGCATCAAGCTAGCGTTTTTGGACCAGATCAGCCAACGTTTTGGCATTGGCAACAACTTGGCGACAGTAAGAAGCAGAAGACTCCTAGCGTTAGCAGATTTGCACAGCGACAACAGATCAGCCCTAGCATTAGCAGATTTCCACCGCAAGTCAGATTTTCAGCCCTAGCGTTTTTGCATCTGCCAGGCATTTCAGTGTTTTGCAGGATCTTCGCGATGGAATCCCCACAAGCATCAACGTTTTCAGTTTCCAGCAGTCAGTACCCGCACAGTCAGTACCCGCAGTAGAACCCCCAAACCTCGCAGATCTCACCTTCTCGCAGTAGATCCTCGTCGCACGGTCAGATCCATCGAAGTTTGCAGTTTCAGCTTGGAAAACGCAGATTTCAGCATCTGCGTTCAGCGCGTCGTCATCGCATCGTCATCATCGACATCGTCACCGACATAGAGTCAGAATTCAGCAGATAAAGTGAAATGAACGAGGAGATAAGATCTCCCGGCCACACAGACCGCCTACAAATGCGCGTTGGACGAACCACCCGACCATAGCCACCATCCGACAGCTCCCCTGTGTTGGGGCCAGCATCCGAGGACGTAGGCATGCACCTGTAAGACCGGGCGTCCCATACCACCCGGCCTCACCTCCTCGAGGTGACCTCGCGCACTCCTAGCCTCCGGGCTAACCACTGGCACTCTGCCAGAGGGGTTCGATAACTACAAATGAGGCCTCGGCCTCCCTTTTATAATAATGGCCTGCCACACTGGCCAGGTTCACACTACGTCTGCTCGGACACTGGACGCCCATCCCGACGGCATCTGGGCTAGATCCCCTCTCCTGTGAGCGGGACATAACATACTTCCCCCCTTAAGAACCATTGATGTCCTCATCAATGAAGTGGGGATACTGAGCTTTCAAAGCTCTAACAGGTTCCCAAGTAGCAAACCTTTTAGATTGACCCTTCCATTTGATTAAGTACTCGTCATAAGCCTTTTGGCGCGAATGACGGGTACAATGATCCAAAATTGCTTCTGGTTCTCGAGGAATATACTCAGTTTGCATATCTTGCCATACATTTTCCTCGATAGGCACGACAACATCAGCTTCGCTCAATTTCACTTTAAGGCGGCTGACATGAAACACTGGATGTACACCAACATCCGAAGGAAGAGCCAGTTTGTGGGCAACCTGGCCAATTTTCTTTGTGATCAAGAACGGACCACAATATCTAGCTGAAAGCTTATAATGCTTTCCTGTTCGCATAGTCTTGGAATCCTTGGGTATCTTCAGATAAACCCATTGTCCCACATCTAGAGTCCTTGGAGATCTCTTTTGATTAGCATAAGTAGTGACTCGATCACGAGCCGTTCTTATGCTATCCTTGGACAATTCGAGCATTTCCTGCATGTCATACAGGAAATCACGAGCTTGGCGGTCCTTGACTTTCTCTAAGCCAATAGCAATCGGGGATTTAGGCTCAAATCCATACATCAGCATGAACGGGCTAAATCCAGTAGCAGAATGCTTGCTACTATTATAGGCAAACTCTAACTGTGGAAGATACCTTTCCCAATCAGACTGCCTGTGAGAGACATAGGCTCTCAACATGTCCTCTAACGTCTGATTCATCCTCTCAGTTTGTTCGTCGGACTCAGGATGGTCAGAAGACGACATACTCAACTTCGTCTGAAGATGAGCAAACATATCTCGCCAAAATCGGCCAATGAACTTAGTATCTCGATCACTGACGATATCCTCTGGGAGACCATACAGCTTATAAAGCTGATCAACAAATAAAACCGCCAACTGATGGCTTTTTACTGTCGACTTCGTTGGTATAAACTTCGCCTTTTTTGTGAGTCTATCGATCACAACCCAAATAGCGTCATTGCCCCGACTAGTATTAGGCAAACCAACGATGAAGTCCATGGAAATACTCTGCCACTTGGCATCTGGGATTTCCAATGGGTGTAGCAGGTCAGCTTTCCTAAGGCGCTCTGCCTTATTGACTTGACACTGAGCGCATCTCTTCACATAGCTCTCTATGTAAGAGCGCATTCTTGGCCAATAGAAATATCGCTTGACCAAAGCCAGAGTTCTCTGGATGCCTGGGTGCCCAGCGCTAGGAACATCGTGGCATTCGCACAAAATCCTTTGTCGAATCTCATCAATTTTCGGCACGCAGACTTTACCATTTCTAAACAATAGTCCACCTCTAATGGAATATTGTCGCTGTCATGTCTCTCCAGCACGACTCACTTGGGTCTCCAGACCACCCAAGCCTGTATGCGAGTCATGCCCCACTTCGACCTCGTTCCATATCTTGCCAAAATGGCCATCGGAACGACATAGCCCTCGGAGAGAGAGATAGAAATCCGTCGAGATTTCAGCCATAGACAAGGCATTGACCTCAGGAATCCTGCTGAGCGCATCGGCAACTCAATTGCTGGATCCTTTTCTATAGCGGATCTCAAAGTCAAACTCTTGCATAAGCTCAACCCATCTAGCCTTCCGGCCTCTGAGATCACCCTGATCACAGATATAGCGTAAGGAATGATGATCTGTCCATGCAACAAACTTAGAGCCATACAAGTAGTGCCGCCATTTCCTCAGGGCGTGGACTACAGCATAAAGCTCCTTTTCATACGTTGGATAACGCATTTCAGCTTCAGAAAGCTTCTTACTTTCAAACGCGACAGGACGTCCATCCTGGTATAATGCCGCACCAATAGCATAATTACTAGCATCCGTTTCAACCACAAATGGTTTGCTAGGATCGATAATGTGCAATATTGGCGCAGTAGTCACCAAGTGCTTTAGTGTCCGAAAGCTCGTCGAGACGCTCATTCTAGACAACGGGGGGATTACCTTTATGACGAGGACCCGAAGTCTTCGGCCCTTTCAATCTATCAGATCGTCCATGCGCGGGAGCGGATACTTGTTCTTGACAGTGAGTTTATTTAACCCCTTGTAATCCACGCAGAAGCGCATAGTGTTATCCTTCTTCGAGAAAGTAGCACTGACGCTCCCCACGGGGATTTGCTAGGCTGAACAAAACCCCTGTCGAGATAATCCTTCAGCTGCCGCTGAATCTCGTCCTCCTCGGTTTTACTAAACCGATAGGGTTGCTTTGAGAAGGGCTGACTACCAGCCACCAACTCAATGCCATGATCTACTCCTCTCGAAGGCGGCAAGCCAGGAGGTAGATCATCAAGAAAAACATCCTTGAAATCAGTCATGATTTCTCGGATAAGGTTGGATTCGTCGGAATCCCCAAGTTCAACAGAAGAACATGAAACATTTTTACGAAATTCAGTGACAGAAATACCAAGCACTAATGAATCAAACCAAGCAGATGGTACACATTGATAAAAGTCAACATCAGAAGACTTCATTTCTTTATACATTTCCAAAGCAGTAACAACTGGTATTGCAAAACCATTATTTACAGACTTCTGATTACGAAGCGACACAGATACATGAGGCATGTTTTGCTTAACAAAAACAAGAGAGTGATGTACGTAGTCTTGTTTATCATAAAACCATGGAATTCCTAAAATAACATCTGCTCTGTCCAGGCGCATGATGTGGAAGTCTAGGTTCTCTTTGTAATCAGCCAGCTCGAGCGACGAGTTTGGAACCATCCGATTCTATACATCCGTATCCACGCCACGAGCCATCTTCACGCGATACTCATGGTCATTGTCCTACGTCCGCAGGTTCAGTTTCTGCACCAATTTTGCATCCACAAAATTGTGTGAGCTTCCATTATCAAGGAGTACGGTCACGTCGTGACCATTGATCTTCCCGGGGAAACGGAGAAGATCGTGCTTACCAAACACTTTGGTGCTAAAAGTACAATTTGTGCATGAACTGTGCACTAAATGATGGATTTGAACTTGAACAACATCAGAGTTACCTGAGATCTCGTGAATTTGAACCGAAGGACGGCCTTTCGGTTTCTGCGTCTTTTTCTTCTTAGGGCAATCCTTGATTTGGTGACCCGTTTGGCCACATCCGAAGCAAGCCCCCTTCTTCACTGCATCAGTAACTGAAGCGTTTTTGGCTTTTTTCTTTTCCTGAGAAGATCTCGGCGGTGATTTGGACTTATGCTGGAATCGGGGTCGCTTCCTCGAAGCACCCTCACCGGATTGATGGTCTGCAGTTCTTTTCTTCTCATAATTTGCTCCATTTATCAAATGGAACGTTCTGGCCTTTGCCACTGCATCCTCGACGTCAGTCGGGGCTTTGTCCTTGATTAAGGCCCAACGGTAATCTTCATGTAACCCCAGCAAGTACATGTGCACGGCGTGTGGAGAATCCACCTTGCAGAAGGTGAGCGCCTCTTTGAAAGCTGTTGTATATTTATCAAAAGATAGAGTTTTCATTGAAAGACTTTGCAGTTTTGCATACGCTTTCAAAGGGTCCATTTTGGCGAAATTTCTCTTGAATTTCACGCAAAAGTCAGCCCACGTCGTAGGCTTCTCTGTCATCTCCCGCCACCAGGTAAGCCCCTTTCTGCGCAGATAGAGAGGAATCGTCTGAATCCTCCGTTCATCATGCTCCCCATGGAGATCAAAGTATGTGGTCCACTGGTGCAGCCAGTTATTTACAGCCAATTCCGTACACTCCTTCTCTTCACCTGTGAAATTTGTAGTTTTATACGGAATTGTGGCAGTCGGACCACCCTGCGAACACCCAAAAGCAGCAATCTGCGTCCGCAAATGTTGGAGATGGGTTTCGCCCTTGGAAATACGCGAAGTCGTCGATTGAGCCATATTTTCGAGTGTAGAGAGGCGGGAACTGAGCCCCTGCACGGCCCCTTCGAGAGAGGCCAGGCGAATGTTCGTCTGAATGTTCGCGTTTTCCAGAGCAGTAACACGCTGGTCGAAGCTCTGGAAAGTAGTTGTAATCCATGTGCAGAGAGCATGCGTGAATGGGATTTGGATGTTACCTGGCGCGTCGTCACGCTGCACATCAGAGCTGGAGGAATCCATGGCGAAGTACGTGAAAAACTGGAATTTTCACGAGAAACCGGGCCTTTTATGCACTTTTTGGTCGCGAAAAAGTGAAGTTCGACGAGCTCCAGGCGTCGGCGTGAGCGTCTGAACGCGAGCAGGTGATGGCGGGAGCGTGGGAGCGCGAGTAGGTGAGAGAGAGGAGCAGTAGAAAGAAGTAGAGAGGCCCAAAAATGAGTTTCTCTGCAAACTTTAAAGTCTCTGTAAGTGACTTTTAATAATCAGCAGGTTTCATACTCTCTTAAATAAAATGTGAAGTGTCCAGGCCCCCCTTTTTAAAAAGAAATAAGTCAAGGGCCTTTGGCCACTTAAATAATGGGCACCTTTCATAAAAAACAAAGCAACGCAACCTTCCCAGCGTAAAAAGAAAGGGCCAGCGCTGAGGCTGCCGCGTGGAAGCTGCGAAGGAAAGAGGGAGCGTGTGGCTGCCCGTGGCCAGCATGCGCAAGGAGCGCCAGGTAGGAGCCAGCCTTGCAAGGAAATTCCACGCCAGCAACACCTTCCCCTGCAAAAAAAACCCACGCTACAAGAGAAGGGTACCCACAGAGAAAGCCTTGCAGAAAGCCGTGCTACAGAGAGAGGTATCTGCATCTCTCTCTCTCTCTCTCTCTCTCTCTCTCTCCTATCACAGTTCTATATTCTATCATGTATACCGGATGTTTTGTTATTACCCAGTCACACTACATTTTGTACACCGGATGCTTTGTTATTACCCGGTCACACACCCCATTGTATATACCGGATGTTCGATTATTACCCGGTCACACCCCACATTTTTGTTACTTTACACGCACACAGGATATCCAGCGGATATATACTTTGTATATTGATTTGTCTCATAGGCCATTTCTCTTTGGCCTTTTGAAGACGTAAATAAAATCTTTCTTTCTTTCTTTCTTTCTATGCTTCACACAGTGAGAGTTACAGAGAGAGGAATTAACAGAGAGAGGCAAAAGTATACCATATGCTGAAATTTAATCCAGAACAACGTGGGACGAGAGGCATTCATGCCTGGCGTTGGAGCCCTATAAGGAGGCCGGCTTTGAACAAACACGTGGATACCTTCTGCAGCTCAATAGGAGCACTATAGAGAATAGGAAGGAGGAGAGAATGCTTACTCTCGCGAGAGTAGGGGGGCTTAAACTGGCTGACAATTACATGCGCGAACATAGCATTTGCACGCTTTGCTCCCAGTTAGAGGGTCGTTCGTTTTCGCATTTGCTGATGAGTTGTTCGGTGGTAGATGAAGCGAGGGGGCGTTGGCTAAACCGATTCAACTCCACCTTCAACGTAATCGACCCTTCGTTGGACCTTGAAGAAAGGACCATTATCCTCCTTGGTGGGGAGGCTAGCAGGAAGCGGATGCCCTTCTGGGTACGCCGTGATCCGCACTCGAGGGACGGAACCGTAGGGCACGTGCCTGTGGGGAAGTTCCTCGGTGAAGTTGTACCCCGGTATTTGGGTGCTCTGCATAGGCGGATGGGGAGATAATGCTCCCCTTCCTATGCTGTTATTTTGAATCTGATCCCTTTCGGGGGAAATGACATAATTCTCCCCAAGCGAAGCCAGATGAGCTACAAGAGCGCCCAAGTTCCATTCCACCCCCGGGGGGGTCAACTTCACCTAAAAGGGGTTGGGAGGTGCAAACGGGAGACTTCACCAACCTCAGCGGACGCCGCCTTGAGCCGACGCCCTTCCAAGCGGGTATGGCATTTCCTAGGGGAAAACCGTCGGGTTTCAAAAGCAGTTTAGTGAGGTGAGCGATAAGTTACCTAGAGGAGGCAACTCCAAAGGGAAGAACGAAGCAAGTCCCGTAGTACCTAGGCCTCTGAACAGAGGTACTTGGTCGCTGTCACGTGCAAATCCAAGTGGCGAAGTGGGTCTCTCAAGGGATTAGTCATGGCCCTAAGAGTGTAGATAATTCTGAACTCTCGTAGTCCAGAGGAAACTAGTGACAAAAGCGTCTGCCTTTGGTTTCTGGGTGCATAGTCCTGGTCGTTCTTCTTGTATACTTTTTTGGTGTATGAGGGGAGCGACCGGGCGTGCCCTACCCGATTCCGAAAACAAAATAGAAAAATGAATTATAATACTATGAAATCCAAAGTGGTAGGTGTGAACTAAGCAGCTAGTCGGGATAGCTAAACCACAAGTCACAAGAGATCCAACAGCAGTCTGACTGGGCGTCGTCCATGTCGGGCCAAAGTGATCCGGATCCTCTTATGTAGCCTTTGTCGATGCTGTGTAGTCTTCCGCAGTTGTGGGCGTCTGGATCTCCCCAATTCAATCGCTCGATCGATTAGTGTGCCTCTGGTGTGAGGCGACAAGGTCCGCTGTGGTAGTAGCTCTTCCGAATATCCAGTGTCTGCTCTAAAGAAGTCTGTGATGTGTCTTTGAGATTAGCTGGCCTCTCCTCTCAGCAGGCTCTCTTTGTGTCTGCGCTGCTCGAGCAGAAACAAACCCAGGCATCTCTGATCCTCGTATCTCATGACTTTGGAGAGTGGAGTGAACCGGTGTAGATACACCCTCTGAGGTGCGTACATGCCCTACTACTGATCTGTACAATGACATGATCCCCCAAATGAGCTCTGTCGGTACTCCCATCTCGTGTAATCAGCTCATTAGTCTAGCTCTGGGTACTGTGTCAAATGCTTTGCAGAAGTCCACAAAGCTACAATAGATCCGTCTCCCATGGGATCTACCCTCCTCGATGATTGCCTTGAGTGTCTAGATATGGTCAAGAGTAGAAACACCTCTCATGAACCCTGCCTGCCCAGTTGCACGCATTCCCTCTCTCTCTGCCCATCTACTCAGCTGTTGCTCAAGAATGGATGCGTACAACCGTGCCAATGTGTGTCGAATCAGGATAGTGCGATAATTCCTAGACTCCATAGGGTCTCCTGATTAGAAAATAGGTACAATCGTAGATAGGCTCCAGGTGTCAGGCAAGCCCTCGCACATGGCACGATTAAACATGATTGTTAGAAGCTCTGCTAGTAGATCTCTGGCATGCATGAAATGCTCAGCCAACAAGCCATCACGATCACATGCTCTCCCAGTCCTCATCGTGTCAATAGCCTTCTTCATCATCTCAACGGTTAAAAAAGCACGTGTGTGTGGGCATGGGTCGGGGGGGGGTCGGCTGTCCAGAGACTGTGTACAAAGATGATGCGTACTGACCCCAAGTCTATGTAGAGGTAATGGCAGAGGGGGGGGGGGGGGGGGGGGGGGGGGGACAACTCATGAAAGAGCCGCCATGCCTCACGCAAGTCCTTACTCAAGAATAGCTGGTAGAGATCCTGCTCTAGTTGAGCCAAAAATGGCCTCTTTTTTCGCCGCACTAGGCGTCGGAAGTCAATCTGTGACTATCTGCGAGTGATGTCCCCCAAAAGCACTTCCCTTTGACGTCTAGCTCTAGTTTGGCCGCACTCCTCACCATACCAGTTGTTATGAGGCATGCTCCCAAAACTGCATCTATGCTCGGGTTGGGTGTGTGGGTATGCCTCTGTTGTTGCATCATGTAATGTCTGTGTTAGTATAGTAGTAAGCTCCTCCAGAGGTCGCCCTGGCTCCTTCGTGCATAGGCGTATGTAGAGAGAAACAAAGAAAGAAAGATCTTTTAACGTCTATAAAGGTTGAAGTCGGCCTATGAGACAAATCAAAGTACATGAGGTGGGTGTCCTTTGTGTATCTATAAAGGATAAAAGGTGCAAAAGTAAAAGTAAGCTATCCTGTGTAATGACTGGGAAAGGAGGTAAGTGATACAAGGGTGGGGGAGGGAGCTCCAAAACTGGGGAAAGATGCAAACCTATATACTGGGGTAAATACAATCATGGGATGCTATCCTATCTCTAGCTCCATCCAATCCCATAGTCAGGATGTAATACATAATGCATGGGCAGATAGGGTGTGAACAATCCGCGTAAGATGGCGGATAGATCTGCAAAAGCTCGAATGCATCGCTTCTCCAAAGATCTATAGTAGTGCTCTTGGATCTTTTGAATCTCTCTCTGGTGTAGGCGAGGTGTCCTACGTCCATGGAATGTGGGTGTCTGCGAGCTCGGACCTCCTCAGCCTGCTGTAGAGTCACTCCTCTCTGGATGGCTGGAGGTGATGGTGGTGCTGTGGTCCTCTGAAAAAAGTCCATGAGCTGTGTCTAGCGCTCGTCTCTCACACTTGATGCTGCCTGGAGGAGGGAGTCCTGATATTGCTGTGCCTCTATGAGGAAGCAACCAAATTGCCGCTGGTCTCTGGACTCAAAAATCTAATGTAGAGTGGGCTAATCTGCAAACAAGGTCTGATATCTGCCTTTAATCTCCTCATATGCTCTACATTTGCATACATAATGCTCCTCGCTCTCAACCTCTGCTGTGTAAAGTCTGCATATCCTCGCTGCTCTGGGGACACGTGCAGCTCTCTCTGCCTCAATCTCTAGCTGGTGTGATGATACTCTGAGCTGTCCAATGGCGACCCGTGCTCTATGTGGCATGTAGACATAGACATCCATGTATCTCGGTCTATTGATGAACCCATTTGCTAGAATGGTCAGGAAGTGGTCTCTGTAGTATTGTCTCTTCGTGGGAAGAGACTCTCTGGGTGTGATCCATGTCTCCCTGATGTATAGCTGCCAGAGATTCTGTTTGAGAACACGATTCCTCTCCGTGTGAGAGAGGCGTATGTGAGGGGAGTCAAGATCATACTGAAAAGGAGGCATATGCGTGATGTCCAAGCCATGGGATGTAAACCACTCCATGACTTGTGAGTACCATGCCCTCGTGTCCCCCTCCTAATGGAGCTGTATCGATGCCTCAAAAGCTTTGCGGGTGAGTTTGTCTAGTGGGAGCTCTCGCATGCGCTGGATGGAACAAACTGTCTGAAAGAGGAGCTCTACTAGCATCGGTGGTGTAGCTAGCTGTGCTCTGATGATGTCATGTGGTACTGAGGGTTTGCTGTGGAGCAAACGAGAGATCATGATGATCTGTGGGCGCTCTATTTGTGACCATAGAGATGCTGATAGCCGTGGTGCCCATACTATGGCTGCATACATCATGGTACGTGTGACTAGAGTGTCAAAAACCCACCCCTTGGTGTGGGGCTCCTAGAAGTGGGCCTGGTGGCATCTGCTCTCCAAGGTGGCTAGCGCTCCATATCCTCGTGTAAGCCGGTCTCGGGCTGCCTGGGCCATGGAAAATCATGATTGACAACGTGGCACGAAGCAAGAATGGCAGCCATGGAGTGTGAGTGCGAACAATTATGCTTGGAGGCCAAAGAAATTGATTGCAAGTACGCAGAAAGAAAAACAGAATTGGATCGCAAGCAAGTTGTTCATTCTTCATCTCTCATTTCTAATGTGCAGGCGAAGATTGAAAGGATTTCAGAGAAGGAGACTCTTTCAGTCTCGTCTTCTCCAAAGCATGACACACAGGATTTGCATGATGATTTGTTTGATAATGATATGCATGATGATTTAAATGACAATGACAAGCATGATGATTTGCATGAAGCTGATGTGATTGTTCACATGGATGATGTGTTAGTTGATACTTTTTCTAGTGAAGCTAACCTCATTGCAGAGACGATCAATCACGAAGAACCGATGTTGGCTCTCGAGTCGAGGTCCACAGAACCCCCACAAGACGATTCGATCAAACAGGAAGAACCGATCTTGGCTCTCGAGTCGAGGTCCACAGAACCCTTACAGGAAGTACTATGTGTTCGAATGATTTGTCAGCACGCATTGTTCGAGTGTTTCATTCGTGGTCGTTTCTTGTAATTTTAGTCAGCGTCTTTATGTGATCCCTTTTCATAGGCATGCCATATTGTATGTTGAGTACGATTCGCTCATGAATGAGCACGGATGTATGCCGATTATTCATGAAAAGCTGAAAAGTATGCATTCAAGGAAGTCACATTCCATGTCTCTTCCTTGGCACTACACATTTGTCGAAAGAGCACAAGAAAGTATGAGCACCAAGCATGGGCATTTCCGTTGTGATTTGCCATAGTTGATTGATTTAGATCAGACAGACAAGATTCGATCTCATTGTTTGCATGTGTGTGGTGAACGGTTTGGCACTCCGTCTATTTGTTCATCTACATTGCATGCACAGTCTTTGAGGAAGACAAGATTTTTTCGAGTCACTTTACATGGAATGGGTATGTTCATGTTTTTGTGTTGGAAGTGGTTTCAAGAATTTTCAGCCTCAAAGATTCTTGAAGAAGGTAGACGCATGACTATTGACAAAGTTGAAGCATTGAAGGAGCCACAGACGACTTTGTGTCGCTTTCGGCGCAGCCCAAAGATGCAAGCGTTGCAGATCTTTATGAAGTTCAAGTATCGCACGACCCACACATCAGAGTGGGCCGGCGAAGAGTCCTTTCGAAGATTCCGGATGTTGTTGGCGATCTCTCGCCGCCATACAGTTCGGTACCAGTACCTCACTTTGAAAAGGAGGGGAGTGTCACGTGACACATCCAACCCTATGTGTCCGTGGACAAGCTACATTATGACCAGGGTTTAGTTCAGTCAAGTCAATCTAGAATAGGAAGTGATCCGGCACTTTTGTGAGTCTGTTCGCAGACTGTGCATGACCAGACACGTAGAGTAGATGTATATCCTCCGGTTGCACACAACATGATCATCAGCATTACCATCAGAATCCATTAGGGGAATTTTCCAGTGCATTAAACCTATTTTCCCTATTTTTGACATTTTTCACTTATTTCTTAAGTGACTTTTGTTGGGAACTAGGTAGGGCAATTTTGCTAAGATAATATATAAGCAAACCAGAGTTAGCACTTTCTGGCAGAAGAGGCAACAGGAGCACTGCTCAATAGGCACCTTCTCAAGCAAGACCAACCTCAGGAAGCCTGGCAATTTCAACCACAGATCCTCATGCATGCTAGTGTTTTGAACCACCTCAGGCCAGCGTTTTCAGCAAGGGATTTCAGCAAGCAAAAGACTCAGCATCTCAGCGTTTTTGAACCAGCCAATTAGCGTTTTTCAGTCTCTGCAATCCAGCGTTTTTCAGCCTTGCATTGGCGTTTCTGCAGCAGTACCACAGCCAGCAATCCGGCGTTTTTGCAGCAGTATCCCAGCACCATTAGGACAGCGTTTCCAGCAGAAAATCAGTGACAAGACAGCCAACTGAATCAACGTTTTTCTGCAACAGCCATCAGTGTTTTTGGATCTAGGCAGTTGTTAGGAGATTTCAGCCTTCAAGTTCATAGCAGAGAAGAGGTCCTCGTCATCGGCAACACCATCTTCAAAGCACTCAGTTTTCAGCCCCAGTCTCGTCCTTGTCGTTAACACCGCCGATCTCGACATAGCAAGCATTTAGACTCATTGCATCAGCCATTGTACCAGATTGTGCAATCAATAGTAGACCACTCTCGCCATCGAGAGTGGGGCCTTTGGAGGAGGGTTTTACAACTTCCCGGTGTCGTAATCTCTTCTCTCTCCATCTCTCAGTCTCAGCACCTTCACGCACAGTGTCTATTCACTTTGTTTGTATCCATTGCACTCTCTCATTAAAGAATGGAAGGCTCTCCCTTCCGTAAGTAAAAGGAACCTTGAGCATAGTTCGGAGCACTCATCTTGAGCAAAGTTCAACATTCACTTCCGTTGCACCTTACAGTGAGATGGTGGGCCAGTGAGAGAGTGCGAGATATGCGTGGTCAGCCCCAATAGGTAGTGGTGGGATGGTGAGAGATGTGAGCAAATGGGTTGCCTCTCTGAAGCCGATGTAATCAATTGTGCTACCTTGGCTGGCTACTGTTGGTGATATACTAGTCAGGCCGCCGGATGATGGCCATTGCATCATCCCGTTATAAATAACGAGACGGTGCTGTGATCCCAAGCGAAGTAGGTGTCTCCCATATGGTGTGGGTGTGGTGGTATCTCTAGAGATCCTCTCTGCCCCTGTGTCCTCCATGGTGGAGAGTAGCTCTGGGTCGTCGAAGTCGTAAATATCACAGTGTCTACTTTGTGTCCTGGCGTTGAAATCCCTCAAGACTTCACCCAGTCTAGAGTACTTCATGATCTCCTCCCTGAGACATGCATATGGTGAATGTGAATCATCCTCCTCCTCTCCTTCGTGTGTGTCGACCTCCTCTGTCTCTCCTCCATCTGTCTGTGCAAACCTAGAGCCCCTAGGTGCAAAGTAGCATATGGTGATGTAGAGGATGTGCTCCTCAGATAGCTCAATCTGTATCCACATGTAGCGTGCTTCTGGATCGCGTACTACTATCTGTATCCTGCTATGAAGTGAGCGGCGGTAGAGGACTGCTACTCTGCCAGATCCTCTGGAGGTGTTGTGCCGTGTACACTTCCTACGTGTAGACTCCCATTGATAGTCCTGTACTCGGGGTAGACCTCTCTTTGAGCTCTTGTGTGTCTCTGTGAGTAGAATGATGTCTCTACCATGCATCACCTCTTCCAGTCTCCTTGGGGGGGTCCATAGAGAGCCGTTGTAGTCCCAAACTGCCATATGTATCTCCTTGTAGAGTGTCCCATAGGCTGCGAGTCCCTATGCTACCGCCGCCTTGCGATCAATGATGACTTGGCCGTCTCTGTATGAAGCCCTCTTCCCCTCCTTGCAAGATTGGTGTACTCTAGGCATGCATGTGCGTCGGTGTGTCACTTGCATTGGTGTGAGATCGTCGTCTAGGTAGATAGGTGGTCCATCAAGCCCTCTCAAGATCGCCCTCTTGCGAAGGAAAGTAGACCGTGCTTCTTTGGAGGAGAAGTATAGGATGAGGGCCCTCTTCCTTGTGAGATCTTTACCCGCTCTCCAAGCTTTGAGGAAAGGGGGTGAATCCTCTTCCTTGTATCTGAGTTTCTTTCATAAAGCCTTTCCATCAAGCTCGGGGGTGAGGCCTTCTTTTTCTAAAATGCCCGTGACGCGAATGTTGAGGCGTCGGGCTTGTCTCATCTTCTCTTCCTCAAGGGTAGTGTGCACAATGAGGACTTCCTCCTCTCTTGCCTCCTTCTTGATGCTCTTCTTGGCTACTTCGACCCACCCATTCTTAGTAGCTTCCAATTTGTCCTCGATGCTAGCGTCAAAGCTTTGGTGAGTTCTTCTTTGAGGGCTTCCTTCGTGTTCGTGTGCATCTCGCCTTCTTCGGGGTGAGGGATGCAATCGAGGCTTTGCGGAGCTCGATTTGCTCCCTCATGTCTTCTCTTTCTTTGGCCCATTCCTCTTGTTTCTTCTTTCATTCTTCCTTCTCTTGCTCCTTCTCCATCTCCCATCTCTCCTTCTCTTTCTTCCATGCTTCCCTCTCTTTGATATAGGTCTCCCCTTCCTTCTCGAGTTTGGAGAGTCGGTGGATAATCGTGTTTAGCGTGGTATCGGATGAATTCTTGTATTCCTTGATCTTGTCGTCGATTTTGCTCACCTCCTTCCCCATTTCTTCCTTGCTCACTCCCTTTGTCACTGTTGAGAATGAGAATAAATGTGGCTGTGATTGTGTGGATATGTATGTGGCTGAATGTGAGTGTGAATGTGTGTGTGTGTGTGTGTGTGGTTGGGGGCAGCGGGCCTGGTGCCGTTGGCAATGCTGCAACAGTGAGGCAGCGGCAGGTGCTACAGCATTGGCAATCTGCAGTCACAGCAGGTCAGCCACAGCGGGTGCAGCAGCGGCAGCAGTGGCGCGTGCAGGGGGTGAAACAGCAGCAGCGGGTGCCTCCACAGGGCTGGCACGTGGGTAGCTACGGGGGGTGCAGGGGCTGCGCGGTGGGGCGGGGCGGACGAGGACGGTGGCGGGCAAGCATGGCGAGAGAGAGAGAGAGAGAGAGAGAGAGAGAGAGAGAGAGAGAGAGAGAGAGAGAGAGAGAGAGAGAGAGAGAGAGAGAGAGAGATGATGATGGTGTATTTACGTCCTCGGGGGCCAAAATGACCCATGGGACCCAAAATCTCATATATGAGACTCCCCCCTTCCCATGTGAAGGAGGGGACGTGTCATGATTCTGTGGTGATTTTGTGTGTGAGTGTGGTGTGATGTTCTAGCACTTTGGCAAGATAGATGCCTAGTGCTACTGGAGAGGGATGTGTTCTTGAGAGAAGCTCCTCAAATGTAGTACATCCTTGAATAAGTTGGGGAAAGTCGACCCGAATGTGTGCATATGCTGGACATTCAAGGGTTACATGTGCCTCATTTTCCAACGAGTTCAAGTTGCATTGAGTGCATCTCCTCATGTTTGCATCAATATTCAGCCATCCTCCCGTTTCACTTTTGAGCATGTGTGATCTTGTCCGCATCAAGGTGATGGCCCGTCTCGCACGGTAAGACATGGGTGTCCTGATATGTATTTGGGTTTCCCCGGTCTTGTACTCTTCCCAGTATCTCGTGTTTATGTGCTTGCAATAGTATTCAAACTTGGACCTGTGCATTGCATTCTTGCATTTGCTGTGGAGGGCCTCAAGTAATTGTAGTTCAAAATTCAGCTCGTGCTCATGCTCGGTACGTGCCTCTACATGCATGTCCACATGTGCTCCCACATTCCATTTAGAGAACCATTTCCTGATGTCCTCAACAAGGCTAGAGGTGAGAAACTTGCTTTTGTGGTTCTTTTGCGGCTTACATCCTACCTCCCATGCTATGTGAGGCAAACGGTTATGAGGCATCAGCTTCACCTTCAAGAGATATCTATACATTCTTTGCAAGGCAAGCATTTCCAATGGTCTTTGTCTAGTCTCCAATAGCATCACTGAGTATGGTGTTGTGGTTTTTATCTCCATATGTCTACATAAGAACTTTTTCTGAATTTTCTCAATGTCATTCCATGTGCTCGTCGGAATACTTGGTCCCCATACCTCTACCCCATACAATAGCGTTTGGACCACACACGCATTGAAAGCCATGGACTTTATTTCCCACCTTCTAGTGACGCTTTGTTTGCACATGTTTTCAAACTCGTAATACCTTGCTTGTCCTGCTTCAATTCTTGTTTTTGCACATTGCCCCCATCTATGATTCGAGGGTATAATGATGCCCAAGTATTTAAAGCTGTCCACTGCTTGAATCTCTTGCCCATCATACATAAGGGCGGTCTGATCCTTTGATTTGTGTGTACAAATCGCCATACATTTTGTTTTCGTGACATTCACTGAAAATCCTGTGGCTTCGCAAAAAGTATGTACCGCATCCAAAAGTTTTTGCAAGAGAGACATGCTATGCGCTAAAAGAACCACATCATCAGCATAAATGAGGAGTAGCAAAGTAATGAGAACTATGTTTGGTGCATCTCCATTATCTTGCGTCGTTTGGCAGATAAAGTCCTCAAGCTCATCTATGCATAGCCCAAATAATGTTGGGGACAGAGGGCATCCTTGTTTGACCCCTATTGTGCTAAAGAACTCTTTGGAGAAGCTTGTTTGCATTTTCAGTTTACATCGAACCGCATGGTATATGCGTGCCACCGCAACCCTCAAGTGTATGGGAACCCCAATGGTCTCCATGCGGGACCATAACCCATGACGAGGTACCGTATCAAACGCTTTCTTAAAGTCCACAAAACAGCAGTACATAGTTTCCCCTTTGAGTCGCGCCTCTTCCATCATAATCCGGATTGTAATCAAGTGATCTATGGTACTATGTTTTGCTCTAAAACCTGCTTGACCGAGAGCCCTCTTTCCACTATTTTCAGCCCATGTGCTAATATCCTTTTCTATCAAAAAGTTTTGCCATGCAAGAGCCCACCATGATGGTGCGGTAATTCGTGAGTAGGCTACGGTCTCCGCCTTTAAACAAAGCTTTGACCCAATTCTCTTGCCAATCTTCAGGCATGCCTTGGTGGATAGCTTGATTCATCATGCAGTGTATCCATTTCTTGGCTTCATTGCCCGACCATTTCAGCATTTCGGAGTTAAAGTGAAAAATGTCAGAGGCTTTCCCAGTGGCTAGTTTTTTCAAACCTCTCAAAGCCGCTGCAAAAGTTATAGGTTCCTTAGTGTCAACCTGAATTTCAGCATTCATCATTATTTGAGCATCGGTGGGAGCATAGAGTGTTTGTGCATATACATACATTTCGTCCATGCTGAAATTTCCCATTATATCCTCCTTTTTTCCTTTCATGTTGCGCCATGCTTTCTTGGGCTCTTTCTTAAATCTGATCACCTCTTGCTCCTCCTTCAAAAGTTCATGCATCCTTCTCTTTTTCCTTTTCAGCATTTTGTATTCCTTGGCTGCACTTTCCCTCGTGGACTTATTGAAGCACTTTAACTTGCGTTTGGTTGCTTTACATTCTGCATCAAACCATGGGTTATGAGGGAGACCTTTCACTTGTTGGTGATTTCTTTTAGATCGCCCCATAGTGACCTCTGCAGCCTCTTCTATTGCTTGAGGAAAGGTAGCCCAATTTTCTGAAATGTTTTGGGACATGCATTGGCTACTCAATAGGCTGTCCGGAAAAGTGGCATAATCGAATTTCTTTGTGGCTTGCATTCGATATGCCCAACTTGTCGCCTTTTGGATGCGTTGTGTAGGCATGTGTGGGAGGTCTAGACATACATGAATTGGAGTATGGTCCGAGTTCGGTAACCGAGTCCCAATTTAAAATTGTCCAATTAAATCCAATGCATTGTGGCTAACTAACGCATAGTCATTAGTGCTTCTTCCATGGTTTGATGTATAGCATGTGTATGTTCCGGAGCTTGCAAATTTCTTGGTGGGTGCCATTCATGACTACAAGTTGCATAGAATTCATCATGGATATCAAAGCCGAACCTTGTTCATTCATGAGGTGATTGCATGAGCATCTATCCCATATTGCATCTAATACAAGATCGCCATCTTTGTCGGCGGGATGGATTGAGTAGTCAACCAATTGAACCTGTATGTTGGCTATGCGAGCATTAAGATCCCCGAGTATCATCACTGCCCCCTGTGGTGTGTAGGTTGCAATATGTGTATATAGGTCGGCAAAAGGGTCATTCTTGGAGAGATTATGCAAATCATAGAACGGGGATTCCCGATGTGGGATGTAGCATCCCGCAATGAACATCGATCTCCCAGATGTACAAATCTCAGCCCATATGTATCGTTTGTGTTCATCTATCTTGCATATCTTAACCTGATTTTGCATTTCCTCCTTGTACATTATAGCAACACCCCCTTGCCCGCGCATCTTAGTACGAGGCCACCAAACCGAGTGTGTAATATATCCTGGAATACTTGGCAGTCTACATGTGTCCTGTTCCCACGTTTCAAGTAGAAAAAGTATGTCTGCTTGTGGTAAAACCTCTGTCAATCCTTCCCCTTTGTGCCAAGGGAAACCTCGGCAATTCCAACTTGTGACGTGTATGTTCGTGGTCCCATGGGTTTCCCCCTGTCATGCTTCTGGTGGTGTTGCCCCTGTGGGGGTGGTGTTCTTTTTCATTCGTTCTTCATATGCCTGTCTTCTTTCCTTTTGTTTCGCGGGTGTCCTGTCTTCACTGATGTAAATTGGGCTGTTCCTTAGATAAATGCGAGCATTATTGAGTATGATGGCTATTTTACGTGCATCCAACATTGTGCATACAATTGCACGATTGTTCTCAGGTCTCTTCTTACCCACACGGTGTGCCCCATACACCACTACATCATGCATGCCAAATGTGTTTGCAAGGAGGTCCGTGACCTCCGCATTCAACATGAGTACTTTCTCATTGTCAGATTCGGGTATGCCTCGGATCACAATATTCATACTGCGTTTCTCTCGCTCATTATACTCTGTGTCATCTACATTTGCATACGTCTCATGTGTCTGCGGAATGGCATTTGGAGTACTTCTTACTACATGTGCCCAGGAGGTCGTATTTCCTGTTGCATTATCACTGATGTGTGCAAGCTTCTCGTCGTGTGTAGCTAGAGCGTCTTGCACATTGGAGACCTGTTTGTTTAATGCATCTTGCAGGGCCTGAATTTTCTCATCTTGATGTTGCATTTTCAAATTCTGTATTTGGATTGTGTGCTCCAATTCCTTGTTCATTAGTGCAAGATTTTTGATGTCTTCACCCTGCTTCATCACCATTTCCTGTAAGGATGAGATAAAACCCCAAATGTCTTGCATCGAGCATAGCACCGATTTCTCGGTTCCTGCACGTGTGTCTTTACCTGTCCCTGTATTTGTACCTGTACCTGTATCCATCTTGGATGGGGGTGTTTGTTTATCCTTTGCATTTGGCATGTTTCTTGTCGGTGACGATCGCGCGGAGAAACCACTTCTTGAAACCCGCAGGTTGACTGGTTCACTCATTCATATGGGGTTCACCCTTGCTGCAGTGTTGCGCACAGGTGTCCACGGCAGTTCTGCGCAGTGTAACAGGGTTGGCGTGGGCAATGGCGGTAGGTGTGCTCCACAGCAATGCTGCGTAGGGGTGCTGGGCTGCTGAGGACTGTGGCGAGAGCAGTGGCGAGCAGCAGGCAGCTCATGGAGTCCCGCACGAGCAGCAGACTGTCATGGCCTGCTGGTGTGCAGGGCCACGTGTAGGCAGGGATGCGCACAGAGAGAGAGAGAGAGAGAGAGAGAGAGAGAGAGAGAGAGAGAGAGAGAGAGAGAGAGAGAGAGAGAGAGAGAGAGAGAGAGAAATGAAATGAAATGTTATATTAACGTCTTCAAAAGGCCAAAGTGACCTATGAGACCAGAAAGTTACAATGTGGTGGATCTGATACAAAGTCAGAGTATGACAAAAATGAAATGACAAATGTCACAATAAAATACTATGGAATCCTAAACAACTAGGTGAGAACTAAGCAGCTAGTTGGGATAGCTAGATCACAAGAGATCCAACATCGGTCCTTGGCGGATCTCATCAATCTCCTCCATGGTCAGTAGTCTGACCGGGCGTCGTGCATGTCGAGCCAAAGTGATCCGAATCCTTTGATGCAGCCTCCGCCGATGCTATGTAGTCCTCCGCAATCGTGGGCGTCTGGATCTTCCGAGCTCAGTCGCTCGGTCGATCAGTGTGCCTCTGGTGTGAGGCGACGAGCTCTGTTGTGGTAGTAACTCCTCCGGGTGTCCAGTGGCAGCTCTAAAGAAATCTGTGATCTGTCTCTGGGACTGGCTAGCCTCTCCTCTCATCAGGCTCTCCGTGTGTCTGTGTAGCTCGAGCAAAAACAAACCCAAGCATCTCTGATCCTCGTACTGCATGACTCTGGAGAATGGTCCAAAGCCCTCTCTGAACAAGCAATGGAAGCGGCCTCGTATCTCGTAGTAGACGGGGCAGTGGCATGTGTAGTGCAACTCTGTCTCAGGCTCGATGTCACATAGGGTGCATGTCCTAGCCTCTGCTGGTACTCCGATGTATCTCCCAGTCTCGATCCGCAGCTGGTGTGAAGATGTACGTATCTGGCCGATAGCGCATCGTATCCCATGAGACAAGTGGGTGTCCATGTATCTGGGACTCATCACAAAACCATCAACCGTAAGTTGGAGGAGATGCTCTCTGTAGAAAGCAATCTTCGTGCCCAGCTCCTGTGCTGGTTGTATCCATGTCCTCCCGGTGTCTAGCTGAGTCAAGTCTTGGCGGATGAGCCCGGTGATCTCGGACTGTGTAAGAGTCAGAGAGGGTGCATCCAGTGAGTACTGGAAGGGAGGCAATCTGTCTATGCTGAACCCATGCGCTTGAAACCATGATGTCATCTCCCCATACCAGCATGCTGTATCTCCATGCATGGCTAACTGTTGAGAGGACTCAAGTGCAAGGCTGGCATATCTGTCTCTGGGAACTTCCCACATGCGGTGTATGAAGGAGACCGATCTGGTGAGCGCCTCAACCACTAGTGGGGGGGCAGCTAGCTCTGCTCGAACAATAGCACGTGGTACTGAGGCCTTGCCTCTAATGAGCCGCGAGATCATAGAGACCAGAGGCTTCTCCATGTCCCCCCATCCATCACTGCGGCCTGTCCTCCCGTGATGATCTAATGAAGGTCCCCAAATCTCAGCTCTATAAAGCAATGCAGAAGCCACCAGAGTGTCAAAGAGCCAGAGCTTCGTCCGAGGCTCCTGAAACTGAACCTGTGAACACATCCTTTCCAATCTACCCAATGCTGCATGGG
Source organism: Adiantum capillus-veneris (assembly GCF_014529385.1). NCBI lineage: Eukaryota > Viridiplantae > Streptophyta > Polypodiopsida > Polypodiales > Pteridaceae > Adiantum > Adiantum capillus-veneris. The sequence goes on from NC_140951.1 coordinate 2,639,893, forward strand.
CTCTGGTCAGTCTAGTGTCTGCTGTCCTCCTCAATGAAAATGCTGGCCCACTAAAAACCACTCCGAGGTAAGTGTACGCCTCTGTATATTCCACAGTCTCCTGGCCGTATGTGAATGCTGGCGCTAAACTCCTGATCCACTGTGGGGTGGTATTAAATACCGTGACCTTGGTTTTACCAAGGTTGACGGACAAACCACTTTCCTGAGAAAACCTATTCAAAGCATCCAAGTGACGTTGCATCCCCTCCGGAGAGTCGGAGATCAACACAATATCATCAGCATATAACAATAATGGAATCCATGTCCCTGCCAGCTGTGCACCTCTATCACCATCTCTCTCAATGTAGTCAGAAACCTCATCCACATACATACCAAATAGAGTAGGAGAGAGCGGGCAGCCCTGCTTCACCCCAATAGTGGAGTGAATCGGTGTGGATAGGGAGGGGGAAGGCAAATGAAGCACGTCCCGCCCCAGCTTACAAGCAGGCCCTCTGCTTATTAAAAGTTAAGAGTCGTAAGGGGGGTGAGGGTGGCAGAGTAGAGGGCCTGGGGTGTGAACAAGCAGCAACACGGCTGGAATGCAATGGCTGCTAAGAACAGTTTTACTGTTATTATATTGTAATTTTCTTTAATATATGCGTATTGCTTGTCTACAAAGGTTCTAACTGCACTTTCTCTATAATTCTTACAGCTTTATGATGCTAGAGTAAGATAGTTGAGGGCTAAGCAACAAGCTCTAGCAATAGTCAACTGTTTAGCTTTAATTACAGCAGCATACAAAGAAGGGGCCATAAGCAGAAAAATATGCAGCCAGCCAACAGTTAAAACCCAAGAACAGGCTTCCTTGATGTGCATTTCAAATAGTATCTCAAGGAAACAGTTTTTCTTTACAAGAGAATTTATCCTAAGGAAGCCATTTAACACAGATCAGGGCAACATCACCGGCTTGGTATCTTCACTTTTGGGGATGTGGGCTGGGGACTGAATAGTAGAGAAAACTGTTCACTGCTGCTTATTTTACAAAAAAATTTGATTGCATGCATCAAGTATCATGTGATATTCTCTTTTGTATGTGCTTGCCTTGCCGATTGATTAAAAATCTGTCGGCAGTGTTTATTGACTCAAACCCTTGTTATATTATGCAGATTTTGGAAGTTGTTCGCTCTCCTCTAAGCGCGTACAATCTACCTTGGGGCTGTTTGGTACGATTTCTTTGTGATATTGTAATTCTCACTCTTGCAAGAAATTAATTTTGCAAATTAAGCCGAATTCTGGCATTATTTTGATGGGGAGTTTCCTAGTCGGGGCGATGTAGTTATTTAATAGCACAATTATCCTATAGAATAAACATAAGCAGGGTGCGATTTTAGGAAATCAGTCAATTGTATGTATGAAATTTGATGGCTTCAATACTTGGACCATATTGAGATTTAAAGGAACTTAAACCGCCACTGTTCACCACCTAAATGATCAATCTAAACCCATGATACGTTATGCACTTCTGATACATTAAATAGGTCTCTTAAGCAACTATGTTTTTTTAAGTTGTGGGATACTTGATAGGCAAAGCAAAGTCATCTTTGTCTGTTAAGCTTCTCAATTGGTATGTGAATTTACCTTCTGCAAAAGACTTCAAGGATTTAATATAAATGAATGGTAGAATTTTGTTGTTTTCTCAAATATTTAGCGTATGGGCTGTTCCTTTTTCTCTTTTTTTTTGGAGCCAGCAAGCTTTGTGCAATCCAAAAGATTTTTTCCAAGAAAAAGATCAATCTATTAGTTAATAAAACTGCCCATTGGGCTACAAACTGCCCCAACAAGAGGGGGGGCCTACATCAGCATGAGGGGAGACTCTCCCAATGCAAAAATGAGATGTGTACAACGATGACTAAATCAAGATATGGGAGGGGGAAACACCACACAGGTGGCCGGTAATACCATCTAGGAGCCCCATGGACCATGGTGTAGAAAGGTCCTGGCCGCCAGAGTCGTAGAAATGCCTCGTGGTGCTCCTGCATACAGTCGGAGCTGCCCTGAAGCCTCTCGAGCTGATCTCAGAAGTTTGTGGATCAGCTCCAAACATATATCTCGTATAGTCTCCACTGGTGGGATGGTGCGGGTCTCGAAGATGCAGAAGCACCGGGCTCTCCATATAAACTAGAAGGTATTGTCATTCCAGGAAAAGAGTATTTGGTATGCAAACTAAAACATAGCTTATATGGTCTCAAACAAGCCCCAAGATAGTGGTACAAAAAGTTTGACACCTTTATACTCAACCATTGATTTAAATGCAGTCATTCGGATCACTGCTTGTACACGAAAAAGGTTGATAGAAGCCTTATTGTGCTAGTCTTATAGGTGGATGATATGCTGATTGTAGGAAATCATAAGCGTACTATAAATGCTCTGAAAAGGCGGCTGAGTTCAACCTTCTCAATGAAAGATTTGGGGGCAGAAACACATTTTTGGGCATGCAGATTATAGAGATAGAGAGAAACACGTGTTATTTCTCTCTCAAGACAAGTACATTGACAAAATACTTGAAAGGTTTAACATGGCTGATGCTTCTCGGTGTGTCTTTGCTGCCACATAACAAACTTAGCAAAGCTGATTGTCCAAAAGATGATGTAGCTGCAAATGTTATGAAGGGTATACCTTATGCATCAGCTTGCGGATCTTTGATGTATGCTATGGTTGCCACACGGCCTGACATGTCTCATGCAGCGGGAGTTGTAAGTAGATTTATGTCTAATCGTTGCAAGCCACATTGGGTCGCAGTGAAATGCATCTTCTGGTACTTTAAAGGTACACAAGAGAAATGTATATGCTATGGAGAGGGTACGCTAGAATTGCGGGGGTTTCGTGATTCTGACATGGCTAGAGATCTTGACACTAGGAAATCCACCAGTGGGTATGTCTTTACTTTAGTTGGTGGGGCTATCTCTTGGTTTTTGCGATTACAGAAATTGTGGCACTGAGTACTATAGAGACTGAATATATTTCGGCCAAAGAGGCCTCCAAAGAAGTTGTTTGGCTTGGCCGTTTGGTTAGAGATTTTGGTCTTGTTGCGCGTGCTCTAGTGCTTGGTTGTGACAGTCAGAGTGCATTATACCCGGCTAAGAATGCCATGTTCCATGCACGTACCAGTAAGCAAACACGTAGATGTTCGGTACCATTTCATACGCGAGGTCTTGGATGATGGTCTTGTCACCCTGACTAAGATCAAAACCCAAGATAACCGTGCAGATGTTCTCACTAAAAGTCTTGCTAAGGCTCAACATGAGCATTGCATATGATTTATGAGAGTTGGTTAGCTTAAACGTACCACCCCGGTATTTGGGTGCTTTGCATAGGCGGATGGGGAGATAATGCTCCCCTTCCTATGCTGTTATTTTGAATCCGATCCCTTTCGAGGGAAATGACGTAATTCTCCCCAAACGAAGCCAGATGAGCTACAAGAGCGCCCAAGTGCCATTCCCCCCCGGGGGTCAACTTCACCTAAAAGGGGTTGGGAGGTGCAAACGGGAGACATCACCAACCTCAGCGGACGCCACCTGTGAGCCGACGCCCTGCCAAGCGGGTATGGCATTTCCTAGGGGAAAACCGTCGGGTTTCAAAGGCAGTTTAATGAGATGAGCGATAAGTTACCTAGAGGAGGCAGCTCCAAAGGGAAGACTGAAGCAAGTCCTGCAGTACCTGGGCCTCTGAACAGAGGTACTTGGTCGCTGTCACGCCCAAATCCAAGTGGCGAAGTGGGTCTCTCATGGGATTAGTCATGGCCCTAAGAATGTAGATAATTCTGAACTCTCGTAGTCCAGAGGAAACTAGTGACAAAAGCGTCTAGACGCCTTCGGTTTCTGGGTGCATAGTGTTGGTCGTTCTTCTTGTATACTTTTTTGGTGTATGAGGGGAGCGGCCGGGCGTGCCCTACCCGACTCTGAAAACAAAACAAAACAAGACAAAACTTCGGGCTTTAAGTGTGAGGTTGTTGGGTGTAAAGGCCCTTTCTCCCTTGTATAAACTTATACTGGTGTAAACACACGCTAATTGTACCCTAATACATAAAAATACATTCATTATTGTTTGTGTACCATCGTAAGTGGTACACGCAACATCTGTGTTCTCTCTCTCATGCTCAACCCCCTCTGTGCCATATGAGTCTCTACAACGCTATCACCTACACTTCTCTCTGCGCACTTCACTTCTACCATTGTTGTTACATGTTGGAGAACAAATCCTTTGAAGGCGTCATTTGTCGTGAAGCACCACTATCAAGGATCCAACGTCGAGTCTCGAACCACAAGAATTGTCTCAACCTCTGATGTCGTAGGAGTAGCCTCAGATGGTATCATCTTGAGATGCACAAAGGCTGGAGCCTTTACTGTAGTGGAAGAAGAGGAAGACTCTCCAACCTGCTTTGGACACTCCCTCCAATAATGACCTTTCTCTCCACGATTGTTTTGATGCCACTTAGCTTTCAACGCTCCTTCTCAACATCCGTTTTGTTGTTATTGTTTCTTTTCTTCCCCCCCCCCCCCCCCCCCCCCCCCCCTACCCCCCCGAGAAAAAGATCCTTCTATTAGTCAAAAAAACCTGCCCGTAGGGCTACAAACCACCTCTACTAGAGCTACATCAAAAGCATGGGGAGACTCTCCCAGTGAGTGAACAAAATATGTACAATGAGGCTAAATCACAAAATGGGAGGAGGAAAAAGCCACACAGGTGGTCGGTAATGCCATCTGGGCGCACTATGGACTATGGTGAAGAAGGGCCCTGGGTGCAAGTGTGCAGGAAAGCCTCTTTGCGCTCCAGCCGGTGGTCGGAGCTGCCCTATAGTCTCTCGAACTGGCCCCTGAGAGTGTGAACAACTTCAACCAAAAGTCACAAACAGTCTCTGCCAATGGAACACAACGAGCCTCAAAGATACGGAAGCAACGGGCCCGCCAAATGAACCAGAGTGTGAGGCCACAAACGAGCTCCCAACACACCTCTCTCTCACTCCACCAGTTTTGGGGGGCAGGCTGAAGTGTAGGACGACCCCCCTGGATCACTATCATCCTGCTGGTGGAGGCTAGCTCAAAATGGAGCGCAGGGCCCGTGAGGGTGGACCACGCCAAGTGTATTGTCATGCTGTGGAAAGAGCCGGCATCAATTGAAGAACCCGAAGCCAAACTTGCTGGTCCATGGGGCCTTCCCGTAGAGTGACAATGACTCTCCAAAGGATGGTCGCAAGCTGCACAGGCTGTCGAAAAGCCACTATGTACTAGCCAGCTCTCCAATGCTATAGCTCTCTGTGCCACAAGCCACTGGAACAAAGTGACTCGCCTCGACTGTGTGGAGTCCCACAACCTTGTCCAAATATCTGACAAGAACTCAGCTCTGAGACCCTCCTCCTGGCAATGAAGTGCTGTAGCAAGACGGGTCTCTCTCTGTGCTGCCAATATGTGGCGCTTCAGTCGAACAATGTACTCAAAGAAAGGGATCCCAGGGTGATCGATTGAAGAGAAGGGGTCTCTCCAAAACCACTCTCCAGGGTTCCACTGCAATCGTGCCAGAGGTCAACTCTCCCAAGCCCAAAGCCAGCAGTGACGTGTCTCAAGATCTACTGGGTCAAGATTTATGACACAAGTCCTCCCACAGATGCCAACTACTTGTATCCTTTGAAAAAAGCACTCTGCAACGTGTTGGAGCCACTATTGAGACTTTGTGTAGGCGACCCTCTCCGTGGATCTCAAAAAACATTGTGGGTACAGACTTCGAGCAAGCACGAACTACGATGAGGAGCTCGTGTTGTGTGAAGGCCCCCATCCATTGGGGAGCTGCAGTCCCTGGAGGCTTAAGCCAATTAGCTGGTAAAGCCTCCGTAATGTCCTGGCACATGCTCTGCACCAGTCTCTTGCCTCGTAGCTGGATGCTTTGTGTCTCCTCGAGCAAACGTGAGAACTGAAGCCAATCGCCGAGAGTACGGGCTTGGCCCTCTGCCATGGGACCCCAAGAAACATGAGGCCTACTAACAACCAGGTGGCCTCTCTGAGTGCTAACCATGGGGTTCCAAACTAGGCGCTATCTCAAGCGTTCCTCCGTGCAAGTGGGCTGGTGTTGCTCAAGGCCACTCCTCAGCTGCTCCCAAGACCGAAGCAGGCTCGCAGCAAACCGATCCTCCAACCTCTTGCTCAGACCAACACTGCGCATCTTTGTAAAGATCCACCTGATGGAAGGGCTCCAAGGGCCTCCTGCATGTGGGACTCGATCTCGAAGCCGGTGAAGTAGCAAAACTTTCCAAGGCTCCTCCCCCGTTGGAAGCAGTCCTTTGACAACAAACTTCCCAAGAAGGGTTGTGCTGGGTCTATGATCCCAAGCCCCCCCTAAGAACATGGTAAGGTGATGACTTGCCAGGCTACTTTGGCCCGGGTTTACTGGGCGACGTCTTGACCAAAGAAAATTCCTCATCAGCCTCTCTAGCTGGCTGATACAGGAGCTTGAGAAGATCTAGCAAGATGTAATGTATCACATAGTAGCTAACACCTGGTTGGCCACTACAACTCTGCCTGCCAAAGAGAGCCGTGCCGAGCTCCAATGTAGCAACTTCCTCTGGATAGACAAGAGGAGGGGAGCGATCTGCTGCTTAGGAGGCAAGTCTAGGCCAACCTGACAGCCCAAGTAGCGATCTGCAGTCCCTGGGGGCTTGAGGGAATCAATCTAAAACCTTCACCTGGCAGCCAATCGTCTGGCGTGGGAGCATTGCCAACCCAAAAAGCCATTGTCTTCCTCCAGTTAATCAATGCGCCTGATGCACAACAAAAAGTCTCAAGAGCCTTCTCACACCTGTGCAAGTTGGCCTCCTGGCCCTTCAAGTACAAAGCTGAATCGTCGGCAAACTGAGCGTCAAGTAGCTCATCTACCCTAATAGGGAGCTCGAGACCACGCAAGCCAACCTGTTGAGAAGTCAAGAATCTGCTCATCGCCTCAGTATAGAACTTAAAAAGGAAGGAGGCTATAGGGCAACCTTGTCTGACCGAAAGAGTGAGCATGAAGCGTTCCCCTCTTCCCCTTGCCATGAGCACTTGATCGTGCGCATGCTTGTAGAGAGCTTACATACCTCTGATTCAAGCACTGAAAAACCCATCCTACGTAGAGTGCCGTCCCAAAAGTCCCAGTCAACTCTGTCGTAGGCCTTCTAAAAATCGAGGAGTATCACCAGATCCTCTCCGCGGAGACACATGAGGGAAGGCACCTCTTAAAAAGTGAAGATGTTGTCAAGGATACTAGGCTCCTTGACAAAACCTATTTGGGTCCCATGTATAATGCTCTCGAGTAGTGGCTGAATCCTCAAGCTCAGAGTCTTTGTCAGAATTTGTAAGATGAGTTGAGAATAGTGATGGGTGGCCACTGTTGAATCTCATCCAAGGAGCCTCCCTCCTTGGGAATAAGGTAGATCATGCCCTCACTCATGCTGTCAGGCATCTCGTGAGTGTGCAAAATGTACTAGAATGCGCTGCAAGGTCTGAACCAAGCAAGTCCGAGTACTCTAAGAAGAAACTGGGAGTCAAACCATCCTCCCCTAGACAACTACCACGGGGGAGTGCTCTGAGGGCCTCATGGAGCTCTTCTAGCGGGAGAGGGAGCTCAAGACTCTGTTGCATCTCCTTAGTAACAAGGCAAGGCATCTGTGCTCAGACTTGCTGTCTGCATGCATCGTGACACTTTGATTGAGGTTCAACGGACAACAGAACATGGTAAAAATCAGTAGTAAGTGCAGCCATATCCTCGGGCTCTGAAGCAATTGACTTGTCGGGTCTCCTCAGCTAGATGACACTGGTGTGCGCATGGCGTGGCCCCACCGTATCAAAACCCCCCAGTAACTCTACACCCACCAAGGTCCACTGAGATGCCTGCCGATGGCAAGCAAACTCATGCCGCCGCTCCTCAATACTAGCCACCTTCTGTCTAGCCTGCTGCATCTGCTCCTCCAACCAAGGACTGTCTGGATGTTGCTCCTACATCCTCTGCAAGGAAGCAATGCCCCGTCGGAGACGTTGCTCCTCCTCCTTGGCTGCAGCCAAGTGATCTGTAGATTCCTAGAGGAAGGTATTTCTGAGCTCAACGAGTGAAGAGGCCACTCTGCCAGTAGGGGTATCCTGCGTGTCTAAGCTCTCTGTCCAAAGTGCCTCCACTCGCTCTCTAAGCTCTGGATCTAGCAAGATCCTCTCAGAGATGTGTAGCGTTGCATCCTCCCTCCTTTGTTTGTCTGTCACGGTGAGAATCACTGGCCCATGGTCGGAAAAAGTGGTCCCTTTTAGGATGCAAATAGATCCTCCCATGTCACAGATGTGGTCACTTGTGTAGAAGGACTATCCGAGATAGATTCACTCCTCCTACTCTGCGGCCAGAGCGAGAGAAAGGCAAGCTGTCTGGGGTCTCACAAAACCCGAGTGTTGCCAAACATCAGAAATCCTCAAAGTCATACCCAAGCTACCAGCTCAGCCTCGTGTACAGTAGCATGGCCACCTCCAATCCTGTCAAGAGAAGAAACTTTCAGCACGTGATCGAGAAAAAATAAGGGTCTGAAAGAATATCAAATCGTTATCAGCCTTGAAAGGTACATAAGAAATTATGCTTGCCCAAAAATTGGGATACAAGGAGCCTGTGATCAAAGTACATGAAGCCAGAAATTATATAAAGCATCTAAAAATTTGTTGAGCTTATATGTGAAGCTACTCAATATATGGCTTCTCTATATATGGCACCCAGGTCCCTCTATATATACATCATCTCATGTGTGTATTCTACACACTTTGGGGTTCTATTCCTGTGCTCTCTCTCTCTCTCTCTCTCTCTCTCTCAACATGGTATCAGAGCAGTACGTTTTTGTTTTTTATTTTTCTCCTGATCAAAATCGATTTTGTAGAAACTACTCGCTAAGGCACCGGAATCGATGTGGTCTACAACTTTGCAGAAGGAAATTTTTTCAAATTCTGCACCAAATTTTGAGTTGTCGTTCGCGGACTACAAACTACATGCGCAAGGGATCGGAATCAATGTGGTCTACAACTTTGCAGAAGGAAGTTTTTTCAAATTCTGCACCGATTTTGAGTTGTTCGCAGACTACGTACATGTCCGAAAAGCAAGGTTCATTTTATGTTTTTTATTTTTCTGCTAATTAAAAACGATGTTGAAGTCTCTCTCAACACACCACTGCTCTGCATGCGACAAAGACTCTACAATATAAGACCAAGACTCTGCTTGTGCACTTGCCACATTGGACGCATATATGTTCAGGAAACCCATGAGGCAACCCTGAACCTTCATAGTAATCCACTGAGACCTGCCTGGCACAATAATACCTTTGCCCACAATGACCTACTACCACGAGTCTGCAATAGTCATACATACCCCTCCCTGGATACCTCCAGGTCCAAATGCAGTTGACCAAAATGTCTCATAGCGACCACGCAAAATCTGATCACATCGTCTAATGCGGCTCTCACAGAGATGATGCCCCTGTAGCATTAGAATATTGATCTCATCACCCACAAAACATCATTAAAGCTCCTCACGCAACCGATCCCTCTGACACTGAAACTGGGGTCCACCTAATCCCTGCACATTCCATGAGACGATCCTCATGGAGTCAGTGAGAAAAAACAGATGCTGCAACAGCAGCCAACCTCGCTATCTTAGAGGCCGGCTTGGATGGGGAGTAATCCGCATCTGAGCGGCCTCTAGACAAATGCAGTTGAAGTGACTGTCCCACCTAGGCCCAAGCCAAGCGTGTAGTTCGTAAGACTACATCCTCTGTCCAAAATCCTCATGTACAAATGCATAGCAAGGGAGGCTCTGAGCGTCAGCAAGCAAGTGCACCACAATGTGCCTGCAACCTACTGCATCCGGCATGGTCACACTAAACTTGGCTAAAGGCCAAAGTGTCTGTACCAGATCTGTCACTCCCAGGTCTCTTGCGTGGTGTGAGAACTTAATAGCCTGGACCTGGAGCCAATCAAGAACTGCGTGCAAGGTCCACTTTGTATGGTCCCTGCCGCACAACGGAAAGGAGAAACCTACCGCTGTATCTAGAGCCTCAGTGCCTCTGGCTGTTAAGAAGAGGACGTGAACTTGAAAGCAAGCTTCCTCTAGGTCGGAAGAAGGGTCACCAAGGAAATGTTTGAAGCTGTAGTCGAAGAAGTCCCATTGTCTGCGAATGTCGGAGCTGGCCAAACCACGAGGGACTGTTGCAAGAGGAGAGTTCTGGATCAAAAGAGGTGTCCTCAGGTGGGGCTGTCCCTCTCGAGCCATGCGATTCATAGCAAAAGCACTACCAAGAGATCGTCTCGCTGCGGATGTGTGTCTAGTCCCCTGCGTCTGAGGAGTGTGGGATGGGTCGGGAGGTGAGATGGAGGAGGCGGCGGAGCGGAGGAGACTGAAGGTGGAAGGGGGGGAGGAGGAGGTGGAGGTGGAGCAGCTGCGGTGGAGGGAGCCTACGAGGCTGCTTTCACTGCCTGTTCAGAGAGGGCTTTGACCACTCTCTAGGGTCATGGGGTATGAGGACCAGAGATATCTGGGACTGCTTTTACTCGAGCTGCGCAGATGCAGAGAGAGCATGATGCTAGCCAGTCTCAGAGACGGCTCACAGACTTCTTTAGAGCGGATAGTTGGTAGGTGGAGGAGCAATTGCTACAAGAGAGCCCACATTCTCCTCACACCAGAGGCACGTTGATCTACTGAGCGATCGAACTAGGGAGATCCAGACGCTCAGGACTGTGGAGGACTACATAGCATCATCGGAGGTTGCATCAAAGGATTTGGATCACTTTGGCCCGACGTGCACGACGCCTGGTCAGACTACTGACCATGGAGGAGATTGATGAGATCTGCCAGCGATCGATGATGGATCTCTTGTGATTTAGCTCTTTTGAGGATTGTACACCCTGCTCATCTTGTCCAGCCTTTGTATCAGCTCTTACCCATTGCATCCCCACACACACACCCACATTATGTTGTATTAGCCCTCAATCACTACTTTAACCCCCCTACTCATATCCTACAAAGTTTCAGCTAGCTGCTTAGTTCACATCTAGGAGTTTAGGATTCTTAGTACCACTTTTTCAGTACCTTTTTATTTTTGGTACTTAGACATTGTATCAGATTCACCGCGTTGTAACTTTTTGGTCTCATAGGTCATTTTGGCCTTTTGCAGACGTTAATATAACAATTCATTTCATCTCTCTCTCTCTCTCTCTCTCTCTCTCTCTCTCTCAAGCCTCTATCTACTCTCTATTAAGCGGAAAGCCTCCATCTACTTTGATGAGGCAAGCACTTTCGGGGTTTGATGTGCCATTGTGGGCTCATCCCCCTCCCTAATTAGACTTTAACCTTCTTTGCACCCTAGCAAAAGCAGAAGAAGCAGAAGGATTTACCAACCTACAGATTCTTGCTGAGTGGCCCAAATTTAAAGATTGACTAGGTCCTAATCCCCAACAACTTATGGAACCCCAGCCGATGGGGCCTAAAGCAAAAGATCACACATACACACACACACTCCCACTTGCGTAAAAACCGATGACATGGCAGGCTGTACGGACTCCCGCATACTTCATATGGGAAAGCTTATCAATTCAGACAATATAGCCATCCAACTTTTGGCCCAACTACCTCCTCGGTATTCCAATTTCTCTTCATCCTTGATTACAAGTGGCCAGCTCAATACTATCTCTTGGGACAACATTGTTCCAATGGTATTGGACCAAAAGGAGCGGTTCAATATGGGGAAGAAGTCGGGCTCCGAAGCCTTGACTCGTTCTTCCAACGACAAGAAGCAAAAGGGTAAGAAGAAAAGCAACAACATCAAAGATAAGAAGAGTGACGCTGAGCGAGAAGCCTTGATGGGGAGCAGCATTGCAATAATTGTGGTGAGAAGGGACATTATTGGAGGAAGTGACGTGGCAACGTTGCACGGATAGCCCTCTGGGCGCTAGCTTTTGAGACCAAATGCTTTTCATGTAACTGCTTTTGGATGGCCAAGGGCCTTGAAATATGTACAAGAACTCACTCTCTGGCATGCTACCCGTGGGAGATGTAGAGCAAAGCTTCAAGTGTTGTACCAAATTGAAGCAATGTAAAGAAATACCGAAAGGGATGCCACAATTTGGGGCGAGTGCACTTTGGGGGTCGAACTCCGCCACTCCGAGGTTTGTGAGCCCATACGAATATCCCCACTATCCACATCCTAGGTTTGCACCAAATCAACCAAAAGATTTCAAGGATGGTGGAATCACAATAAAATTTTTCACTTTTTCTGGAGTGACAGATAGGAAGAAAGCCTTGCAGTTCCTACAACAATTTGACAACATCTATGCATTGGGGAACTGGCATGTACACATGGCCTTGTGTGCCACATGGACATGCTTCATTGACGTCCATAGCCAATTTTTCCCTTCTTCCTAGATAGAAGTGTCTAGAATCCTAGGAGGATTAGTACCAACAATTGTGAGCCTATTTGCAGGGCCTGCATGTTCGGACGAGTCCATTAAATTAGGTTTCCAACATGCAGGTCCAGTTTTCCAGTTTTGGAACCCTCTTGCATAAATGGTTTGTACAAGCGTTTTAGCTGATGTTATTACACTACGGTGGGCATTTGCCATGACGTGCATGTAGTTTACATTAAAGGAATCCAACGAGCCTTTTCCCGTGTCGATCAGATTCCCGAGCGTTGTGCGACAATTTCACCCAACCAAACTTATCAATAAATCATTCTTATGATTTATTTGTTGGGTCTGGTGGACAATTTTCCCTACCTAAGTCTGTGGAGATTCTTAAGTCAAAGTTCTTGCCTATAAAGGAGCTTAAGGGCCTAGCATTTCAATAGATTTGCCAGTGCTAGCTTGAGGAGCACAGCAGCCCAACATTTTGCTTCAAGATCAGCCAGCATTTCCAACAAGTGGCCATCAGAAAATAATGTTAAGATCAGCCGTAGCGCTAGCTCTCAGCCCTGGAGATCAGCCAATGTTTTGAGTTTCAGCCCTCGTCCTCGCCAGATTTGTGCTAGATCTGCTAACGCTAGCCCTCACGGATGTGGTTCGGTACTTTGGGAGCCCGTTGAGCCTCCCCTTTGTCATTCCCTCGCCGGCATTGAGTGCTCCATTGCTATCCATCATCGGCATCATTGAGATTTGCGTTTTCAGGCGTGCTTTACGCGAGAGATCCATTGCTTTTTATGTTTCAGATCTCTGTTTTTGCAGCCAGTTTTCAGCCCTTCATTCCTCTCACATCGGGAGTGCAATTTAGCCCCAGATCTACCTCTTGGTGGCCATCCGCAATCCCACATCGAGAAGATCCGAAGGTGCATCAAATCAGCCCCGGAGCTTGTTTTAAGGTGTTACCGCAGTGACAGCCGTCATTCGAGTCAATAGAGTCTACACTTGAGATATTGCATGTGTGTACATTCCATTTACGCAATCTAAAGAAAATACCATATCGGCAACAATGTGTGGGGCCCTTGAGAGGGTTGGTTGGGACCCCATCGGGTGTCATTCTCCTCTTCTCTCTCTTTCTCTTTACCTCTACACATCTCTACCGCACTCTCATGCCCTCTCTTCAGGGAATGGTAAAAAGAACCATCATTCAAGCAGAGTCAACATTAGAGGCAACATTGTTTTTAAGCAGCTTTGCCTCATTAAATACAACATCCCAGCTGCGTATAACCCTTTGAGTTGAGGTAGCCATACTCTATAGCCCAATTCTTCTTCATCTCCATATCCCATGAAGATTTCTTTCGTGGACTTAGCATCAAGTTTGTTCCTCAACTCAAGCCTTACATGCACAAATGCCTCACAATAGAAAATGCATGAGTGATCATATGAAGCGGGTGGGTTTGCCAGAACAAACCTCTTCAGAGATGCCAACTTTCAACGTAGTGTGGGGTGAATGATTGCAAATACGAGCTGTAGTTTTAAGCGCCTCCCCAGAATCCTTGAGGGAGATTAGCGGTGGACAACATGCATTGAACCCTCTCATACGATGTCTTGCTATATCTCTTTGCCACACCATTAGACGAAGGACTAAAAGGGGTTGTTAGCTCCCTCTTGATACCATTTTCTTGGCAAAACTTAACAAACTCAGCAAATGTGAACTCATCCCCATTGTCTATACGCAAGCATTTCAACTTTCTACCTGTTTGGGTAGTCACAAATGCATGAAAATTTTTCAAAGAAGCAAACGTGTTACTTTTATTCTTGAGCAAATAAACCCATATTTTTCTAGAGAAATCATCAACAAAAGAAACAAAATACGTAGCACCATCCATACTGTTTACATGCATGCTACACACATCAGACTATACAAGATCAAGACGATCTGATTTGCGAGAGACACCATAGTAATAAGATTTTCTCATTCGATTTCCATATTGGCATTCGATACAAGAATCAAGCTCTAAGCCCTTAGTATCAACACGAGAGGAAAGAACATCAAGTCCTTTTTGGCTCATCTGGCGTGCCAAAGCTCCAAGTGAGACCCAATCTCTGCTATAGCAACAAACTTGCTTGTCAAGGCTTTGCAATGCAAGAAATAAAGTGTCCCCTTCTGTGTCCTTCTCAATTTGCATAGCACCTATTGTGAGCTTCCAAGCATCACCACTGAAAATGGTGTTATAACCAATGCATATCAAGCTGTCCAACAGAGAGCAGACTCTTTTTGATGCCAGAAACATATCTGGCATCATTCAAAACAAGCTCTTGCCCATTATCAAGGGTCAAATGAATAGTGCCTATTCCAACAATCCTGCAAGCATGATTATTTCCAACATAAACTTTACCATAACTGCTTGCGTCAGAAGTGGAAAAACACTCTCGAGTCACATGAAAAGAGGCACCTAAGTCCACTATCGAGGATTGGGACAAGCCATCACTCATAGACAACAAAGCGTCAATGACATCACCCTTGGTGATTTGCATGTCTTGTGCATGATACACATTGGCATCCATAGGAGACATAGTGACACACAAAAGATCATCTATGTCAGACAGCTCCTCAATCACCACATTGGAGGTTACATTGACCTTCTCCTTGTTCTTGGAACTATCAGATACATCTGGCTTGTCATTCTTTTTCTTGTTGTCACCCGCATTCTTCTTCCTTTCTTGCTTTTTCTTAAAGTACCCGCAATATGGATTCTTATGACCTTTCCGACCACATTGATAACAAGTGACATTAGATTGCTTCCCTTTGCTCTTGCTCCTGTTCCTTTGACCAACATTAGCATTTCATCTGTCCTGCCTCAACCAGCCGAAGTATTAGCCTCACCACTTGTCTTTTTTCTAACTTCCTCATTGAGCATAGAACCCCTTACTCCATCAAAGGTAAGGTTTGGGTCATTAGACAATGAAACCACCAGGGCTTCCCAAGAATCAGCCAAGGTCATGAGCAAAAAGATGGTCTTTAACTTATCATAAAAAATAGGCAAACCAGAGTCGTGCAACTGGGAAAGAACACCTGAAAAAGCACCAATGTGCTCAGCTGCAGACTTTGTAGTATCCAATTGCATATGCATCAATCTACGCATCAAGTGTACCTGGTTCACTGGTGTCCCGTTTTCATAAGTAGCCTAGAGCTTTTCCCACACAAGATTAGGTGATATTCGGACCCTTAAGGTCCACCAATCCGCAACATCCATTTTTACATACGCAATAGCCTTTTAGCTTAAGTTAAACCACGCCTTATCTGTCATAGCTTCAAGCTTTGCATCTTGTAGTGTACCATCTCAATCTTTAAAAAAAAGAATGTGTTGCATTCTCTCTTTCCACAAATCGAATCCAGTGCCTTCGAATCTCTTGATTTCGAAGAGATTCTTCACGTCTAAAGAGGAGGAGGCCATATTATCACTTTTGTGTTCTTGGAAGTACTTAACCTCCTCAAGAGAATAAAAGGACTCCTTTTTGCTGACGACCTGGTTCTACTTGCTGACTCTCCTGAAAGCCTACAAACGAGCCTTGACAAGGTAAGTGAATGGGCAAAGACCTGGGGCATGACCTTTGGAATTGACAAATGCATGGCCATGGTGTTCCACGGAGACCTGCAAGATCTCTCTATGAGGATCTTTATTTTGGGTGGTGCGATGGTTGCGGTGGGTGAAACGTACGAGTACCTTGGCATCGACGTAGACTCGACCTTTTCCATTGAACGCATCGTCAAAGAGCGAGCGGATAAGGGGAGGAAAAGTCTCTTCGCATGTCAGCACCTACTGGTGAACCGAGCCATCCCTATATGGTCTCGACTGACGGTGTTTAAGGCGTGCGTGTATCCAGTTATTTGTTATGGCGCGGAAATTATGGGGGCCCACAACGAGCGTGTCCTTCACTCTCTGCAGCGCCTCGTCGCCACCGGGATGTGAATGTTACTCGGAAAGGGAGCAAGGTCAGCCTCTGTAGGGACGACAACTCTCCATCACGAGTTTAACATACCACCCGTACCTGCCTTTTGTGGGGGACAACGAGCAAGGGCTTGTGACAAGTACCGCTCGGTTTCATCTACCTGGATAGGCTCCTTGGTAAACAAGAAACCTAAGCACCAACCGTTCAAGAAGTGGACTTGGACGACAAGAACCGAGAACTGGATGAATAAGTATATCCCAACGGCTGACTTTAGCTCAGTTCGCTACCACGCATGGGACAAGTGGGACGAGAGGCATTCATGCCTGGCGTTGGAGCCCTATAAGGAGGCCGGCTTTGAACAAACACGTGGATACCTTCTGCAACTCAATAGGAGCACTATAGTCAATAGGAAGGAGGAGAGAATGCTGGCTCTCGCGAGAGTAGGGGGGCTTAAACTGGCTGATAGTTACATGCGCGGACACAGCATTTGCACGTTGTGCTCCCAGTTAGAGGGTCGTTCGCTTTCGCATTTGCTGATGAGCTGTTCGGCGGTAGATGAAGCGAGGGGGCACTGGCTAAACTGATTCAACTCCACCTTCAACGCAATCGACCCTTAGTTGGACCCTGAAGAAAGGACCATTATCCTCCTTGGTGGGGAGGCTCGCGGGAAGCGGATGCCCTTTTGGGTATGCCATGATCCGCACTTGAGGGACGAAACCGCAGGGCACGTGCCTGTGGTGAAGTTCCTCCCCGGTATTTGGGTTCTCTTCATAGGCAGATGGGGGTATAATGCTCCCCTTCCTATGCTGTTATTTTGAATCCGATCCCTTCCGGGGGAAATGACGTAATTCTCCCGAAGCGAAGCCAGATGAGCTACAAGAGCGCCCAAGTGCCATTCCCCCCCGGGGGGGTCAACTTCATCTAAAAGGGGTTGGGAGGTGCAAACGGGAGACATCACCAACCTCAGCAGACGCCACCTGTGAGCCGACGCCCTTCCAAGTGGGTATGGCATTTCCTAGGGGAAAATCGTCGGGTTTCAAAGGCAGTTTAATGAGGTGAGCATTAAGTTACCTGGAGGAGGCAACTCCAAAGGGAGGACCAAATCAAGTCCCGCAGTACCTGGGCCTTTGAACAAAGGTACTTGGTCGCTGTCACACCCAAATCCTAGTGGCGAAGTGGGTCTCTCAAGGGATTAGTCATGGCCCTAAGAGTGTAGATAATTCTGAACTCTCGTAGTCCAGAGGAAACCAGTGACAAAAGCGTCTGCCTTCGGTTTCTGGGTGCATAGTCCTAGTCGTTCTTCTTGTATACTTTTTTGGTGTGAGGGGAGCAGCTGGGCGTGCCCTACCCGACTCCGAAAACAAAAAACAAAAAAATTAATAATTTTGAAATTTTTTGGTAAAGTTGAATCTTTGAATTTTTGGTTAAAAAATTTGGGGATTTTCACACTTTCAAGGTGCAAACCACAAATTAGTACATGGAGCAGCTAGTGCATCAAAACGCCCTATTTTCACCGGCGAAATTGACATGTAAATGCTGAAATTTGTCAAAAAATGGACAAAAAGCACCTGTTGTTCACAAATTTCCTTGTTGGAGAGACTTCCTGCGATGAAAACTTTATAAAATGGGGGAGAGAGCTTCTCGAGGGTGTATGGCTAAAACATTCAGTTGTTTGCGACGAATTTCTCGCGAGGAATTTGAACGTAGCTCTGATACCAGTTGAAAGAGGATGTTTGCAAACCTAGGTTGGTTGATTTTTAGCGGCGGCGCGTGTGGGTGCAGGTGGTTTGCAAAGAGAGAGAAAGAGGAAGTGCTGGTTTCAGGAGAAGAGGCTACGTAAGTTTTTAGAAGTCCAAAAATTCTAGTGATAAGGATTTTGGGACTCTTTTATTAAAATGCGCCATTTAGCCACTTGGATAATGTGAAACCTTTAAAAATAGTATAAGTGGCCCAAAGGCCAATAAATGAGTATAATGCCTATACAGGCCCAAAATGGTGGGCTAAAAATATAAAGAAAATATATGTCACGTGACACATCCAACCCTATGTGTCCGCGAACAAGCTACATCACGACAAGGGTTCAGTCAATCCAGTTAGTCTAGATTCAGAAGTGATCTCGCACTTTTGTGAATCTATTCGTAGACCGTGCATGCCCAGTCACTTAGTGTAGATGCATATCCTCTGGTTGCACACAGCATGATCATAAGCATTCCCATCAGAATCCAGCGGAAAAGAGTAGAACTTGGGTGAAGAGAAGATCCTTCTCAAACATAGATTGCAAGCGAAAGAAATCCTCAAGAACCTCAAGACCCTCAAGAACCCAAGTTCCTCGTGAACTTAAGAACCAAAGATTATACTGCATGGTCATCACCCGAAGCGGAATGGATACTTGGCATACAGGTGGTGAGCATGAGAGAGGCGACGAAGAGTTCTTCCCACCAAGAGATTTTTTCGACCCTCCCCCTTTGCCATCTACGCCACGAGTTGTACCAACTTCTATGGAGACGATGGTCAAGTCGATGTTGGACATGATAGCCCAACAACAAGAAGCGAATCGCGAAGCGACTCGCCTTGCGTTGGCACAACAAGAAGCGAATCCAATTGCGTTGGCACAACAAGAAGCAAATCGCATTGCTTTAGAACGCGAGCGCGATGAACGAAAAGAAAGAAAAGCACAAAGAAAGGAGGAACGGGAAGCTCAAAAGGCGGCCTTGGAGGTCGAGCGTGAGGCTCAAAGAGAACTACGCACTCAAGAATTGGTTCGACAAGTACTTGCCTCGAAGTCCGAACCAGCCAAAGATCGTGGGAGTTCCTCAAGTGACGCAAGCCACGATGCCGATTCCAACAACCCAGTCATAGAGAAGTTGACTTTCAGTAATTATGATGGTAAGATGGATGCTACGGTTATTCATTCTTGGTTGCATCAATTTAATGCTTATTTTGCGACAACTAAGAAGACAGGGAATAGCAAGGTTTTGACGACAGCTATGTACCTTGCCGGTGATGCCATCAATTGGTACCATGCATGGCAAGAGGCACAGCTAGCCGCGCACCTAGAGGAAGCCGACGAACTCACGCCTCTTTCCTTCAATTCGGCTGATTTCCAAGACAAGCTCAAGGCGCGGTTTATGCCACCTTAGTACCTCGCACGATTGAAGGACTATTGGTGCGCTCTCAAGCAAAATGGTATGCCGGTTATGTCTTTTTCTAATCGTGTTTTGCAACCAGGTACCTAATTACGCGAGACGGATGATGAACGCAAAGAGGCATTCCTTTACGGATTGGACGAGTATATCAAGTACGATGTTGAGGTGCTCGATCCAATCGATCTCAACAAGGCGGTAGCGATTGCTCTCGCACAGGAGATAAAGCACAACAAGGGAAAGCCTAAGGAGAACAAGACTTCCATAAGTACCTCGCAAACTTCTCAGAACCCTCAGAATGGTAAGAACGGTAAGTCTTCTAACCAATCTTCCAATAGTCTCTCAGAAAAGGATTCTTCCAATGAACCTAAGGGTAAGGCTAACACAATTGCTATACCTAAGCTTACTCCAGATGAAAAGGTAGCACAAGGAATTGTAGGAGGATACATCACGTCGGAAGAGCAAAGCACTTATTCTAAGGAAGGTCGTTGTTTTCATTGTTACATTAAGGGTCACATAAAAAGAACATGTCCTAAGCTTGAATCGAATGAATCTAAAGAATCCGCAGAACCCACTTCCTTTGTCAATGCAATTAATGATAACACGAGTGTGTCCCAAGTTTCTCTTGACCCTCCCATTGATGATTCTCTCATTAAATGTTATGGTTATATGTCAGGGCAGCGTTTTGTCATATTGTTTGACACAGGTAGTATGCATGATGTGATCAGTCCCTCTCTTGTTGAGAGAGCCCGCTTAGAAGTTAGTCAGAAATCTCCTCTCAAGGTCTCTGGCTTTGTTCTCGGTATGGACTCTTTAATCACGCAGGAGTGTCTTGGTGTGTTGTTTACAATTCAACAAGCTGCCTTCAGTAGAAGATTTTTTGTCTCTCTTGTCTCAGGATGTGATATGATTTTGGGCATTCGATGGTTTCGTGAGCTTAACCCTCTTATTGATTGGGAGGCTAACACTTTCACTCTCTATGCCAAAAGTGACTCTCCCATTGTCATTCGTGGAGAGGAAGTTGTTCATTCTCCCTCTCTCATTGCTAATGTGCAGGACAAGATTGTACGGATTCAGGAGAAGGAGACTCTCTCCGTCTCTTCTTCTTTAAAGCATGACACACAGGATTTGCATGATTATGAGAAGCGTGATGATTTGGATGATAATGAAGAGCATGATGATTTGCATGATCAAGATGTGATTTCTCACGAGCATGATGATTTGCATGATCAAGATGTGATTTCTCACAAGCATGATGATTTGCATGAAGATGATGTGATTGTTTACAAGGATGATGTGTTAGTTGATGCTTTTTCTAGCGAAGCTAACATCGTTGCAGATTCGATGAATCACGAAGAATCGATCTTGGCTCACGAGCCTAGGTCCAAAGAACCCTCACAAGAAGTATTATGTGTTCGCATGATTGATACGCACGCATTGTTTGAGTGTTTCATTCGTGATATTTTCCTGTATTTTAGTCAACGTCTTTATGTGATCCCTTTTCCTAGGCATGACATATTGTACGTTGAGCACGTTTCACTCATGAATGAGCACGAATGTATGCGGATTTTTCATGAAAAGCTGAAAAGTATGTATTCAAAGACGTCACATTCCATGTCTCTTTCTTGGCATGACACATTTGTAGAACGAGCACATGAAAGTATGAGCACAAAGCATGGGCATTTCCATTGTGAATTGCCACAGTTGATTGCTTTAGATCAGAAGAGAAAGATTCGATCTCATTGTTTGCGTGTGTGGGGTGAACGGTTTGGCACTCCGTCTGTTTGTTCATCTACATTGCATGCACACTCTTTTAGGAAGACAAGATTCTTTCCAGTCACTTTACATGGAATAGGTATGCTCATATTTTTGTGTTGGAAATGGTTCCAAGAATTTTCAGCCATAGAGATTCTTGAAGAAGAAAGAAGCATGAAGTGGAAGCATCGAAGGAGCCACAGAAGACTTTGTGTCGCTTTCGGCGCGGCCCAAAGAAGTTAGCGTTGCAAACCTTTATGAAGCTCACGTATTGCACGACCCACACATCAGAGTGGGCCGGCGAAGAGTCCCTTCTAGGATTCCGGATGCTATTGGCAATCTCTCTTGACGCCATACAGTTCGGTACTAGTACCTCACTTTGAAAAGGAGGGGATGTCACGTGACACATCCAACCCTATGTGTCCGTGAACAAGCTACAGCACGACAAGGGTTCAATCAGTCCAGTCAGTCTAGATTTAGAAGTGATCTGGCACTTTTGTGAGTCTATTCGTAGACCATGCATGCTTAGTCACTTAATGTAGATAAATATCCTCTGGTTGCACACAGCATGATCATAAGCATTCCCATCAGAATCCATCAGAATCCTTTAGGGGAATTTTCCAGTGCATTTAGCTATTTTACCTATTTTTGACATTTTTCACTTATTATTTTTAAGTGACTTTTGTTGGAAAGTAGGTAGGGCAAATTGAGTAAGTTTGTATATAAGCAAACCTAGACTAACACTAAATGGCAGAAGAGGCAACAGGAGCCAAGCTCAACAGGCAACTTCTCAAGGAAGAACTTGGTGGTCTCCCCTCCAAGCAAGACTCAGCATCTAGCGTTTTCTCCAACAGTACCATCGCCAGCAAGTCTCAACACCTAGCGTTTTCCATCAGGAGGATGATCGCCACACACATTCAGCCCTAGCGTTTTCAACCCAGATCGCCCTCCACTGTAGCTGGGTTTTTCAGCCATGAAGCAACCGCAGATTCAGCCCGAAAAGACCATTAGTTTCAGCCCTTAAGAACCTGCAGTTTCAGCCCTAAGGAGTGCAGATTTTCAGCCCTAAAGGCCAACAGAATCAGCGTTTTCTTTGGTGTTTTCGGCACCAGCAGATTTCAGCCCATAGCGTTTTTTGGACAGCAGATAAAGCATTGCAGATTTCAGCCTTTAGGTCGGTGTCGCCATCCCCGTCTTTTCGTCGACATAGCCTAGACTTGCATCAGTCCCATGCATTCAGTTTGTACCAGTTTGTGCAATCATAAGTAGACCACTCTCGCCGATGAGAGTGGGGCCTTCGGCGGAGGGTTTTACAACATCTCTGGTGTCGTATTCTCTTTTCTCTCTATCTCTCAGTCTCATACACTTGCACACACAGTGTCCATTCACTTTGTTTGTAATCACTGCACTCTCTCATGAAGAATGGAAGGCTCTCCCTTCCATAAGAACAAAAGGAACCTTGAGCACAATTCGGAGCACTCATCTTGAGCAAAGTTCAAACATTCATTCCGCTGCACCTAACAATATATGTGCGAAGCTCTTGAGCATAGCTACTCGTTGGAAACAGTGCAGAGATCGGTAGTGACCTCTGAGCATTTACCTCCAACACTTGTGTGGGCCATTCATGAGCTCAAGCTGAAAAGCAGTGTGTGTTGCTTGCAATTAGTCAAGCTAGGCCACCCCACTAGATACCGCTGGATAGATTAACCCTTACTAGCTTAGCTCAACGAATCAACTGTGCACCAACTTTGGATGAGTAGACCAGACGAGTTGACAGGATGAGTAACCAACTTGGATTTGTCGAGCTATGATGACCTTGAGCAAGACTTCAATCGAGGTCCCAGTGGGTGTGCCACAAATAAGAGCACCTATATAAGGAAAAGTATGAACTGCTGTGTGCTCTTTGTGGGTAGCTATCGATTCAGTGTGCATGAATTCTCACAAAGAAAAGCATTACGACGAATCACAATGGTACTCTTAAGGCTGAGAAAATCCAATCAACTCACAATGTACCATCTACAGGAAACAATGGGGTGCAGAGGCTCAAAAGTGCATGGAGTGTGCAACGGGCTCAAGTCTCTAGTCCAAGATAGACTGTTCAATGCCCAATGATTGATATCATCCATAGTATATACAAGAGAAAATTATCTACTGAAAAGGGATAGTTTGAGTAGTCTATAGTGGAGGGTAAGCCAAAGTAGGCGACGGCCTGGGTAATACTCGTTCATCCTCCGCCCAGGTGCTCGTATGTAGTAGTTAGGAATCCATTGGCCCAATGTTTCAGCAGCCCTTGATTCGGACTGCTCGGCCCACCATCCAGTCTAGTGCGAGCACCACAACTGGAGCATTGTGACTGGGCAACAGTTACAATCATAGGTTTCTCCTTGTCTGCCAGAAAAAAATGATCATTTTTACTGGGGTTGTCAAGCAGTGCAGTTTCTTAGAGATTCTTAGAGACCAATTGTGATGGGCAAAACCAAGTTACAAGTGCTCTCTTCTGCAGTGGGATTGGCTGATATCTGTTATGCACACATACAAACACATGCCATGGTTTAGTTTTCATTGTACTCGAGTTATGAAAGAACATTTAGTTGAACTCTAGCCTTACAGACTTCCATGTAAAGCTAATAATGAACATCATTGAAAGGGCCTATTAATTTTGCATTCTTACACTTTTTATAATTCCCATATTAAGAAGTTGTCAAATGACCTCTTTTATATTATGTTATGAAAAAGACTACCATCTTCATTACGAATCAGAAAAGTTAATGTGTTTGGCAGCCATGTTCTTTTTCCCCGTCTCATGTATCTTGATTTGTCCACGGTTTTGTTGTTAGTTCATCTGTATGTGTGTTTCAAGATTTCTTAATGATTCTGTCCTGTGTATCAAACAAAGCATTCAAATGGCTTCATTATTTATTTGTATATTTGCTGAAGAATTTTTATTGGTTGCAATGGTGGATATGGTAATGGTTGCATTAAGTGTTTTTTCAACATCGTTGCGGCAGGGAGACCGAGAAATTTCTGATCTAGCAATTCGTCATGCGTCAACCTTAGAGTGCCTTCATTTTTCAAGGTATTGCAATCTTACTATGTTTGAACCATATACATACATGGAGTTGTGCTTTTGAGCACACTTGGTACAGAAATGTCACACACAGGGTTGCAATATTGTTTTTGTATGTCTGCCCTCTCTTCGAGAATGGTCAAAGATGATGAGTAAAGTAGACATGCTATGGTGTACATTTTCCTGCTGATGATGAACAGGTGGGTAGTGATTTAATGCTGATCTTTGTGAGATTGATGGTAAGTAACATTCTGAAGATCAAAACAACCTTCTCAGGAATATTATGGGTCCTTTTGATTAGAGCATTGAGAGAATCAACACTAGTGTATGCCGTTTGGCACAACAAGAATCAAAACACTTTTGTTTACCATGATATGCTTCATCAACGCGTATTGGCGGGCTGTTGCCTGATTGAGAATGAGTCACAGGTGCTCGGTGCAGGATGGCTAATCTAACCAATTTCTTCGTGGCCTCAAAAGAGGGAAGGGGGCAAACTGTCAACTACTCAGCTACTATCTCCCCCTCCCTCTCCTTGCTTTCCCGAAAAAACAGTGCTTTGGTTCAAAAACTGCTGAAGAGGCAAAAAATGCGAGAGAGAGAGAGAGTGAAACCGGCCCGTAGGGCGGTAGGCGTTGGCTTTCACCCGAAATTCTTTACTTTAGACACACACAGAGTACTTTGCAAAGGTAATCCTGTAACGGGAATTAACACTTAATCACACAAACGGCTAGGAAGCTAGAATGCTCCGAGCAGACACCGACAACCTGTAGGCCTCAAAATTGGCGCCCCTTTCGGTATTTCTTTATTCTTTATCAAAGGGAATAAAACCTATGATCTCCCACAAGCTGCCCCGCACAATCTAGGCTAAGAAACACCTGTTCTGGGCCGATTTCGGCAGCATAACTGTACTAGGACGCTTCACAGTCAGTATCCCCACGCAATAGGTGACTTTCCCGACGCATACGGACACTTTGCAAAACCTGGCGAGAATCTGCAGCACGCTGAATTCTCTGTTTTCTGCCCCGAAAATGCGCCAGTTCACTTGTACAGCGGTCCCCTTGCGTCCCCGAACCTCCTGGGGGTATTAGGGTCCGTTTAGGGCCGAAACCCTAAACCTGCAAAACTACACAGCAGGTTGTAATTCCCTGTTTTGGGCTCCGTTTCGCGTGCCGGTCGCATCAGTAGCAAGACCTCGAGCTCCCGCACCTGTAGGGCTACTTGCCCTTTGAATCGGACGAGATTTCTGGCATGAAACCTCTCCGAATTCACCTGTACCTACGGGGGATTAGCCGCTAGCTAATCCAGTACTTGTGCAAGAGGCTCTTGCCTCGGCAATCGCGCATGAACCCACATAACTGTACATTGGTCAAATGAAAAGCCCACTAGTGGGGCATAACATACTGCTCGTAGGGGAGAGAGAGAGCAGTGCGTAGCGTGCAGGGCATCACTCCTGGCACCGCACTGTGCATAAGAGGGAAAGGAAGCACTCCATAGCTCTTAACTTGTGAACAGATTGCATAATGAGGCCTCTCCCTTATCTAAATTCAATGCCCTTTCTTCTGCATGAGGAAAGTGCACAGAATTGTGCCACTTGGCGCATTTACAAGCATTTTCCCGTTTCGGGTTCGCCGCTTAAAAATATCCCAACTGACGCGTCGGCAGAGTTATAAAATGTTTCCCTAGTCATACCGGAGGTAATGACGCGAACACATTTCACGGCCCAAAATAGCAGTTCCCTAAATTTTAGGAGATGCTTCCGTTGGGCTCCCAGTGGTCTTCTGACCATCTATCCTCATTGGGACCGCATCCAAAAGTGCAATGTGGTCCAACTGTCGGATACTTTTTGTTGGTAGTCCCACCTTGACTTTACGCTGTAATTGAGTTCACTTCCTAGTATCCACCAACTTGCTAAGTGCGATGGGGGGACCTATATGATCTTGCTCTGAGCCTAGACATCCTCTTACCATACGAATTCCAGTGCCGACCACTACCCATCTGCGGGTGAAACTATCGTTCACATTGGCCATGCAATGTCCGACCATTTGCTACTTCAAGAAGAGGGCCTCAAAACAAATAAAATAAAGTTTAAACCCCATTGGAAAGAAACCAACAACCAAGGTTAGCAGTTGCCACATCTTTGTGACATGGTTAATAACTGCCACGTCCTCGTGACATACCCCCCTCTTGAAATCGCAAACGTCCTCGATTGCATACCATAAATACACGCCACTGATGATCTTGTGCTATCGACACTCTTTTATCATCGCATGTATCCGCAAGAAAGGTCATAACATATAGATACAAATGACTTAATGAGGCCTTCATACTTTTGTCATTTCCATCTATTACACAGAATTCATATGTACATTTGATGTACTAGCTCTATCATTACCCCTCCTTTGCACACGTTGGGTTGGGGCATAAGTAGGCTGTAACCCAAAGGCTTCAAGGTAAAGTTGCAATACATTTGGTGACTCTGACAGTTCATGCTCTTCCATCCACTTTGCATCCATAGGCAGATAGTTCTTGAACTTCACCAAATAGCGTCTTGCAACTTGTCCTTTAACTTTTCTGTCCTTATGTGCCAAAACTTGCTCAGGTACCAGGATCTCATCAAGTTCCTCAACTTCTGGCCGATCCTCATCTGGCTTATCTTCTGGCACATCACCCACGAAGGGTCTTAGAAGACTCACGTGAAACGCATTATGAATCTTCCATGCATCAGGCAATTTCAGCCTCTAAGCCACATCGCTGATCTTGTCAAGCACTTGAAAAGGCCCATAGTAACGCATGCTGAGCTTAGGAAACAGCCGTTCCTTGCCCTTCATCTTCTTTAACCTTGCCTTTTCGAACCGTAAGAGAACCCAATCACCAGGTGATAGTAGCAATTCACGACGGTGACGATCAACAGCCTTGCCCGAGTCTTCTCCAAGGCAACTTTAATCTTCTTATACATCTCATCCATGTTCTCAACATATCGATCTGCCTCAAAGATCTTGTCCTTTGTATGCAAAATGGGAGGAACCTTTTTGCCGCCTTCAACAATCTCAAAAGGTGCTTTGCCAATAGACGAATGCACCGTATTATTGTATGCAAACTCAAGCATAGGTAAATACTGTTCCCACTTGCCCTTATTATCTGACACATAGCATTTCAGCAGATCTAAGACAGTAGAATTGGCCTCTTTTGACTGTCCATCAGTTTGTGGATGAAACGAAGACGAAAACTTGAGCGTAGTGCCCATGTTCTCAAACAATCCTCTCCAGAACAAACTGGTCATGCGAGGATCACGATCACTGATAATCGATTGTGGCATACCATGGTACTTAAACACATTGTACATGAACAAGCGTGCCATCTGATCAGATTTTATCTTCTTCCTGACAGGGATAAATTGGGCCTACTTGCTGAACCTGCAGATAATGGTCCATATACCATCATTCCCTGTTGGCGTCCTTGGAAGATCAAAGATAAAGTCCATAGCAATGCTTTCCCATGGCTTATCCGGAATCGGCAGTGGTTGTAACAACCTTGGTGCCTTTTGCCTGTCAAACTTGACCTTTTGGCAAACTATGCATGCTCGCACAAAGGCATCCACATCTCTCCTCAAGGTAGGCCAATAGAAGAATGTCTCTACCGCTTTAAGTGTTGCATCAATGCCACGATGCCCTGCATACGGTGGGACATGACTCTCTTCCATGACCTTATGTCGCAGTGGCCTAGTGACACAAAGTCTGCCATGCATCATCATAAAACCATCTCTGAGGAGGTAGTGCTCGTGATGTTGCCCCTCTTGTAACTGTTCAAAGATCCTTGCAAAATCTTCATCAGCAGTATACTGTTCCTTCATGTCATCTAACTCATGATGATAAGGAATTGACACAGCTGAAATTTGTAGCTTTCTTGATAACGCATCAGCCACAACATCTTCTTGCCTTCCACATGCATAATCTGGAAGTGGAACATGGAAAGAATGTTTGCCCATTGCATATGCTTTTCGGATAACTTTGACTGTGTCAAGAAGTATCGCAAGGTCTGATGATTTGTTTGGACAACAAAATCAGCACCTAAGAGGTAGTGCTTCCAGCTAGAAAGCGCATGAATCACGGCCAAGAGCTCTTTTTCATAGACTTGCATAGTCCTCTCTGGCCCTTGCAAAATTCGGCTTTCATAAGCTATTACCCGTCCATCTTGCATTAGCACTGCTCCGATGCTACTGCCACACGCGTCACACTAGACCACAAATAACTTCCTGAGATCTGGCAAAACAATAACTGGATCTGAAGTCAACTTTTCCTTTAAGAGACTAAAAGCTGAAATCTCTTTTTGGGTCCATCTGAAAGTGACCTCTTTCTTTTGCAATACGTGAAGAGGCGATGCTATCTTTGCAAAATTTCTGATAAACCTTCTATAGTAGGAACACAATCCCAAGAAGCTTCTGACATCGTGCACAGTCTTCAAGTCTGGCCATGTCTTGATAGCTTCGACCTTTGCGGGATCCATTCTAACACCATCCTTTGAGACTATGTGGCCCAGAAAGTGGATCTCTTCGAGGAAGAATTCACTTTTTTTAGGATTGACAAGTAACCTGTGACTGCGCAGCTCTTCAAACACAATCGTCAAGTGACGCCTATGCTCCTCTTCATTCTTCGAATACACTATCATGTCATCGAAGAACGTTCCAACAAACTGTTGATGCAAGCGGAAAATCCGGTCCATCATTCTGCTGAACGTGGCAGGAGCATTTGTTAGCCCAAACGGCATCACTAGAAACTCATAAAGACCAAATGTCGTTCTAAACGCAGTCTTGTGCACATCCTGTGGCCTTATACGAATCTGATGGTACCCACTCTTAAGGTCTATCCTGCTGAAAATTGCAGCACCCTCTAAACGATCGAGAATATTATCAATTCTAGGAATAGGGAACCTATTCTTGATGGTATTCTTATTCAACGCACGGTAATCAATACACATGCGCCATGAGCCATCCTTCCTGTGCACTAAGAGCCCTGGGGAGCAAAAGGGTGAAAAACTAGGCTGAATCAGCCCCTTCTCTAATAACTCCTCAACCTGGCCCATAATCTCTTTTTGCTGCGCCGCACTAACCCTGTAGGGAGGTCTATTTGGTGGGCTACACCCTGGCACCAAATCTATCCGATGGTCCTCAGGTCTCTCTGGCGGCAATTGCGACGGTAATGAATCAAAAAAACAGTCACTAAACTTTTGCAAAAATGCTGACCTTTCTTTATCTAACACAGATAAATTTGATTGATCACTATCTGAGACATCACGTGCAAAAATCAAGTACACAGAAAGATGATTCTTTATTACAGAAGTGATAGTAGAAGCAGATACAATAGGGACTGACTCTCCTTTAAGCTTTACATCCAAGATGTGAGTTTTGCCCCTATGCTGTACAGTGATCTTTTTGTTGTAGGCATCCAAGACTCCATGCACTCGGAACATCCATGGGATCCCTAACAAGGCGTCACAACCTTCCAGCGGCATGATGTAAAACTCTTCAGTGTCCACATACGACTGAATATGCAGACGCAGTTTTCGAATGATGGGAGTAACACACTCTGAGTGGCCAGGACATGCCAACCCTGCCTCTGCTGTGTACCCCATCTCTTCAGCTCTGATGCCCAGCTTCATAGCTAACTCTGGTGAGATAAAGTTGGCTTTGGCACCTGGATCAAAGAAGATGAGTGCCGTCTAATCCCTAACTTTACCCCATGCCCTGCATAACTCACTGGCATCTGTGCTGGGCCTGTCACCCACCATATCTGGCACTAAACCTGCCGTGGGTTTAGGCTTCTTGCCTTTCTGGTCTTCTTTATCCTCAGAGTCAGCTGGCCTTTTCCTTTGTGGACAATTGATAGAAAAGTGACCAGGCTGCTCGCATATAAAGCATTTGTTCTCAGCCATTAGGACCTTCTTTTCCTCGAGCGACTTGCGCACTTCCTTTTCTGTTTCTTTGCCTGCGCTGCAGAAGTCCCGGCTGAATCCTTGTCTTTGGTGGCCTTTTCTGACCCCTGTGATGCATCAGGAGCCGTTTTCACAAAGGGCTTCTTCGCTGAATTTTTCTTTTGCTGTCCTCGTTTGTCAGTGCTCGGAAATCCACTGTCTTCTCCTTTCAACAAGGCAAGACCAGTGTTTGCAACTTCCATAAGCTGAGTAAGGGTAGCCACTCTGTTCTTTGTACAGTAATCGCGAAGCCCTTTAGGCAGCCCACAACAGTACTTCTCTATCTGCTCTGTCAATGGCACAAATCTGTAGAAGGTCACTGAGAGTAACGCTTTACAAAACCTCCTACTGTACTCCAGCAAGCTCTTGCACGAAGCTGAAGTAAGCTGGTGCCAATCTGTCAAGACGTCGGCTTCAAATTCATTTGATAGCCAAGCAGATGCAAACATTTGCTTGAAGTAAACCCAAGTGGCGGGTGCCTGTCCTTGCATTAACAATGTCGTCCACCATGTAAGCGCATTGTCCTTTAAGAAAGTGGCAGCTTTCCTGACCTTCGAGGCCTCTGTAAAATTCCCCCCCGCATAAGCTGTATCAAACTGCTGGAGGAAAGTGAGGGCCTTTGACGTATCCTCGAAACCACTGAAGGTACTGAACTTTACTGCTACACCACCTTCTTTGTAAGCTTTCGGCTTCTCTAGTGCCCCCAAGTTGTCATACGGAATGGTCTGCAACATGGGCACTGTAGTAGGCATGATCGGCACGTGCTGGCCATTCACATTTTGCGTCAGAGGTGCGATATCTGGCTGCTGTCCAGAAAAACCAGCCATGCCAAAATGACCCTGTGGCACCCCAAACTGGCCCTGGCTGCAGTGGAAACCTTGCTGCATGCCAATACTACCATACATGGGATTTGGCATGATGCCTTGCATACCCCCGAACATTGTTCCTGGCATGTACGGCTGATTTCCAGGCGCATAACCAGCCATACTTTGGAACACTGATCCACCCCCGAAATACCCAAGATGTACCGTGGGTGGTGGAAAAACTGAGTGCATAGCCTGGTATCCAGCTCCATGTCCATTCAAGACAGCATGCTGGCTCTGAAAGGTGGCGGGCTGAACTGGCATAACCTGTGGAATAGGCGTTCTAGCCACTTGTTCAAGAACGGGAGGAACCTGCTTTGGAGCCCCCGACTCCGCAACATGCGAGTGTTCCCTTTCCTCCTGCGCCACATGAAGTACCCGGGCTTGAGCATCAACAAGCTCCGTACACGGTGTAGGTTGCCTATTTTGCTCTTGCACTGGTGGCGCTTGTTCCATAAACCTCGGATTCCGCACCAGCTGCGAAAAGACATTCACCGCGGCAACTAATTGAGTCTTGAACGCATCATCCTCAAGTTGCCCCGTCATAAAGCCCTGTACTACTGGAGGGACATTCACGTTGACAGGAGGTATAGACTGACGTGGCCGTGAGCTCTCGCCAATCTCAAAAACCATAGGAATCTCCTGCATGTCCTTTGAAGAGGAACCCTCTTCCATAATTCCCTTCCCCTTGTCGGCCATAGTGTAATCCCCGCGTTCTTGCACTCTGTGTCTTTATCCCAAAACAATCCAGGCTCACTCTGATTGATGTCCCGGCAACGGAACCATGAAACCGGCCCGTAGGGGGGTAGACGTTGGCTTTCACCCGAAATTCTTTACTTTAGACACACACAGAGTACTTTGCAAAGGTAATCCTGTAACGGGAATTAACACTTAATCACACAAACGGCTAGGAAGCTAGAATGCTCCGAGCAGACACCGACAACTTGTAGGCCTCAAAATTGGCGCCCCTTTCGGTATTTCTTTATTCTTTATCAAAGGGAATAAAACCTGTGATCTCCCACAAGCTGCCCCGCACAATCTAGGCTAAGAAACACCTGTTCTGGGCCGATTTCGGCAGCATAACTGTACTAGGACGCTTCACAGTCAGTATCCCCACGCAATAGGTGACTTTCCCGACGCATACGGACACTTTGCAAAACCTGGTGAGAATCTGCAGCACGCTGAATTCTCTGTTTTCTACCCCGAAAATGAGCCAGTTCACTTGTACAGCGGTCCCCTTGCGTCCCCGAACCTCCTGGGGGTATTAGGGTCCGTTTAGGGCCGAAACCCTAAACCTGCAAAACTACACAGCAGGTTGTAATTCCCTGTTTTGGGCTCCGTTTCGCGTGCCGGTCGCATCAATAGCAAGACCTCGAGCTCCCGCACCTGTAGGGCTACTTGCCCTTTGAATCGGACGAGATTTCTGGCGTGAAACCTCTCCGAATTCACCTGTACCTGCGGGGGATTAGCCGCTAGCTAATCCAGTACCTGTGCAAGAGGCTCTTGCCTCGACAATCGCTCAGTCAACGGACGCGTCGGCTGGGATATTTTTAAGCGGCGAACCCGAAACGGGAAAATGCTTGTAAATGCGCCAAGTGTCGGTTTTTCTTGGACTTTCCTCATGGAGAAGAAAGGGCGCTGAATTTAGATAAGGGAGAGGCCTCATTATCCAATCTGTTCACAGGTTAAGAGATATGGAGTGCTTCCTTCGCGGCAGAGTTATAAAATGTTCCCCTAGTCATACCGGAGGTAATGACGCGAACACATTTCACGGCCCAAAATAGCAGTTCCCTAAATTTTAGGAGATGCTTCTGTTGGGCTCCCATTGGTCTTATGACCATCTATCCTCATTGGGACCGCATCCAAAAGTGCAATGTGGCCCAACTGTCGGATACTTTTTGTTGGTAGTCCCACCTTGACTTTACGCCTTAATTGAGTTCACTTCCTAGTATCCACCAACTTGCTAGGTGCGACGGGGGGACCTATATGATCTTGCTCTGAGCCTAGACATCCTCTTACCATACGAATTCCAGTGCCGACCACTACCCATCTACGGGTGAAACTACCGTTCACATTGGCCATGCAATGTCCGACCGTTTGCTACTTCAAGAAGAGGTCCTAAAAACAAATAAAATAAACCCCATTGGAAAGAAACCAACAACCAAGGTTAGCAGTTGCCACATCTTTGTGACATGGTTAATAACTGCCACGTCACACACACAGAGAGAGAGAGAGAGAGAGAGAGAGAGAGAGAGAGAGAGAGAGAGAGAGAGAGAGAGAGAGAGAGAGAGAGAGAGAGAGAGAGAGAAATGAAATGTTATATTAACGTCTTCAAAAGGCCAAAGTGAGCTATGAGACCAGAAAGTTACAATGTGGTGGATCTGATACAAAGTCAGAGTATGACAAAAATGAAATGACAAATGTCACAATAAAATACTATGGAATCCTAAACAACTAGGTGAGAACTAAGCAGCTAGTTGGGATAGCTAGATCACAAGAGATCCAACATCGGTCCCTGGCGGATCTCATCAATCTCCTCCATGGTCAGTAGTCTGACCGGGCGTCGTGCATGTCGAGCCAAAGTGATCCGAATCCGTTGATGCAGCCTCCGCCGATGCTGTGTAGTCCTCCGCAATCGTGGGCGTCTGGATCTTCCCAGCTCAGTCGCTCGGTCGATCAGTGTGCCTCTGGTGTGAGGCGACGAGCTCTGTTGTGGTAGTAACTCCTCCGGGTGTCCAGTGGCAGCTCTAAAGAAATCTGTGATCTTTCTCCGGGACTGGCTAGCCTCTCCTCTCATCAGGCTCTCCGTGTGTCTGCGTAGCTCGAGCAAAAACAAACCCAAGCATCTCTGATCCTCGTACTGCATGACTCTGGAGAATGGTCCAAAGCCCTCTCTGAACAAGCAATGGAAGCGGCCTCGTATCTTGTAGTAGATGGGGCAGTGGCATGTGTAGTGCAACTCTGTCTCAGTCTCGATGTCACACAGGGTGCATGTCCTAGCCTCTGCTGGTACTCCGATGTATCTCCCAGTCTCGATCCGCAGCTGGTGTGGAGATGTACGTATCTGGCCGATAGCGCATCGTATCCCATGAGACAAGTGGGTGTCCATGTACCTTGGCCTCATCACAAAACCATCAACGGTAAGCTAGAGGAGATGCTCTCTGTAGAAAGCCATCTACGTGCCCAGCTCTTGTGCTGGCTGTATCCATGTCCTCCCGGCGTCTAGCTGAGTCAAGTCCTGGCGGATGAGCTTGGTGATCTCGGACTGTGTAAGAGTCAGAGAGGGTGCATCCAGTGAGTACTGGAAGGGAGGCAATCTGTTTATGCTGAACCCATGCGCTTGAAACCATGATGTCATCTCCCCATACCAGCATGCTGTATCTCCCTGCATGGCTAACTGTTGAGAGGACTCAAGTGCAAGGCTGGCATATCTGTCTCTGGGAACTTCCCACATGCGGTGTATGAAGGAGACCGATCTGGTGAGCGCCTCAACCACTAGTGGGGGGGCAGCTAGCTCTGCTCGAACAATAGCACGTGGTACTGAGGCCTTGCCTCTAATGAGCCGCGAGATCATAGAGACCAGAGGCTTCTCCATGTCCCCCCATCCATCACTGCGGCCTGTCCTCCCGTGATGATCTAATGAAGGTCCCCAAATCTCAGCTCTATAAAGCAATGCAGAAGCCACCAGAGTGTCAAAGAGCCAGAGCTTCGTCCGAGGCTCCTGAAACTGAACCTGTGAACACATCCTTTCCAATCTACCCAATGCTGCATGGGCTCTGGTCAGTCTAGTGTCTGCTGTCCTCCTCAATGAAAATGCTGGCCCACTAAAAACCACTCCGAGGTAAGTGTACGCCTCTGTATATTCCACAGTCTCCTGGCCGTATGTGAATGCTGGCGCTAAACTCCTGATCCACTGTGGGGTGGTATTAAATGCCATGACCTGCTGGTGTGCAGGGCCACGTGTAGGTAGGGCTGCGCGCACAGAGAGAGAGAGAGAGAGAGAGAGAGAGAGAGAGAGAGAGAGAGAGAGAGAGAGAGAGAGAGAGAGAGAGAGAGAGAGAGAGAGAGAGAGAGAGAGAGAGAGAGATGAAATGAAGTGAAATGTTATATTAACGTCTTCAAAAGGCCAAAATGACCTATGAGACCAATCTTTTACAAAATGGTGAATCTAATACGATGTCTAGGTACAAAAGAACTAGAACTAAGATACTACTACTAGAATCTATCCTCATGTTACCATATACATGTGGTAGTGATGTGTGTGAACACACTTAGGACCACTGGGGCATTTTTTCCCTCACTAGGAGGATTTTTTTCCCCCTGTGCATTGTATCTACGTCCATTACTCTAGGGCTATCTATCTTTCCATTGCACACTAAGTAACCACTGTTTGTTGTGTGCCTTGAGCTTCCTTCGTCTTCTCCAAGCTGTGCGTGTTTTCTTGCAACCCTAATTCCAACAATTGGAATCAGGGCAGGTTGCGTCCTCCCGAGCTTAGTCGCCAGCTCCTCCAGCACATGTCTGCTCACTTTCTCCGATTTACGTGAGCTTTGGCAAGCGTTCGCAGGTCGACAAAAATTTCGGATAAGCTCGAAGAGCTTAATCTGCTCAGATTTTTGATTGGGGCTCCTTTGAGCCCCTGTTTCCACTACATACAGTACTCACACGCTATTTCGTCATTTTGTACAGAAATTCTGTTAGTGCCGTTTTTTGCATAACATGTTCCTTAGAGTCTTCTACGGTTTGTGCTATATAGCACGTTTTGTTCCCACTCTCCTTCTCCTCTTTTCGGCTAGTTTTCACATCAGGTGCAGCCTATATCATGGCTGACAACAACACAGATGTGTTCAATATGTTTGCTGCTGAGAACAGATTGGATGGGGACAATTACCCTATGTGGGCTTATATGATGCAACATGTTCTTGTGTCGAAGGGCGTTTGGAACATTGTGCAGGGCATTGATGTACGTCCTCATTCTGACGATACATGCGATGTTGAGCATTTTGCAGGTCTGTCTGCAAAGATTGCTGTTGTTAGAGTTGTTTTGCCTATGGTAGAACAAGCTCGTGGGGCTGTAAAACATGCGTAGGCTCATGCATTGATTGCGTTGTCTGTGAAGCGCACTATTACTCCTCAGTTTCGTCCAACGAAATCTGCAAAACAGGCTTGGAATATTCTGGTTGGTCTTTATGCATGTCGCAATGAGGCAAAACTTGCATTGCTGCATAAAGAGCTAGAGTCGAATATTATGCAGGAGGAAGATGACATGGACACTTTCCTTGCTGGTGTCAAGGATAGCAATGAGCAACTTATTTTTGCAGCACAAGTCATTTCAGACAGTTTCCCTTGTACAGACTGTTCTTGATGCCTTGCCAGATTTTTACCAAAATTTTGTTAGTACTTGGAGACTTATGACCCAAGGTGTCATAATAATCAATATCTAATTCTCCTAAATGATTTTCTCATGTTAAACTGATCATTTAATATGGGGAAGTGCCAGGGGAGAAAAAGCTAGAATATTGGTTAAGCTAGCAGACCAGCCACAGTAGGGATCGAAAGGAGGGAAAATAGGGATCCAAAAGGGGGGCCATCTGCAAAAGAGCCATGTGCAACAATGGGCTAAAAAGACCCTAAGGTTCAGCCCATTAAGACTTCCAAAATGCTAAGGTTCCAAAATTCAAAGGTTGTGTCCAAAGGTCAACCATAGGGGAATTGGATGCTTTGTGTGTGTCCAAAAAAGTCTTTACACATCCCTACTTAGGAGGGGCGAGCCACTCTTGTAGGGGATGAGAGAGAAAGCCACACACACAGACACAAGCTCCCTTTACACAAAGGGAATGAGGGACACATGTCAGCTCCCTAGGCCAGATGCCCACAAGGTGTACCCAATTTCTATTGGATGGCCTTGGAGGTGGACCAATGAGAATTAGGCTAGAGTAAATCTAGTTTAATTAATTTAAAAACACTTAATAAAAGAACCAATGAGAATTAAGTCCTCTAGAGGACTATTGGAC
Organism: Adiantum capillus-veneris; assembly: GCF_014529385.1. Lineage (NCBI taxonomy): Eukaryota > Viridiplantae > Streptophyta > Polypodiopsida > Polypodiales > Pteridaceae > Adiantum > Adiantum capillus-veneris. The sequence continues at coordinate 2,677,066 of NC_140951.1, forward strand.
AGTCTCTCAAGGGGTCCAATGAGCATTCAGCAGCCCAATGGCTTGCCTGATTCCTATTGGCCAGTAGGCAAAGGGGTCCAATGAGAGTTTAGCTGAATTATTAAATTACCTAAAGCTCTCACAAAAGGGGAAAGGGGGACACATGTCAGAAGGCTATCACTTATGCTGCTTAATTGTCATTGGCTAGCCCTAGGGAGGTCCAATGAGAGAATAGCAAGAGCAAATAGCAAGAGGGGTCGCCCAAGAGAGAGAGGGGGACTGATTTTTGCGCGGCATTAACACACACACACTCACACAATCTCATGTGTGAAGTAAAGAAGACTCTGTCCTCTTCTGAAGCTTTAATGGAAAGCTTACCACCTACTCCAAGCTTGTGAGAAGGGAGGCCTACTTTAACAACTCTTGGCTTTGTGATGCAAATCCAACCAAGAGCCAAGCTTCAATGCATGCTCATCTCCTCTACCATGCTAATTACTAAGCTAAGCTATGCTAATATGAGTGATTATGTGAGGAGATGTACATCTTTCTCGTAAGAATACTCCTTCCTCTGAATGTACTCTCATACCCTGCTAGCTCTCACCATCTTTGAAGGTGTGTGAGGTCTTGGGTCTGAGACCGGGGATAATTTATGTTGTGTTTGCTAAGTGTTTTGCCTAGTGCATGAAGCTTTCATCTTCATTGCACTAGTTAGTCTTGAAGGAACACAAAGAATTGTATTGTACAATGTCTTTCTTGATGGGAGAAACCATAATACAAAGCCTTTTGGAGGGGGGACCGGCTCCATGCAAATCCGGTCCTCAACTGTTGTCAATAGCTTAATTTCTCTCTCTTTTGAAAGTATTGTTCATGCTATCTAACTAGGTGTTATGCTTTTTGTTGCTCTCTCCACCCAAGCACTCTTGTAATTCTCATTAGGAATCTATTCTAATGAAATGCCCACTATGTTCATGCTAATTTCCGCTACACAAGTTTTTAGGCCATTAAATGTTACATTGGTATCAGAGCACAAGGTTTGTCTTTTCTTGCTCAAGAAGGGAGGTCCTTAAGCTAGCTATAAATGGTTGGTATTATTATTGCCTGCGAGTAAGTAGAATAGGGATTTTTCAACCTTGCAGTGCGCTTGTCTTCGTGCAGCTAACGGGGCATCACCGTCGAGAGCGATGGTCTTAATAGTGGAGTCCTACGGGGCTTGCCTACGGCTTAACCACTATTGAGCTATTAGAAGCTTGACAGGAGCCGGTGCTGTTTTGGTGTTGAACGACCCTCTCTTCTATTCCTTGCAATTAATGGTATTCGAGCCACGGGTACAGTAGCTTGAGTGCTTTTTCTAAAGGGTTAAAGAGGAGTAGCAACTAGGGCTTAAAGTGCCAAAGTACACCTAAAAAGTTTACACCTTAAAGTTGTTAGAATGGCTGACAATAGTAAAGAGAGTGAAATTAATGTTGATAACTTTGATTTTGCTAATGAGCAAGCTACTAATGATGCTCTGATGCTTGTTAACTATCTTGTTTCTAGGCTTCAACAAGCCATGGGCAATCCATCTCTCCAAAGTGAAGTGCAATGGCAGCTTCGTGCTCACGGGATTCTCCAAGCTCACCACCATGACGAGAGAACACCTAGGAATCCTCCTTGTGAGACTTCCAAAAGAGGTCTCTCTCTGATTCGGGAAGAAGAAGAGAATCCATACGAAGGGCTCAAGAATTTACTTCTTGATGATGCATCTCCTTCCCAAAGAAGAACTCAAGAGCGTCCACCGAAGGAACGAGAAAGAAGTGAGTCTTCCGCCACCTCGGCGGAGATGGCTCCACGAAGACGGCGGGGGAGAAGACCATCGCACCCTTCTCCACACCATAATTCAAAGAGGGATGATAAAAAGCAAGAGAAGAAAAAGGCGAGAAAGAGGACACCCTCTTCTCCATCTTCTTCATCCTCTTCCTCTTATGAAAGTGATGGTGAAGACGATGAAGAGGTCACCCTCTTCACCACCTTCTTCAAATTCTTCACCTTCTGAAGAAAGTGATGGTGCAACCTTTGAACCATAAAAAAGAAGAGGCCATAGGAAATCCTATGCTGCATGGAAGAGGTCGTCCAAGCTGAAGAAGTTCAAAGAGGGAGGGAAGAGCATCTCTTTCCTTACCTATGATGGCACCTTTGGTGCTACGGACAAAGTCTTGGCCTTTATCCAACAGTTTGATGCGGCGTTTGGAGATGAGGGCTTCACGGAGTCCTCTAAGCTACGCCATGTAGCTATGCACTTTCAAAAGTCCTCCAAGCAATGGTGGTCTAGCCTACGAGCCAACGGTGAAGCTCCACGAACATGGAAAGCTTTAAGAGCTTCCATTATGAAGCAGTTTTTGGCCACCGATGCCAAAGACAAAGTACTCACCGAATGGCGAAGCTTAAAGCTCTCCCCCTATGAATCCATCCACAACTATGTAGACAAGTTTTGGGACCTACAACTCAAAGCCACTGTCTTCAAAAAGTTGGATTTTGGAGAGCAAAAGCAACAATTTTGTGCGGGCTTAACCGAAGAAATGACGGAGTATGTCAACTCCCAAAGGCCACGTACCATATTGGCGGTAATACACCATACTATGGTGGCCTCTCGAATCAATTTCCAAACGGGGGCTAAAAGAAATAATAAGCCCACCGAAAACAAGGGTTCCAACGAGCCTAAGGGGAAGGACAATGTCCAAAAGTCTCCTAAGGGCAATTCCAACAAAGCTAAAGAGAAGGGAGTTTACAAAGGTAAAAACAAACTCTCTCCCGAAGAGCTTGAGCGTTATCGCAAGGATAACCGGTGTTTCAAGTGCGGCGAACAAGGGCTTGCGTACCGTGCTTGTCCCCAAAAGAACAACCGCCAAGATCCTCCTAGAGCTACCTTGGTTGAAATCCAAGAGGAGGAGACTCACCAAACTCACCACAAAGGATCTCCTCTATGCCATGCTTGGGGAAAGGTAAGAGAACATGATGCTTTTATTCTCTTTGACCCTGGTTCTACTCACAATTTTATATCTATAGAGTTGGCCACCAAGCTAGGCATACAAGCTTACGAGATGGGAGATGTCCTACCCGCAGACAGTGCTTTCAAGGGGCAAGAAGCTTCAGTCACTCCCTTAATCGGGAAATTGAGGCTTCATGTCCAAAGCTATGTGGACAAAGAGGACTTCTTTATCTCTCCTCTCAAGCATGAGGATGTAATCCTAGGGGCACCATGGTTTGATCGCCTGGCTGCCAATGATAAATTCCCTGAAAGGAGAATCTTCTTTAAGTTCAGGAAAAAAGACATGTATATAGATGCTAAGGAAATGGGTAACACTATTCCCATTGTACATACACCAGCTTTCAACAAGTCAATAAAGAGCTCTATTTCCGTGTACATGATTTTTGTTAAAGATTCTCAAAATGAACCTAATGCTTTAGCAAAAGAAAATAAAAGCAACCAAAAGGAATTAGAGTTATCCAATTTTCTCAATGGGTTTCAAGATGTTTTTATTGACGATATCCCTTGTGAGCTACCTCCTAAACGAGGTAATGATGACCATGCAATTGAACTTCTTCCAGGAAGTTCACCGCCTAACAAACCTCCTTATAGAGTTTCTCAAGCTCAACAAGAGGAGATTATGCGGCAAGTGCTAGCTCATCTCCATTTTGCTCCCCTGTGCTATTAGTGCAAAAGAAAGACGGCACATATCGTATGTGTGTCGACTATAGAGTGCTAAATAGGATCACTATCAAAAATAGGTTTCCCGTTCCACGGGTAGAAGACTGTAATAGACTTGGACACTCCACGTCAAGAATCAATCGTGACATCACCAAATAGCCACTTCAAAACAATTTACAGATCACAAAAGATTTGCATTGGCCCGGCGGAGTTCCGTGCCTAGAGATATTGGCCCTAAAAACTAGCGCCCCTTTCGGTATTTCTTTTTGAATTAATTAATCATCAAAGTACAAGAGAGCGGTTAGGGTTTCACTCTCAGACTCTGTGTCCAGATGCTCTGAGAAGTGAGGCCCTCACCACTAATTTAAAGGTTACAAGGGATGCCCAAAAGCAGAGCCCCAAAAGCTTTTAAATAAAAAGCATCAGTTCTCTCTCTCTCTCTCTTAGAGAGTCTTTTCTCTTTTTTTATATAAAAAAAAGCAAAATTTGCGTCGCTCATCATTTTCCAAAATTTTTTTTTCAGCCTCCGCGATTTCCAAAAATTAGGGTTTTTGGCAGAAATTAGGGTTTGCAGGAATTTTAGGGTTTCTGGCAGAAATTAGGGTTTCTGTCACAAAACGGGAGCGTACACGAGCACTTAGAAATCTGAAAAATAAAATACTCTGCAAAGGTGAGAGAAGGGAGAAGATCGACACAGTATTGGGGACCAGAAGATGGGCTGGTCCCCCACTGTTAAGAGTATTTCTTATTCAGGGAGAATTCTTACACAAGCACGAGAATCCGAGGAAACCTCTCCGTTCTGTAATCTTAGACCGAAGGTCGTGCTTTCCCGTAAAGGACTTGGGCACAAGGCCGTTCCTTCCCGTAAGGAACTTAGGCGCGAAGCCGTACTTTCCCGTAAGGGACTTAGGCGTGAAGCCGTACTTCCCGTGAGGGGCTTTCCCGTAAGACGGGAGATTCCTGCAAAACAAACCACACAAAGCAACAATTCTCAATGCGTATCAACACCTTATACCTGTCGCTCCTTGCTCGGAAAAGCGACCTCCGTCCTCAGTCGTCACACGAACACTTGCAATTTCCGTCGCCAACCTCTGCTCCAGAATCCCAGCGCTAGCTTCCTTTGCTGCTTGCGGCGTGTCCCAGAAACTGAACGTTGGTGCTACTTTATAGGGCCTGGCACCCGGCGGGAATAGAGGCCGAAAAAGCAGAACCCTGGCGCCCTAGAGAGAGGAGAGAGAAAGATCGCTGAATCACCCCTTCCCCCCATGCGTAGCTTTTTAGCGCTGGCTTTTTTTTAAGAAGAGCCTTGCTTTATTTTATTATAATAGGGCTGGTCACTTAAAAGTGTCCGGCCACTTTATAAAATAAAGTGTGAACCTGTTCAAACTTTAAAAACTCACTTAGTTAGTGAAAATAATGCTACACGAACACATTCCAGGCGTCCCCTGGTGCTGAACACGGCACAGATGCAATGCAGACACAGACTCCTCGTGGGAAAGCATCTGCCCTCCCGCGAATGTTCGTGCTTTTCGTAAAAAGCTTCATTGAAACCATCTTTATTCTTGTGCTTGCGTTCTTACGCGTATTTTCTTACTCAGTTCGGATTTCATCCTTAACCTACGGGATGCCCCCTTAGTGATGCACCCGTCACCCATCATGTGACGCATCAGGGGCACTCGTAACCCGGCCCTTTCCACCGAACTTACGGAAACTCCTTCGCGATGTTTACCGTCACCCATCAAATGACACATCAGAGTTGTCCGTTCTTGATGGCAATTCCTGTAGCTACAATCTTTTAACAGTTTTAGTGCACACAATAAAATATCCTTTTAAAAAAAAAATAATCATTAAAAATAAGAAAATAGTCCATTTAGCAACATCCCTCTGGCTTCTAAACAGTTGACCTCAACTGTAGTGCTTGGACATATACCTCCAGTATCTCGGGATAAGCTGCTAATTCCTCCTGCGTCATCCACGGAGCATCTAGATTCGAAAAGTTCTTAAACTTAACCAAATACTTCTGTGTTATCTTTCTGGATTTGAGAGGCCGCTCCTGATGACTTATCATCTGCTCCGGTTGGAGTATTTCTTTTGTTTCCTCAACCTCAGGAGGTTCCTCAACACTAGGCTGGCTCGGAGGCGGTCCCACATATGGTCGGAGTAAACTGACATGGAAAGCATTATGGATTCTCCAATTAGGCGGTAGCTCTAATCGGAAGGTGTAATCATTCACTCGCTCAGTGATCTTAAATGGCCCATAATAACGGGTAGAAAGTTTTACCACCTTACCCTTATGAGACGCTTGTTTCTTAAGTCTTGCCTTTTCAAACTTGAGTAAGACTAATTGTCCGATTGTTAAGTCTAGATTCCTCCTGTGCTTGTCTGCAGCTTTCTTATGCTTTTCCTGAGAGCGTAGAATAGCTCTCCTAACTTGCCCGTAGGCTGTGTCCAAATCCCGGACAAATTCATCTGCTGCAAAGATCTTATCCTTAGTTTAAAGGATCGGTGGAAGCAAAGGCTTACCATAGAGAATCTCAAAAGGTGCTTTCCCTGTCGATGAGTGTATGGTATTGTTATATGCATACTCGACAAGAGGCAAATATTTCTCCCAGTCAGATTGCCGGTCTGACACATAAGCTTTTAATATATCCAATACTGTGGAATTGGCTATCTCACTTTGCCCGTCCGTTTGAGGATTGTAGGCAGATGAAAAATTCAGCTTCGTACCAAGATTATCTATCAAGACACGCCAAAAATTTCCTGTCATGCGAGGATCTCGATCACTCACAATAGACTTAGGCATTCCATGATGCTTAAAGATCTGTGCCAAAAAGACCCTAGCCATATGATCTGCTTTGATCGTTTTCTTGACTGGTATAAAGTGTGCTTGCTTGCTAAACCTGTCCACAATGGTCCAGATCGCGTCATTTCCAGTCTGAGTTCTAGGGAGGTCCATGATGAAGTCCATGGCAATACTTTCCCAAGGTTCATTAGGCAGAGGCAAAGGTTGTAGCAACCCAGGCGTCTTATGCCGATCATACTTCACTTTTTGGCAAACCAAGCATTCCCTGACATACTTATCAATGTCAGCTTTAAGGCTAGGCCAAAAGAAATATCTTTCCATTGCTAAGGTCGTAGGGAGAATACCCCGATGACCCGCATAAGGCGAAGCGTGTGCTTCATCCATGATCTTCTTTCTTAATGGTTCCGCCACACATATGGCCTGATAATGGTAGAGATAACCGTCCCGAATAGAATAGGGAAACTCATTCTCTCCACGATGTAGCTTTCCCCAAATGGTGGAGAAATCTGGATCATTCGGATACAAATCTGGTAGTGCTTCTAATTCTTGGTGATACACCGAAGTGATAGCGTTCACCCTTGGCCGCCTAGACAATGCGTCTGCGACCACATTCTTACTCCCAGCCGTGTGAAGGATCTGGAAGTGAAACATAGACAAAAGTTTGCCCATCTCATCTGCTTCTCAGATAGTTTCTTTTGCGTAAGAAAATACCGCAAACTCTGGTGATCAGTCTTGATCACAAAATCCGCTCCTAGAAGATAGTGCTTCTAGTGGGATAAGACGTGAATCACAGCCGTGAGTTCGTTTTCGTAGATTGATGCATGCAACTCTGCATCCTTAAGCCGTCTGCTTTCGTAGGCCACTGCATTGCCTTCTTGGTTTAACACTGCTCCGATGCAATCGCCTGAAGCATCGTAGTGAACCTCAAATGGTTTCCTTAAGTCAGGCACTATGAAAATAGGTCCATGGCTTAGCAGGTACTTGAGCCGATCAAAAGCTCCTTGTTGTCTCGATTCCCATCTGAAAGGAATCTTCTTCTTTGTCAAATCATGAAGTGGTCCTGCCACATGAGCAAATCCTCGGACAAACCTTCGATAATACGAACATAATCCCAGGAAGCTACGTACATCATGTACCGTAGTGGGAATAGGCCAATCTTCTACCACTCGGATCTTGGCAGGATCCATACTCACTTGATTGTGAGAAACTATATGGCCGAGATAGTGTATCTCTGAGAGAAAGAACTCGCTCTTCTTTGAATTCACATGCAACTCATGCTTTCGCAATTCTTGAAACACTAAGTCCAACTGCTTCCGATGTTCCTCTTCTGACTTAGAGAAGATGAGTATGTCGTCGAAGAATACTCCCGTAAAAGCTCGATACGGGCTGAAAATGCGGTCCATCATGCGATTGAACGTCGCAGGAGCATTGGTCAAGCCGAAAGGCATTACCAAAAATTCGTATAGTCCAAAGGTTGTGCGGAAAGCAGTCTTATGGACATCCTCAGGGGCGATCCGTATCTGATGATACCCACTCTTTAAGTCTATGCGACTAAAGACACTTGCACCCTGCAACTTATCAAGTATATCATCAATCCGAGGGATCGGAAAGCGATTCTTGACCGTGATCTTGTTTAAAGACCTATAGTCTATGCACATTCGAAACGTGCCATCTTTCTTCTGCACCAGTAGAACTGGAGAGCAGTAGGGTGAAGCACTTGGCCGTACTAACCCTTTCTCTAGAAGCTCGTTGACTTGCTTCAGAATTTCCTCTTGCTGAGCAAGACTCACCCGATAAGGGGGTTGATTGGGAGGCGAGCTACCCAGTATGAGATCTATGCGGTGATCTTGCTGGCGTACCGGAGGGAGTTTATCAGGAAGTGTTTCCGTGAAACAATCTTTGTACTTTTCAATAAATTGAAGACGCTTAATTTCTAGACTAGAGAGAGAGTCCCCACTAGTTTTATACTTCTCACGTGCAAAAATCAAGTAAGCAGAAACACACTTCTTCATTTCTTTTTTAATGAAGATATGGCTTACAATTGGGAACTGCCAATCTCCTACATCAGCATGAATCTTTATTTTCTTACCCCCATGATCAAAAGTGAGGGTCTTTTCCACATAATCGGGAATAGGTGTCATGTGGAAGTGCCATGGCATACCCAAGATGATATCACATCCCTCGATGGGTGCCATCAAAAATGATTCGCGGTCCTTGTACTCGCCAATCCGAAGATTGAGCTGTCCTTGCACGGGAGTTGCATTGGTTGTCAACCCCTCGAATGCCGATCCGGATGTAACTGGTGTGCCAAGCTGAGCCGGTGTGAGGCACAAACGTTCCGCACTATCCAGGGAGATGAAGTTATCCGTGGATCCTGGATCATAAAGAATCAGTACTCGCTGGTTGTTCAAAGACCCCTAGCTCTTCAGAAGTTGACGCTTTCCTTTCTCCGTTTCTGTGTTTCCTTGAACATCTGGAATTGAGTTCGAGCTTGGTGGAGCGGGTTCCTTCCTTGCTTTCTCTCGTCTCGTAGAGGCTTTTTCTTGCCGTTGTTGCTTTAGCGGGCAATCCGGTTTCATATGTCCTTTCTCGCCAGAGTAGAAGCATCTTCCTTCCTCTCTGAAAGTTTGAAGTTGAGTAGGAGAAAGATACTTAGTTCGCTTGCCATTGCCCTCTGGCTTCTTAGAATGATCATAGTCCCTAGATGTAGGACGTTTTCTTCCTTGGCTCCCTTGGTCATCGTAGACCCCTCTTTGTCTTGCACGGTAAGTGCTATGCTCCATTTTTCTGGGTGTCCCGGTTGAGTGCAAATCCTCAGCAATGATTGCTGACTCCATCAACCTCTGAAGAGTGTCATGCGGATACACTTTCATACTCTTTCGAAGCTGCGGTTGGAGACCTGCTTCGAACTTTCGTCTCTTTTCCTCGTCGACAATCTTCATGAAGGTAGTGACCTTCAGAAGAACCGACCAATACTTGTCCACATAGGTCGTTACTCTTTCATGTTCCTTCTGGGCAAGGCAGTCCCATTCCTTCCGTATGTCCTGCTCGAAGTCAGGCGGAAGAAATTGTTCATAAAATTCAGATTTGAATCTCTCCCAAGTTCTGGCTTGAGAAGCTTCGAGAATCTTGTCTAACCACCAATTACTTGCCGTTTCCTTGAGGTGCATCCCCACATTGCGTAATTTGGATCTTTTTGTGAAGTGCCCATTGGTAAAGGCGACTTCAAACTGTCTGATGAAGGACAATGCTTTGGAGATATCTCTCCGTCCGTTGTAGGTTTCGAACTTGATGTCCTTGTCGCCTGATTTGAAGACTCTCATGCGATGTTGAGACTTGCGACCATGCTTCTTGAATCGAGGCTTATCTTTAGGTTGATGTAGGGTAGTAGTAGTGGCGGCTTCCTTCTTCTGACGAGACAATCGAGAAGTAGAAGTATAATTAGGTGAGTAAGATGGAGATGAGATAGAGATGTCCTTGCTCTCGTCTAACAAAGAGAGTGCTTTTTCCTGGCCTTTCCTTGGAGTAGGCCGTTCAGTCCGATCCGAAGATCCTTTGTGCACCTCGGCACGTTCTTCTTCTCTTTCCTCTTGTGGTCTCACGCCAACAGTGTGGTCTGGATGCCCGGCAACATCGGTTCCATTCGTTTTCTTCATTCCGCCCAAGAGCCGAGACCTACAAGAATCTTTTCAAAAGATTAAGGATGCTATCTCTATCTCACAACAAAGGCAAAAGGCTGCTGGTGACAAGCACAGAAGAGCCTAAGCCTTAAAGAAAATGATTGGGTCTTATTAAAGTTTCCCAAGGCTCGATTAAGGCACACGACGGGCAAGAATCCTACGGGACACCAAAAGTACTATGCTAAACTAGCAAAAAGATACTATGGTCCCTTCCAGATTCTTAGGCCAATCAATGAGATGGCCTATCAACTCAAGTTGCCCAATCATTGGCTCATACACAATGCTTTCCATGTGAGCCTATTAAAGCCTTACCAAGGAGAGCCACCTCAAGAACCAACTATTGAAGACCCACCGGAGATCGAGGACCAAGAAGAGGTGCTGCAGTCCGAGTCCATTCACCGACATGAAGACAAGGTACTAAGAGGCGGTAAGACTATCCGACGATATCTTATTAAGTTTAAGAATTATCCTTTTGAAGATGCTAGATGGATGCAAGGCATACAATTAAAGGATAACCTAAACCTTGTCAATGCTTACAATGCTTTCCAAGAGTAAGCAAATGTATAAAATGTTAAAAAATGAACAAAGTTTTTGTCTTATAAGACTCTTTTTCTTTATTGTGCAAAAAAATGTAGTATGCATGCTTAGATCAAGTTTGCGGAGACGACGTCCCCAAACACCAAGTAGAGCTTGTCACTCTACTATGGAAGATTGATAGGACTAATGTGCAGCCATGCTTGCGGCAACCTCAGGCTCTGAAGCACCAAATGGACTAGTCATCCATTGTGGAATGATGTAGTAGGGTAACATAGGGATCCTCTACCCGCTAAGAAAAGAACTCATGAATATGCTTTATCTTCTCTACACCATAGTCGAGGACGACTATGATTTCAAGAGAGAGGTAATAATCAATATCTAATTCTCCTAAATGATTTTCTCATGTTAAACTGATTATTTAATATGGGGAAGTGCCAGGGGAGAAAAAGCTAGAATATTGGTTAAGCTAGCAGACTGGCCACAATAGGGATCCAAAGGAGGGAAAATAGGGATCCAAAGAGGGGGCCATCTGCAAAAGAGCCATGTGCAACAATGGGCTAAAAAGACCCTAAGGTTCAGCCCATTAAGACTTCCAAAATGCTAAGGTTCCAAAATTCAAAGGTTGTGTCCAAAGGTCAACCATAGGGGAATTGGATGCTTTGTGTGTGTCCAAAAAAGTCTTTACACATCCCTACTTAGGAGGGGGCGAGCCTCTCTTGTAGGGGATGAGAGAGAAAGCCACACACACACACACAAGCTCCCTTTACACAAAGGGAATGAGGGACACATGTCAGCTCCCTAGGCCAGATGCCCACAAGGTGTACCCAATTTCTATTGGATGGCCTTGGAGGTGGACCAATGAGAATTAGGCTAGAGTAAATCTAGTTTAATTAATTTAAAAACACTTAATAAAAGAACCAATGAGAATTAAGTCCTCTAGAAGACTATTGGACAGTCTCTCAAGGGGTCCAATGAGCATTCAGCAGCCCAATGGCTTGCCTGATTCCTATTGGCCAGTAGGCAAAGGGGTCCAATGAGAGTTTAGCTGAATTATTAAATTACCTAAAGCTCTCACAAAAGGGGAAAGGGGGACACATGTCAGAAGGCTATCACTTATGCTGCTTAATTGTCATTGGCTAGCCCTAGGGAGGTCCAATGAGAGCATAGTTACCCGGAACGCGGAATGGGAACGGCGACGGGATCCCCCGCGGAACGAGGGAACGGGGAGGGGCCCGGAACGGGAACGACGCGGAACGGGAGGCTTAAAAACACCCAAATAATGCAATTTCAAGCTCTTTGTGATTGAATAGAAGTAGTATCAGTGTCCTTTGACTCTTAACACTCACAAAACACTTGATTTGAAGACCATTCAGTCTTACTATGACAAACGTGTGTCGTGTAGACTTGAAAGCTTGAGAGGGGGAGAGAGGGAAGGGGGGAGAGACTCGAGAGATTTAAAGTTGAGAGAGAGAGGGAGGGAGCTTGAGAGAGAGGGGGATAGCTTTTAGCCTTGTAGACTCTAGAGTCTAGACTTCAAAGCTTGAAAGAGGCTAGAGCTTGAGAGTCGAGAGTCGAGAGGGTAGAGCTTTAGCTTTGGCCCTTGAAAGCTTGTGTGCATAGTGAAGGTAAGGGGTGGGGGAAGGGACATTTAACAAGGGGAAGGCTCACAAGACAAATCACCAAAATCTGAAAATCTGCCCATTCCCAGCCGTTCCGGGCCGTTCCGGACCGTTCCGAGCTGTTCCGGGCCATTCCGGGCCTGCCGTTCCGGTACCAAAAGTCCCTGCGGAACGTCTGGCCGTTCCGGGCCGTTCCGGACCATGTAACCTCCCCGGAACGCCGTTCCGGCGATCCCTGCCGATGGGATGGCGTTCCCCGGTAACTCCGAATGAGAGAATAGCAAGAGGGGTCGCCCAAGAGAGAGAGGGGGACTGATTTTTGCGCGGCATTAACACACACACACACACACAATCTCATGTGTGAAGTAAAGAAGACTCTGTCCTCTTCTGAAGCTTTAATGGAAAGCTTACCACCTACTCCAAGCTTGTGAGAAGGGAGGCCTACTTTAACAACTCTTGGCTTTGTGATGCAAATCCAACCAAGAGCCAAGCTTCAATGCATGCTCATCTCCTCTACCATGCTAATTACTAAGCTAAGCTATGCTAATATGAGTGATTATGTGAGGAGATGTACATCTTTCTCGTAAGAATACTCCTTCCTCTCAATCTACTCTCATACCCTGCTAGCTCTCACCATCTTTGAAGGTGTGTGAGGTCTTGGGTCTGAGACCGGGGATAATTTATGTTGTGTTTGCTAAGTGTTTTGCCTAGTGCATGAAGCTTTCATCTTCATTGCACTAGTTAGTCTTGAAGGAACACAAAGAATTGTATTGTACAATGTCTTTCTTGATGGGAGAAACCATAATACAAAGCCTTTTGGAGGGGGGACCGGCTCCATGCAAATCCGGTCCTCAACTGTTGTCAATAGCTTAATTTCTCTCTCTTTTGAAAGTATTGTTCATGCTATCTAACTAGGTGTTATGCTTTTTGTTGCTCTCTCCACCCAAGCACTCTTGTAATTCTCATTAGGAATCTATTCTAATGAAATGCCCACTATGTTCATGCTAATTTCCGCTACACAAGTTTTTAGGCCATTAAATGTTACACAAGGAAATCCTGAAGTTGTCAAGTTTGATGCATTATGCACATTGCTGTTGCAAGAGTCGCTTTCCAAAAAAAACAGGACTAGACAGCGTGCAATTGAGCAGACCTTTATTGCTACCGAAAGAAAAGGTGGTAACAGCATTGTAGCTACTTCTCATGGTTCTTTTGCGAGTGGTAAATCACTTGTTCCTAATGCTTCTGCTAGCAGCCATTCCTCTGGGAATTCTGGTGATAAGGGTAAAAAGAAGATGCGTTGCCATTATTGTAAAGCTAATGAGCACTTGATCAAGCAGTTTCCTACTTTGAAGGCAAAAGAGGCTAAGAAGAAAGAGGGTGGTTCCACTGCAAATGCTGGTTTCACTACAAATGCAGCTATTGTTGAGTCTTCGGTGAAAGGAGACTGTGATCCTGATGTTGAAAACATTCTGCTTTCATAAGCAATCACATGGTCTTCTTGCATCAAGGCCGCTCTCAGACTACGACCACAAGCGTCACAATAAACCTGGAATGGCTTTTGCAAGTCTTGGAAAGCCAACACTGGTCCAGTAGTCAAATTTTCCTTAAGTTTTTGAAAAGCAGTCATCTCTGTCGCTCCCCACGAGAAAGGGACTCCTTTCTGAGTCAAATAAGTGCGAACTTCCGAATGAACTGCCGGTATTAAGAACACAAGCCTAAAAAGCTTCTAACTTCATGAACATTCTTCAAGATAGGCCAATCGCTGATAGTCTCAATTTTGGCTAGGTCCATCTGTACTCCTGTTGCTAAGACGTTGTGTCCCAAGAAAAAGAAAAACTCGCTCTTTTTGGCATTAATAACCAATCTGTGATCACACAATGCCTGAAAGACTTGTAGAATATGGTGTCAATGCTCTACTTCATCCTTGGAGAAAACTATAATATCATAAAAAAAGATCGATGCTCTCGGAAAATCTTCTCCATCATTTGGTTGAATGTTGTTGGAGCATTGGTAAGTCCAAAAGGCATCACCAAAAATTCGTATAAACCAAAGCTTGTTCGAAAGGCTTTCTTGTAGACATCTCCTGAAGCGATTCTGATCTAATGATATCCGATTTTCAAATCAATCCTGCTGAAACAAGTGGATCCCTGAAGTGTGTCAAGAATATCATTGATCCTTGGAATCGGAAATTTGTTCTTGATGGTGATTTTATTGGGAGCTCTATAGTCAATGCACATTCTCCAAGATCCGTTTTTTTTTTAGTAACAATAAAACCGAAGAACAGTAAGGTGAAGTACTAGGCTGTATGAGACCCTTTTCAAGTAGGTCTTTCACTTGGTTCATGATTTCTTTATTCTGGGCTCGGCTAACAGAGTAAGGTGGCCGGTTCGGTGGTGTGGTTCCAGGAATCAGATCGATAGTGTGGTCCTCGGGACGAGATAGAGGTAACTCGCCTAGAAACGTCGTCGATGGTGAAGCCGCTTCCTCTCCTGCCTACCGGTAGTCCCCTTGCTTGATGCGTGCGTTTTGAAACGCCATCTTCAACGAAGCTTCGCCTGGCGACGGCACTGATCCACCCCCTTCCCTCCATTGCCTTCTTTTGCATTTTGAAACGCATCCGGCAGCCCCCCCTTAATTTCCTCTCCCGCTTTCCCTTGTCTACAAACCCAAAAGCAATTGGGTGAAGGACCTCCCCTCTTTGTGGTGGATTACCTTGAAGGGGCTTTGTTCAAATCGAGGACTTGACGAGAGCATTTTCCTTGGAGATTTTGGAGCGGTTCAGAAAGAGGCTTGGAGCTTTTTGTGGACGGGTAGTGCCAAGCCTTGAGTGGCCAGTTGGAGGAATTTAATAAAAAAACAATTGCGACTTGGGAGTCAAAGAGTTGTGGAGCCCCAAGGCCACTCTCTGGCTTAGATTGGTGACGAGCTTCAGAGCAGAGAGGATCCGCGGGCATTGTACCTTTGCTCAAGCATTAGTATAAAAAATAAATACCGAAAGAGGCGCCAGTCTCTGGGCACGGAACTACGCCGGGCCATGTCGACTCAATTGAACCGTGATTAAAGTGTGAAGTATTTTAAGTGATTCTCTTGTGTGTTGTGCCCGATTCTCGACTTGGGGTGCCCAAGTCTGTTACAGGGAGCCTGTTGAGGGGCTAACACCTTTGAGAGGGGAGCTTTGCTCCTTTGTTTGTTTTGAGTAAAGTGTTATTTCGAGTTCAGTTTGCTGTTCCCCGTTTAGTTATGGTGGTGTTGCAGTATTTTGTTGCCTCCACAAAGATAATTCTGAGTCGAGATAGGTCTGTGTTATGTTTTAGGAAGCATCAGTGGATAACTAAGCTGCAAAACTCATGCGAACAAAGAAGGCAGCTACATGCCATTTCCTGTTTCTGACCATACTTTCAAACTTCTTGACTCAAAACCAGAACAAGATGCTTAAAAAACCTTGATTATATAAGCTGTCTTGTTGTTTTGTATTTCTTTTGCAGCATTTTGGGTGTTTCATGTTTTGTTGTTCACCGGAATGAAAATGGATTCTTTGTGCCTATGACATTGCTCAATACCACAGAATGCAATGAGTTTTTGTTGTTGGTTGGTCTCTTATCTTTCAACGCCAACCTCATGTTTCTTCTTGTTGTTTTCTTGTATGGTGTAGACCAAGGGAACCTCCGTTTGAGAAGGTTCTTTCACTCATAAGATCGTTGCCTCGCCTCATGGACTTCGGAATGATCTCGTGCTCTTTTACAGAAACCAAACTAGAGGCACTTCTAGATGCTCTTCCTTCTCAGCTGGTTGTTCTTGATCTCCACAATGATCATGTACTTACTGGCAGTTGTGATGAAGTTGGTGGTCTAGACACTTCTCGGCTCCCGCTTGACACATTGATTCAGGGACTTTCAAAGAAGTGTTTAAATTTAAGACAGTTGGATTTAGACTTTTGCAGCCAAATTAGCATCATGGGCTTGGATAGTCTGCTGGTGGCTATCCCACACATCCGTAAACTTCATCTACAAAGTGCTACTCTTGGCTGGGAGGAGGTCTCTAAAATTTTTCAAAGATGTACCTTGCTGGAGTCTCTATCAATTGTATCAAGGCGCCTTTTTGAGGAACCGGATACAAGTGATGAAGACGAAGTCTTTCATAGTGGGATACAACGCAGATCCTGTCAAAAGATTCTCCCTCGGTCAATATCTCAGCATGCTGACCTTAAAAATTTTGTGTGTGCACCATTGCGATCTATTCGATTCTATTCATTACCTCATCACTCAGTGCCTCTGGAGTCAATGCCATTACTTGGGCTGCTGAAGGACAAAGGTCAACAGCTGCGAGAACTGCATGCCCAAACCTTGTACAATACAAGCTGGCACATGGTTTCAGTGTGTTGTCCCAATTTACAGACCCTGGATCTGTCTCATGCAAGAGCAATACCATATTCTGCAACTGGGGTGAGTTAGCTTTTTATAACAAATTGATATTTTTGTGTGTATTTTTCTAAATATAGAAACAAGAACTTGACCGCTACTCCAATCAAGGTGTCATGTGGGATCCCAGAAGCCAGGAACTAGGAAATTTCTTTGGCATTTGAGTCCTTAAAACTAGGAAGTGATGATTTCTAGAATTTCTTATGTTTAGAGGCAAAGGAGTTCACAAATTACACTTTGTTCCTCGTTGTGGTAAGAACAAAGCGTAACTTAAAGAGGTTAACTGCTCCAAGAGCATGAGGTAAATATCTGTAAGTTTATCACCCTTTAGTAGCCTGACGATACCAAACTACCTTTCAAAAACTGGATCATTGCTTTCTCCTGTTCTGTAGTGGGCTATCCATTGACTTTAACCGCAGATATTTCTGAAAACCACTTTTTCGTCCTTAATACAAAAAGTAACATTACAGGGCTTTTATCCTGGGTAGTTGAAACAATGTGGAGCAATGTTCACAGTACATACGCCTGAAAGAATTGACAAGTGTTAACATTGAGGGTTTTCCTCGACAGGAAAAGATGCGTGAATGTTACTACGAGAGCCTGTTTATAGAAATGGAGTAGATCATACCATACAGGCAG
Source organism: Adiantum capillus-veneris (assembly GCF_014529385.1). Taxonomy (NCBI): domain Eukaryota; kingdom Viridiplantae; phylum Streptophyta; class Polypodiopsida; order Polypodiales; family Pteridaceae; genus Adiantum; species Adiantum capillus-veneris. The sequence continues at coordinate 2,694,426 of NC_140951.1, forward strand.
TCATATACACACGAGTATTTTCAAGACATATGACTATTGAAGAGAGTCATCTGTGTTAATCATCATCACTTTGTTATAAGCAGAAACAATACAACCTGGGATTGTTGCTTGTATTGGAAACTGTTTCTGCGCAGTTGTCTTCTGTTCTTGTTCTGATGCTATAACAGGCAAAACTCTTTACATTTATGTGGTCTTGCATCAAGGTTGAAGAAGTGGTACTTTCTGGACTTTTCCGAATTCTGAAATCGATAGAAAGGATAGGACTTCCGTGTGTGACGGATCGTGTTTTGCTTGTTATTGGTCGCTCCTGTTCAAAATTGAAGGAGCTTCGCTTTGAGGTACTGGTCAGACCTTTTGTAATCCTGCTTGTGTGTGTGTGTGTGTGTGTGTGTGTGTGTGTGAGAGAGAGAGAGAGAGAGAGAGAGAGAGAGAGAGAGAGAGAGAGAGAGAGAGATGAATGAAATGCTATATTAAGGTCTTCAAGAGGCCAAAGTGACCTACGAGACCAAAAAGTTACAATTGGTGAATCTGATACAATGTCTGGGTACAGAAAGTACAAGAACTGAAATTGAAACAAAGTAGGTGGGGAGGGGTGATGGGGTGAGGGCTGATATAATGGGTTAGCTGATACAAAACTAATACAATGATGGATACAGATCATTAGTGATACAAATGAGATACAAATCATGAGAGGTAGGCGGGTCAAGCTCAAAAGATCCCTCATCGGTCGCTGCCAAATCTCATCCATGGTCAATACTCTGACGGGATGATCTTGATCCTCTGCTGCCACCTCCGTCGATGATGTGAGGCCCCCCGTGGTCGTGGGCGCCTGGATGTGCCTAGCACAATGGCTCAATCAATCTACGTACCTCTGGGGTGGGTGGGATCTGAGATCTACTGTGATGACTGCTCTTCTGGCTGTCCCGTGGCTGGAGTAAAGAAGTGTGTGATCTGTCTCTAAGATTGGCTCTCCCGTGATGTCCTTAGCAAGCTCTCTCTGTCTGCAGAGCTCTAGTAGAAACAATCCAAGAGATCTCTGATCCTTGTATCTCATGACTCTAGAAAATGGTCCAAAACTCTCTCCGAAGAGACAGTGGAAGCGGCCTTGTATCTCATAGTACACCGGGCAATGACATGTGTAGTGCAGCTGTATCTCTAGCTCTAGGCGACATAAATGACATATCCTAGCCTTTGCTGGTACCCCTTGAAATCGGCCAATCTCAATCTGAAACTGTTGTGAGGATGTGATAGAAGCCATCTTCGTGTCCAACTCCTGTGGTGGCTATATCCATGTGCTCTTAGTTTCTAGCTGAATCAGATCCTGACGTATGAGTCTGGTGATCTCTGTCCGTGTGAGAGATAGGGAGGGTGCATCCAAGGAGTATTGGAACGGAGGCAATCTATCCATGCTGAAACCATGTGACTGAAACCATGATGTCATCTGCCCATACGAACATGCTGTGGCACCCTGCATAGCTAGCTGTCGGGATGCCTCCAAGGCTAACCGAGCGTATTTGTCTCTGGAAAGGTCCCATAAATTATGTATAAAGGATACTGATGTAGACAATGCCTTGACCACGAGGGGTGGGGTGGCCCGGATAATCTCATGTGGCACTGAGGCCTTAGCCCGAATCATCCGAGAAATCATAGAGACTAGAGGCCTCTCCATACATCTCCATCCATGCGTGCTGCCAGATCTGCCTGGTGCTCTACTGAGGGTCCCCATATCTGAACTCCATACATCTCCATCCATCCGTGCTGCCAGATCTGCCATGGTACTCTACTGAGGGTCCCCATATACTGTGGAGGTGATGGCTGGTGGTGGTGAATGCAGATGGAATCGTCTCCGTGCCTCGCCTGAGTCCTTACTCATAAATAGCTTATACATATCCCGCTCTAGCTGAGATATATAAGCCCTCTTCTTTCGTCGCATTAGCCGGCGAAAGATAATCTGTGACTATCTATGTGTGGTAATATCCATCACCTCCCTCTGCAATCTGATCCTCGTCTCTCTACACTTCTCATCATACCAGCTGTTCTGCGGCATGCTCTCACATTCTATGAGTAGGCTGATTGTGGGGATATGCCTTTGATGCTGCATCATAGAGCGTCTCTGTTAGTATCTGACTGACCTGGCTCCTGAGTGCATAGTTGCCTGTATATCTCATCCATGTACATGGAATCCATCTCCCTCATGAAGGTATATCGAGTGTGTGTGGAGACCTCTCCTAGTGGAAAGGTGCTTCGCTAAAACGTGAGAGTGAAAGACAAGATAGCATGATCAAATTGCTACTCCAACTGGCCTAGTGCCCACCATGAAATCTTGAAAGGATGGAATGAGACATGGCTGGGCCATAACATAATCCACTGTGCTAGCTAATAGCCCCATGTCTGTCACGTGACACATCCAACCCTATGTGTCCGTGGACAAGCTACAGCACGACAAGGGTTCAGTCAGTCCAGTCAGTCTAGATTAGAAGTGATCTGGCACTTTTGTCAGTCTATTCGTAGACCGTGCATGCCCAGTCACTTAGTGTAGATGCATATCCTCTGGTTGCACACAGCATGACCATAAGCATTCCCATCAAAATCCATCTGTATAACTCAAGGAAAGAACCACAAGAATCACAAGAATTTTTTTTGCTTGTTGAGGTCGCACGAACCCAAGTTCGCTTGGGTGGGTCGATTCCTAATCGTGTTTTTGAAGAGTGACAGAATCCCAAGAAAGAAGGGCTTGTCCAGCCTCCCCTTGTGCCTCTTTTCACTCGTTGAGAGCGGACGGTGCACTTAGCGGCCGGCGAATCGACATGTGGTGCGAAAAAGCAACCTTGGTGTGAGTGCAATGCCACCAAGGGGTGCGCCCGCGGAAAAGAGCAGAACTCGGGTGAAGAGAAGATCCTTCTCGAACACAGATTGCAAGCTCAAGAAAACCTCAAGAACCTCAAGACACTCAAGAACCCCAAGAACCAAGATCCCCAAGAACCCAAGTTCCTCGTGAACTTAAGAACCCAAGACCACAAGAACCCACAAGAACCCACAACTTCAGAATGGTCATCACCCGAAGCGGAATGGATACTTCGCTTAGAGGTGATGAGCATGAGAGAGGCGAAGAAGAATTTTCCCCACCAGGAGGGTTTTCCGATCCTCCCCCTCCCCCATCTACGCCAAGGATTGCACTAACTCCTATGGAGGCTTTCGACAAGATGATGATGGACAAGAAGTTAGAACGCGAAGCAAGAAAAGCAGAAAGAAAGCCAGAAATGGATCGCAGACACGCAGAAAGAAAAGTAGAAAGAGAAGCAGAAAGAAAGGCAGCCATAGAGCGTGAGAAAGAGTTCTGGCTACTCTTTTCTCAAGTTCAGGCACATATGTAAGAGATTCGGGAATAGGAGACTCTCTCAGTCTCTTCTTCTCCAAAGCACGACACACAGGATTTGCATGATGATAAGCATGATGAATTGAATGATAATGATACGCATGATGATTTGAATGACAATGATAAGCATGATGATTTGCATGATCAAGGTGTGATTTCTCACGAGTATGATGATTTGTATGACCACGATGTGATTGTTCACAAGAATGATGGGTTAGTTGATACTGTTTCTAGTGAAGCTAACCTCATTTCAGATTCGATCAATCACGAAGAACCGATCTTGGCTCTCGAGCTTAGGTCCCAAGAACCCCCTCAGGAAGAACAAATCTTGGTTCTCGAGCCTAGGTCCAAAGAACCCTCACAGGAAGTACTATGTGTTCGCATGATTAGTCAGCACGCACTATTCGATTGTTTCATTCGTGATCATTTCCTGTATTTTCGTCAGCGTCTTTATGTGATCCCTTTTCCTAGGCATGACATATTGTATGTTGAGCATGTTTCACTCATGAATGAGCACGGATGTATGCGGATTATTCATGAAAAGCTGAAAAGTATGCATTCAAGGAAGTCACATTCCATGTCTCTTCCTTGACACGACACAGTTGTAGAAAGAGCACAAGAAAGATTGAGCATCAAGCATCATCATTTCCATTGTGATTTTGTCACGTGACACATCCAACCCTTTGTGTCCGTGGACAAGCTACTTCATAACAAGGGTTCCGTCAGTTGAGTCAGTCTAGATTAGAAGTGTTCTAGCTCTTTTGTGAGTCTGTTCGCAGACCGCGTGAAACCGACCCGTAGGGCGGTAGACGTTAGCTTTCATCCAATCTTCAACACTTGACTTTATGACACAAAGCAATGACTTAAAAGGAACCTGTCACTGGGAATGGGATTACACTTCAAAACAGAAGCACGGCCAGGAAGCTAGAATGCTCCCAAGCAGACAACGACACCTGTAGGCCCAAAGGTTGGCGCCCCTTTCGGTATTTCTTTATTCTTTAACAGAGGGAATAAAACCTGTGATTTCCTACAAGCTGTCCCGCATAGTCCAGGTTGAATTCCATCTGTTCTGGCCCGATTTCGGCAACATAACTGTACTAGGACACTTCACAGTCAGTATCCCCACGCAATAGATGACTTTCCCGACGCATACGGACACTTTGCAAAACCTGGTGAGAATCTGCAGCAAGCTGAATTCTCTGTTTTTTGCCCTGGAAATGCGCCATATCACATCTACAGCAATCCGCTCGCGTCGCCAAACCTACTGGGGGTATTAGGGACCGTTTAGGGCCGAAACCCTAAACCTGCAAAAATACACAGCAAGCTGTAATTCCCTGTTTTAGGTTCCATTTCGCGTGCCGGTCGCATCTGTAGCAAGTCCTCGAGCTCCCGCACCTGTAGGGCTACTTGCCCTTTGAATCGGACGAGATTTCTCACGTGAAACCTCTCCGAATTCACCTGTACTTGCGGTGGATTAGCCACTAGCTAACCTAGTACTTGTGCAAGAGGCTCTTGCCTCGGCAATCGCGCATGAACCTACACAACTGTACATCAGTCAAATGAAAAGCCCTCTTGTGGGGCATCACATAACTGCACGTAAGGGAGAGAGAGAGAGAGCAGTGTGTAGCGTGCAGGGCATCACTCCTGGCACCACAGTTTACGTAGAGGGAAAGGAAGCACTCCATAGCTCTTAATCTGTGGGCAGGTTCTCAATGAAGCATCCTCCCAGTATAAATCGAGCGCCCCCTCTTTTGCCCTTAACCTGTAATGCATCTGTGAACAAATAGATGCAAAAAGGGGAAGATTTCCATGGCTGCCAATACCTGCGTATTGTTGGAAACCCAGTAAAACAGCCCTGCAAACAGGCATTTGATGCCTTCCAATGCTGAAAATGAGCTCCTTGGTCTTAGATAAAGTCATGGGAAGCTCAAAAATGAAGAGAAATGGCTGAAAATCACGGTTATTAGTCTCCCAAACTGCTCCAAAAAGTCAGTTACGAGTTATGTTCTTCCAGGCTTGGTAAATTGACCAAAAAGTACCACTTGGTACTCATACATGCAATTTCTCCGCATTGGGCTTCCTGCTTAAAAAACTCTCAACTGGTGCATCAGTTGACTTTGCAGCATAGTAATAAAATGTTCCCCTTGTCATTCTGATGCTTATGACGCAAACAGATTTCATAGCCCAAAATAACAATTCCCTAAATTTTAGGAGATGCTTCCGTTGGGCTCCCACTGGTCTTTTGACCATCAATCTCCATTGGGACCGCATCCAAAAATGCAATGTAGCCTAGTTGTTGGGTACTTTCCTTTGGTAGTCTCACCTTGACTTTATGCCTTTATTGAGTTCACTTCCTAGTATCCACCAACTTGCTAAGTGCGACGGGGGAACCTACATGATCTTGAATTGAGCCTATACATCCTTTTACTTTATGAGTTCTAGTGCCGACCAACTTTCCGTCTGCGGGTGAAACTACCGTTCACATTGGCCATACAATGTCCGACCATTTGCAACTTCAAAAAGAGGGTCTCAAAAATTAAACAAAAATCATTGGAAAGAAACCAACAACTAAGGTTAGCAGTTGCCACTTCCTCGTGACACCGTGCATGCTCAGGCACTTAGTGTAGATGCATATCCTCTGGTTGCACACAACATGATCATAAGCATTCCCATTAGAGTCCATTAGAATCCTTTAGGGGAATTTTCCAGTGCATTTAACCTATTTTCCCTATTTTTGACATTTTTCACTTATTATTTTGAAGTGACTTTTGTTGGAAAGTAGGTAGGGCAATTTTGCTAAGTTTGTATTAGTAGAAACCTAGAGCTAGCACTTTCTGGCAGAAGAGGCAGCAGGAGCACCTTGCTCAACAGACAACTTCTCAGCAAGACCAACCCCCGCGACAACTTTGGTGTTCTCCACAGAAGACCTAGTGTTTTTGCATTTGATCAGCCTTGGCGTTTTGTGCATAGCAGATCAGCCCCGGCATCATCACGACACAGCATATCAGCCTAGCGTTTTGCATCTGCAGAACAACCGGCGACAGCAGCAGACAATTTCAGTCCTAGCGTTTTTGGTTTGCATCACAACCTCAGCGTTTTTGCAGATCATCGTGACGGAACATCAAGAACCACCATCGTTTTCAGTTTTCAGCCTTAAGACACCGCAAAAGAACCCCCAAACCTTGCAGATCTCACCTTCCTGCAGCAGTTCCTCGCCGCACAATCAATTTCCGCAAGGTTTACAGTTTTAGCCCAGAAAACGCAGATTTCAGCATCTGCGTTTTCAGCACATTGTCGTCGCATCATCGCCATCGAGATCGTCATCGACATAGAGTCAGAATTCAGCAGATAGAGATTTGCAGATTTCAGCCCGTCTCGTCGTCGTCCTCATCGTCGTCGACATCGTCGGCAAGTCCAAGCATTGTAGAGATTTGTGCAATCATAAGTAGACCACTCTCGCCATAGAGAGTGGGGCCTTCGGAGGAGGGGTTTACAACGTCTCTGGTGTCGTATTCTCTTCTCTATCTCTCAGTCTTATGCACTTTCATTCACAGTGTCCATTCACATTGTTTGTGTCCATTGCACTCTCTTACTAAAGGAACGGAAGGCTCTCCCTTCCGTAAGTAAAAGGAACCTTGAGCACAGTTCGGAGCACTCATCTTGAGCAAAGTTCAACATTCATTCCGCTGCAGCTTACAAATTTTTCACAGTTGATTCATATAGATCAGAAAGACGGGATTCAATCTCATTGTTTGCGTGTGTTTGATGAACGGTTTGGCACTCCGTCTATTTGTTCATCTACATTGCATGCACAATCTTTGAGGAAGACAAGATTGTCACTTTACATGGCATAGGTATATTTATGTTTTTGTGTTGGAAGTGGTTTCAAGAATTTTCAGCTGTGGAGATTCTTGAAGAAGGAAGAAGCATGACTCTAGACAAAGTTGAAGCATTGAAGGAGCCACAGATGACTTTGTGTCGCTTTCGGCGCAGCCCAAAGAAGCAAGCGTTGCAGACCTTTATGAAGTTCAAGTACCGCACGACCCACATATCAGAGTGGGCCGGCGACGAGTCCCTTCGAGGATTCCGGATGCTAGTGGCGATCTCCCTCGACGCCATTCAGTTCAGTACCAGTATCTCACTTTGAAAAGCAGAGGATGTCAAGTGACACATCCAACCCTTTGTATCCGTGGACAAGCTACATCACGACAAGGGTTCAGTCAGTCCACTCAGTCTAGATTAGAAGTGATCTGGCACTTTTGTGAGTCTATTCGTAGACCGTGCATGCCCAGTCACTTAGTGTAGATGCATATCCTCTGGTTGCACACAGCATGATCATAAGCATTCCCATCAAAATCCATCAGAATCCTTTAGGGGAGTTTTCGAGTGCATTTAGCCTATTTTACCTATTTTTGACATTTTTCACTTATTATTTTTAAGTGACTTCTGTTGGAAAGTAGGTAGGGCAATTTTGCTAAGTTAATATATAAGCAAACCAGAGTTAGCACTTTCTGGCAGAAGAGGCAGCAAGAGCACCTTGCTCAACAGGCAACTTCTCAGCAAGACTAACCCTCGCGACTACTCTGGCGTTTTCTCCACAAAAGACCTAGCGTTTTTGCATCAGATCAACCGTGGCGATTTGTGCACAGCAGATCAGCCCCGGCGTCATCACGACACAGCATATCAGCCTAGCGTTTTGCATTTGTAGAACCACCGGCGACAGTAGGACAAATTTCAGCCCTTGCGTTTTTGGTTTGCAGCACAACCTCAGTGTTTTTGCAGATCATCGCGACAGGATCAGCCCTAGCATCAGCGTTTTCAGTTTTCAGCTTTAGACATCGCAGAAGAAGTCCCGAACCTCGCAGATCTCACCTCCCTGCAGCAGTTCCTCGCCGCACGGTCAGTTTCCGCAAGGTTTACAGTTTCAGCCCGGAAAACGCAGATTTCAGCATCTGTGTTTTTAGCGCGTCATCGTCGCATCGTCGTCACTGACATAGAGTCAGAATTAAGCAGATAAAAGATTGCAGAGTTCAGCCCTTAGGTCGGTCTCGCCATCACCGTCGACACCGACATAGCCCTGACTTGCATCAATCACATGCATTCCCATTGTACCAGTTTGTGCAATCAATAGTAGACCACTCTCGCTGACGAGAGTGGGGCCTTCGGAGGAGGGTTTTACAAACGTCTCTGGTGTCGTATTCTCTTCTCTATCTCTCAGTCTCATGCACTCCATTCACAGTGTCCATTCACTTTGTTTGTGTCCATTGCACTCTCTCACTAAAGGAACGGAAGGCTCTCCCTTCCGTAAGTAAAAGGAACCTTGAGGACAGTTTGAAGCACTCATCTTGAGCAAAGTTCAAATATTCATTCCGCTGCATCTTACAATGTCAGTGTGGAAAACATCTGAAACCTCCCGATGTAGGAAATCTCTGTAGGCCATTCAAAATGGCCAATCCATGTGCAGTCCCCATATCTATCAAGTATCTGCCATACTCAATGTGCTCGTCATCCTGTGATAGTTTGGATAAGCCCATCTGTGTAACATCAAGCTCCCTAAGCATCTCCTTCGAAGTATCATATAATACCGTCTGATGATGGGCAAGTCCTAGCATTGAAGTCCCCGAGTATGATAATGTCACCATCCCTGGAAAACTCCCATATGTCAATCATCCAAAAGGATTGTCCTCTAGGTGGTGCATATACTGACGTACTAGGAGGGAAATAACAAATAGCAATGTAGAGATATCTGCCTATCTTCGCCTTCAGTCTCACCCACATGTACCTATCGTGCTCATCCTTGTGTGCTATATGTATCAATGGCTGCAACTCCTTCCTGAATAAAACTGCCACTACCCCTGTCCCATCGTTGATGTTGTGATCGGATCTCCTGTCTACAAGCTCTCTCATCTATATCCATTCACTTGGGCATGGACTGCCCACGAGCCTGATGCGTCTCAGAACAGAAAATGCATAGTCACAGGGGACGCCCATTTTTGGGCTTCCCGTCCCCACTTGCCGTCCCGCCCTCTTTTTTACATCAAAAATCCATTTGAGCCCTTGGGACGCGTCCCTTGTGACTATGAGAAAATGATGTCCCTCCCAATGAAACTATCCTCAAAGGCACCTACATCAAGGCGTAGAGATCCATTACAGTTCTAGGGGCCACCTTTAATTTAGTCCCATAGGTCACGCACCGTCGTGTGGAGCATCGCTCTATTATCACGACCCTCCAATCTCTATAAACAACAAACTTTCCTTTTTTCTTTGCCACTCTAATTTTTGGCATTACCTCCTTTAGATGAGAAATCTGCGACAGTGTGAGGTTGTCCCCAAGAAAAATACCTGTCTTCTTAAGAGTGGGTCTTTTCTTCAAAAATTCCTTTGCTTCCAGAGAGGGGTAGCGGAGGTTAAGTGCTCTTTCCTTGGAAGTTCCCCCCTTGCTTTTACTTTTCTTGTTACCTACTCGTCAAGCCTTTGTATGTGCTGGCGTCGTAACCCCCATTCTCACGTTTGTGACTCTGTTAACAATAATACATCTACTCCTAGTTGGAGATACGCGAAGTGCCATGCCGAGAAGGACCCCTGCGCTTGGATGGTCACACCCCTTCGCCCAAGAGACATGCCTCTTTGCCAAAAGCCACACTCCTTCGACGAGACTGGTCACACCCCTTCGCTCTACGGGTGCCACTCTTCGCCCAATGGTTGTAGCTCTTCGCCGAAAAGATGTGTCTTTACGTCTAAAGTCATGTCTCTTCACCAGGAGATGTGTCTTTTCATTTATGTCTCTTCGTCTCCTATATAAGGAGCCCTTGTATCACACATTCAATGAATCAAACACAGAGTCTTCTGAGTCTTGTTTCTGAGTTTAGTTCAAGTTTCTTAAGTCTTAATCATGAGTTTAAGTACTTAATTAAAGATTAGTACCTAGAATTCTTACAGTGGTATCAGAGCAAAAAAATTTCCCGGGACCTAAAGGTTGTGAGCCTCTCACCCTCGCTGCTATCCTCTCCCCCCTTCCCGGAGTTGCATGGAAGCAGAAGAAAGGTGGTACACGCACACATACTCAAGCATGAGGTAACAAGTATCTTTCTGTTTCATGTATATAAATATAAAAAAACAGAAGCGAGATGTGTGTGTGTGTGCAGCTTACCTTGAGAACCCTGCACACCCCTTCCCCAGGCAGCCCCTTTGCGCAACTTTCAAATAGCTGAATCGCTGAGGTGCTGGCTGAAATTCTGTGCTGGCTGACTGCTCGGCTGAATCGACCGTTTGTGCTGGCACCCCTTCCTCCGGTTTGCATCCCTTCCAGAGGATTGCACCCCTCCCTTCCCCATGCGCTGGGCTGAATTGCTAAAACGTTGGCTGGAAACGCTTCACTAAACACACGCTAACTGGCTGAATTGCACGGTGGATGCCCTTGGAAAACGATGCGCTGGTTGTTGATAACCCTTCATTCAATTTGCTGGAGTTGTTTTTACGTCAACAAATAAGCAGCGCATAGTTTTTTTTAACCCATAACCAAACCTTTAATTCATTCCCTTGGCCGGCCAACCCCAAATTAAAAAAAAAAACTCCTCATGTGAACTCACTTGAGACGTTAAATTTTCCCAATTCACTTACGTGAAGCCTAATGACACACAGCAAGCAACGTTTAGATTTTGCGCACTCTGTCCTGCAAAGTACCCTCAACAACATTGGCTCTGTGTGCACTTTTTGCGTACGGGACTCTTCGCCATCATGGCTGATGGAGAATTCAATGTACCCGTCCGATATCTCCCGTACATAGACGAGATTTCCGCAACATTCTTGCCGGCGTACCCTCTCCCGGCACCCGAAATAATCGTCATTCCCGATACTCCTAAGCCGAAATCCGTTCCAAACGCAGTTTCCGCTCCCGAAGTATTAGTCCTTAAGCTTATTCGGCGAAAAAGTTACTTTCACTGAACAGTTGGCATGGCCGAATCACAAGATGGCGACGACAATATATTACCCGAGGATCCGATAGCAGTTCTCAAAAAGCAGATTGAAGCAATTTCAATAAGCCTCGCATCGATTCACACTTGCTTGGATCAAATGCGAATACAAACCTGTTCTCGGAGTCACCCAACTTCTCGGACTACACATGCAATTTTTCTCTGCCATCTTCTTCCGACGCTTCAGTGGTCGACTAGGAAGAACCACTCAAACAAAAGCCTTTAAAACTCAAATTTTCTCACCCAAAGCATGTTTCTCAGAAACAACTAGACACAAAGTATCTTTGTGTGAGCAAAAGTCTCTGCATGAATATTCTTGGAAATGTTACAGTACTAAGCAACCAACTTCTTATTCGAATCATCAGCAACAAAAGCAGCAATATGAAGGTTCCAACGAAACATCATCGATATCAAGATGGGCTTACTTAGTGGCACATAATATCCGGCCCTAGTCGAGTACTCAGTTGTAAATGCTGCGACGCTGGACAAGTTCCCCCTCGCGAGCCATGCCCTACATTTAAGTCTTTCTTGTATGATGGTGGTACAATTACAGATTTATTGATCCTTTTCTTGTGCAAGAGGATCCTTCAGAGGTCTAAGAGGCAACAACTTTCTCAACCTCTCCCTTGTCAATTGGAAGCCTTAATACTCGCTGAGAAAGCTGAAGATTTAGAAGATTCCAGTTCTTATGTGACAACCAACAAGCATATAACCCCTTCTTTGGTCGTGATGTAGGCACGAAAATTTCCCTCGTCACCGCCCTTGCAGAATACAGTCTTTGTCTCTAAACAGATACCAGATACTATGGTGAATGATAATTCTTCAAACTTGAAGACTGCAGTCCTTACCTTCAGCAGTGCAAAGGATAAAGCAGATACAAACTCTTGCAGCACGACTTTAGTCGTTGCAAATGAATCTTTGGACACAACTTGTTCTATTGATAAACCTTTACAAATGGATATACCTCCAAACACTACTCTGTCTCAGTCTACAACATCCCTTCAGGAGGTTCTTGCTGTTCCAGACAAACCAATGGAATACCTTATAGATTTCCAACTAGTGGTCATCACTCAACAGAAAACTACCAATAGTTTCACTTGAAGCAGATAAAGATTCAATCTTTTATTGGACAAAGCTCGAAGTTACAAAAGACTTTGACAAAGACACTTATCAAGTTGCAGATATGATCAGTTTTCAGTTTGGCAAAATAGTCATGGTCAATAACACTGCCATGACATGGGACTTAACAGAAAGAGCTTTGGATGCAGAAGCACTACAAAAATATATTTCCTTCTCCCCGAGTTTTCTTCAACTACCCTGGGTTTTATTTAAAGAGGGAGGGAATGTCACGATTGTGACTATGTTAACAGCAATACATCTACTCCTAGTTGCAGATACGCGAAGTGCCATGCCAAGAAGGACCCTGTGCTTGAATGGTCACACCCCTTCGCCCAAGAGACGTGCCTCTTCGCCAAAAGCCACACTCTTTCGACGATTGGTCACACCCCTTCGCTCTACGGGTGCGACTCTTCGCCCAATGGTTGCAGCTCTTCGTCGAAAAGATGTGTCTTTACGTCTGAAGTCATGTCTCTTCACCAAGAGACGTGTCTTTTCATTTATGTCTCTTCGTCTCCTATATAAGGAGCCCTTGTATCACACATTCAATGAATCAAACACAGAGTCTTCTGAGTCTTGTTTCTGAGTTCAGTTCAAGTTTCTTAAGTCTTAATCATGAGTTTAAGTACTTAATTAAAGATTAGTACCTAGAATCCTTACACCCATCATAACTTCCTCAACATTATCTTGGTCGTTGTGGCCGATAATCTTCACATGTAAGGAACGCACACACCTCCTTTGCTCCTTTGTTAGTGTCTAGCTAATGATGGTGGGTGTGGGGGTTGATTCTTTGTTTTTGCCTTTTTTGGAGACCTTAATCCATTTCCCGACCTCATCCACTTTCTTCTGAGTTTTTGTAATTATGTCCACTCAAGAAGTCGTCATTTCTTTATTTTGCTCCCCTTCTTTGATGACCTGCACTTGCTCTTTTATGGTGTTGAGCTCTTCCATTACCGATGGTTGAAGTTCCCCTTTTTCTAGTGCACTTTTTGAGCGCACCTTGTCAAGCTCCTTGAGTCATGCAATCTCCTCATCTTGGGCCGTCACCCGATCCTCACGTGTATTTATCGTGCCTAAGAGGCTGTGGTTTGATTTTGTCGATGGTTGCTTGCATTTTCTCTTTGCATTTTTGGATGGCATCTTCGAGGGGGTCGTCCTTGTCGTTTTGCTTCCTCATGTCCGCCTGTTCTATTTGTGCGCTTGTTCCACAATTTGTGCAATTCCTCTGAACCACACTATGCATATAGTCGCATTTACCACATTATGCATAAATTTTGATCCACACTATGCATACATTCACCACATTATGCATACATTTTTTCGCAAAATATGCCACCGTGCTGTACATGCTGCTAAAAAATTCTTCTCATTGGCCGAAACCCTAACTGACTTGCTACTGTACTTGGTCTGCTGCTGACAAAACTGCTTCACCCGAGATGCTTTGAACAGTCAGCAGGTCACCTGGTCTGCAGCAGGCAGCAGGCATTTGCACGGGATGCAGCAGGAGGCGTGCGCTAGGTGCAGCAGGCAGCGCCCGAGGACTAAGCAGGCAGGCTGAGAGAGAGAGAGAGAGAGAGAGAGAGAGAGAGAGAGAGAGAGAGAAATGAAAATGAAATGAAATGTTATATTAACGTCTTCAAAAGGCCAAAGTGACCTATGAGACCAGAAAGTTACAATGTGGTGGATCTGATACAAAGTCAGAGTCGGGGTAACAAGATGACAACAATGACAAAAATGAAATGACAAATGTCACAATAAAATACTATGGAATCCTAAACTACTAGGTGTGAACACCAGCTAGCTGGGATAGCTAGATCACAAGAGATCCAGCATCGGTCGCTAGCGGATCTCATCAATCTCCTCCATGGTCAGTAGTCTGACCGGGCGTTGTGCATGTCGAGCCAAAGTGATCCGAATCCTCTGATGCAGCCTCCGTCGATGCTGTGTAGTCCTCCGCAGTCGTGGGCGTCTGGATCTTCCAAGCTCAGTCGCTCAATCGATCAATGTGCATCTGGTGTGAGACGACGAGCTCTGCTGTGGTAGTAACTCCTCCGGGTGTCCAGTGGCAGCTCTAAAGAAATCTGGGATCTGTCTCTGGGACTGGCTAGCCTCTCCTCTCATCAGGCTCTCTCTGTGTCTGCGTAGCTCGAGCAAAAACAAACCCAAGCATCTGTGATCCTCGTACTGCATGACTCTGGAGAATGGTCCAAAGCCCTCTCTGAACAAGCAATGGAAACGGCCTCGTATCTCGTAGTAGACGGGGCAGTGGCATGTGTAGTGCAACTCTGTCTCAGGCTCGATGTCACACAGGGGGCATGTCCTGGCCTCTGCTGGTACTCCGCTGTATCTCCCAGTCTCGATCCGCAGCTGGTGTGAAGATGTACGTATCTGGCCGATAGTACATCGTATCCCATGAGACAAGTGGGTGTCCATGTATCTCGGCCTCGTCACAAAGCCATCAACCGTAAGCTGGAGGAGATGCTCTCTGTAGAAAGCCATCTTCGTGCCCAGCTCTTGTGCTGGCTGTATCCATGTCCTCCTGGTGTCTAGCTGAGTCAAGTCCTGGCGGATGAGCCTGGTGATCTCGGACTTTGTAAGAGTCAGAGAGGGTGCATCCAGTGAGTATTGGAAGGGAGGCAATCTGTCTATGTTGAACCCATGGGCCTGAAACCATGATGTCATCTCCCCATACCGGCATGCTGTATCTCCCTGCATGGCTAACTGTCGAGAGGACTCAAGTGCAAGGCGGGCATATCTGTCTCTTGGAAGTTCCCACATGCGGTGTATGAAGGAGACCGATCTGGTGAGTGCCTCAACCACTAGTGGGGGGGCAGCTAGCTCTGCTCGAACAATAGCACGTGGTACTGAGGCCTTGGCTCTAATGAGCCGCGAGATCATAGAGACCAGAGGCTTCTCCATGTCCCCCCATCCATCACTGCGGCCTGTCCTCCCGTGATGATCTAATGAAGGTCCCCAGATCTCAGAGAGAGAGAGAGAGAGAGAGAGAGAGAGAGAGAGAGAGAGTCCTCCCGAGATCTTTGCAGTTCTTTATGGAACATGCAGGGTCATGCATCCAGGACTGGAGTCGTACATCGTCGACCAGAGGTTACAGACTTGGGAGTTGTTGCTGTTGCTGAAGGATGTCCTGAGTTACAAGTACTTAGCCTAGCTGGTTGTATTACTATCTCAGTCGCTTCTCTCAGGTAAAGGGCATTCATAAGCTGAGGACATACTTGAGCATGTCCTTATGCTTCTGGTTGTTTTCTTACCCTTGTACCATCAGTTCTTATAGTCAGATAGAGACGGTATTAATGAGCACCGTACCATCATGCATCAGCATACTGCTGACGGCCTGAAGAACTTAATGACTTGTTGGTTTGATGTGCAGGGCACTTGCATTTCATTGCAAACGTCTTAAGGCATTATTACTTCCTAACTGTGTCAAGATAAATGACGATGCAATTGGAGCGGTCTGGCCTCGTATTGGAAAGTCCTTGTGCGTGTTAGATCTTGTGGGCTGCAAGATTACAGGGAAGACCATCAGAATGTTTTATCAGCAGGTGCAGGTAATCAATTGAAAGCAGCACACAACAACCCCCCCCCCCCCCCCCCCCCCCCCCCAAACCCCCCAATCCTTCCTGCCTCCCATGAAAAACACTCTCCTTTTATATTGATTTGCTGACTTTGTCCTGAGAGATCTTTGATTATAGATACAGGGAATCAGCCTTGTTGTATTGTCAATAGCCCGTTCATTGTCAAAGTCGGCCAAATCTGAACTTTCAGAACTTTCAAAAGGGCTGCCATCACTTAAAATTGTAAAGAGTATGTCGGGCCTTCCATGGGATGGATTTTTTGGCTCACCATCAATGGATGAGTTTATACCTCACCAACGCACGGTTGGAAGAACAGCTGGTTGAGTTTACAATATCTGGCCAGTTTTGCAATTTCAAAGTTCAGTGCAATTCTTGCGTTTGGTTGGGTGAAAGGATGGAGACAAGGGGGCATATAGTCCCCTTATGCAGACCGAAAGATTCTCACCCACATGTTACAGCATACAGGGAAACCTGCGACGACAGAATTGGCTGGGTGGTGATGGCGTACGGCATACATCAACGTACCACACAATGAACCAATGAATACACCAAATGATTCAACTATGTAAACAGTGGATCAGAGCATCTTGATGATCGCTAGAAAGCCAAATAGAGTGTCTTTTCAGTACTACTGCTCCTTAGAAACGAGATTAGCTACTTTTCTTATGCCCATATTTAACCCAGGCTAATTAAATTCTCATCCTCCATTAGATCAGAATCCAAGCTCGGCGCTTGCAATGGAAGAGACGCATTTAATCTTTGAGTCCTAACATTTCCCAGAGATAAATTGTCCCAAAAACAATGTTTTAGTAGAAGAGCAAGAGAGTGTGGTTTTCTTAGCCTGATATGAAATATCTGCTCAGCACGAGACTGGGAAGATTGATATCCAAGAGTTAAATATTGGATTGCGTCTTTGTATTTGACCTTGGGGCTAATTCCCTCTAGATGTTAAAAGATTTTCATGAGGAGAGGAGATTTATCACTAGATTATTTATCTTTTATTAGGAGAATATATTCTTTTGCAAAAGCACCTTAAATTTTCCAAAAGCAGCATTAAAAGGGAAGCTAGCATGATTGTTAAATGCAAGAGAAACATAGTATGAGATTTCTAATTGGAAAAACTCACGCGTCTAGTGTGATAGCAAAGTTTTGAGTCCTTAACCGCTCTCTACCACGGGATCCAATTACCAACTATAGAATTTTACTCTTTTGCCTTGTAGCTTAATCAAAGCTATGCCGAGCACAATTATTTTCATCCGAGGCCCCCATTGAATAACAATTTCATATGAATGAAATTGCCCGTGTTGACCTCGTCTGTAATTCCACATGCCGTCAAGATGAAAGCTTAGGAGTCGAATTCAAGTAGAAACCTTCACTTTGCACTAACTTGATCCTTCATCGATTGGGCATATGATGCAATCAATCTCCTCCAAGAGAAAAGGGTTTTTCTATGAAGCTCATCAAGCACTATTTGTATTGTATGAATAGACAATATTTGGCATACATATTGACCAAAGAAATAGCATGGCAATTTTTATAATAGTTATCTTTGCCCAAGAAGCTCATCGTCGTAAGTTTTCCTATGTTAGTCATCACTCCTTCCAAATGAAGCATGCCATCGAGAATGAATCATAGTTGATATACAAAAGCAACCCCAACCTTGCATCTATCAATTTTTCATAGACATGCTAGTGATTGTTTGCTCTCTTTAATATAATCTCACCTATTGTGAGATTTGCCCAAAAGAAAGAAGAAGATTATATCATCGTTAACTAGGTGAGGGAGGGGTTGGTAATTCAATCTATCTCTCTTTTTTTTTTGGAGAGAGAATTACCACAAAAAATAATTGAATCATTGTAGAGAAATATTCACTTTACATCATAGAAAAGAGCACTGATTGGGTTCATCCTTCAATCAAGGGCCTCCAGGTAATGTATACATGTCAACAAATACAATGTCATGTAGGATGTTTCATTGACCAGCAATATTCTTACAAGTTTTTCTACCCACTTTCTTGCATAATATTTTGTGCCTTGAAAATGCCATTGTAGCTACTCTTTTGCCTTGTAGCTTAGCTTGCCTCTAGTAAGATAGCTCTTGAAGTAGAACCATCACTAATTGCCCAAGGATGGTGAGAGGGGTCTTTGATGGTCATGGGTGCGCTTTGATTGTGTGCCTAGAATTGGCAATGGATGGCCACATAATGGGAGCACCTTAGCTGCTTAAGTAGGGAATGCCATGGGCCTTCCTTCCATTGACAATAATGAAATAAATTTGGTTTCACAACTACTCACCATCACTACTTGTGTAATTAAAAAAGGAGGATGACGAGGCACAAATATTGTTTTGGAGGACACGAGTGCTATGATCATAGAGCACACAAAAAAGAGATGCAATTTCTTCCTTCTCATATATGATGTAGCGGAAAATCAGTTATTTTAAAGAGTATGCAATGGCAAAGATCATGTCACACACACATTTTGAATGCTCTTTCCAAGTAGATACAAATTCCATCCCTTGTAGAAACATCCAAAGGCAATGCTCTCACGACCACCCCTTATGTTTCCAACAAGATAAACTTCAAGGGTTAGAAGAAAACCATCTCCATTGAATGATGTGGCCATAGATTGAAGTTGTAATTGTGTCACAAGAGAGAATACAAATTGGCACCCACATAACAAGTTAATAGTGGAGTTTTAGAGAGTCTATAGGAAAAGATGTCCATGATACAAAATGTGTTATACCAAGGATACCTACCTCTTTTTATAATGTAAGAAAACCTCGCTACATGTGAAAACCAAATAACAAACATGAGTAGTGAAAGAAGGAATTTAGGGAAAAGTCTCCCCGCTTATGTTGTTGGAATTTTTTGAGACGCACTTGTAATGATCTTCGATCTATATTATTTGTGGTGGAGATAAGATTCCTTGGATTATGTGTAATCTTGGTAAGTTGGAGCACACTAGTGGACATCTAAGCATGCATATGAAAAAATTCAAATTGGGACAAATTCACTTTGGCAGCCCTAAGTACACGTCACTACCATACATGCATATGCACATACATACATATGCATGTATATGTACATGCGTGTGCATGTGTGTGTGTGTGTGTGTGTACATGCATGCACGCACAAGAATGCAAACACTAACCTTGGAGAAGAACGAGAAAAAATCAATATATATACAATGCACATACAAAAAAATCTCATGATCTGATGAAAGGGACGCCATGATAGAACCCACACACACACACAGCAGCACAGGGAAGCTCCAAACTATGCTCTGTAATCAGCTTTTACATGGGAGGAAGTTTAAAGGTTTGCAAAATGTTCGAACTTCTACCAAAGCAAAGCATTTGTGAATAGAATGAGCTTCTTGTGTGACTGGTGATCTCTCCTACAAAGAGTCTCTTCTTGACATAATGATAATGCACTTGAATGTGCTTTGTACGAGCATGAAACGTTGGATATTTTTCAGCTTCCAATGTGTCAAATTAACATGATAGATGATTGTGGCAAACCAGCTCCCAAACCAACCATAGTTCATTTGATACACTCTCCACCAAAGCCATGTAAGCCACCTTGTACTCAATCTCACAACTGAAAGTGGCCTTGCTAGGATGCATCTCGCAAAGTCTAAAAACACATGTGAGAGAGGTGGAAATGATTATCCCTTGGATAAACACAAATATAATTTTCAAGTGCCATTCAAGTAGAAAAAACTTCTTTACTAATTGCCAACATCCAATACTTAGGCTACACATATGTCCTCTTTATTGAGACTATAATTTAATCATTCGGCATGGTAATACATGCATATATGAGGTATCCTGTAGCTTACTAATAGAGAGAGAGACATCAAAGCAAAAATGCATCAATATTCCATTCACATACATTGTCATCTCAATTGGCCTATTACAAACCCCATGACAAATGGACATTGCATGTATTTCCTCAACATCGTGCTTGTTTCAATCCATAAAACGCTTTTTATTTCAACTTGCATTATACAATAGTTTTCTATCTTTCTTAACAAGATCACAAGTCAGTGTTATGAGCGCTTCAAATATTGAATGGTTCCACCATTTTTCTTATAAACTAATTGATCAAAGTATTTTCATATGGAAAGGGGGAGCAAAACTATCATCAAACCTTGCCTTTTCTTGAGCATAACCTTTTGTAGCAAAGCATAACTTTATAGTCAGCAATGCTACCATCATGCTTATGTTTTTTCAAGAGGCAAATCATCTGTAAGATTGAATACCATTCGCTTGAATCTCATCATTCTCAACTTGCATTGTAGCTCAGTTTTCAAACTATATGCCTCATCAAAGGAAATGAGTTCTTGTGCATACGATAAATTGATACATCCAAAGCAAGACATTATAATGCACGCAAAGTATGTTGAGAACGACTAAAAATACGAGTAGGGAAATGTACATGCAATATGCTATCACACAAGATTCAAAACTATATACCTCATCAAATGAAATATGTTCTTATGTATAGGATAATGTGGTACATCTAGAGCAAGACATTATAATGCAAGCAAAGCATCTTGAGAACAACTCAACATATGATTAGGTAAGTACATGTACATGCAATTTTCTATCGCAAAAGATTTGCACCATCCATTTTGGTGTTGACCTAGAAGGCTACCTTTGGGCTCTTCTCATTCAAACTTATTCTATATCAACATCAATAATGTTTTGATTCATGGAGTCATCTAAAACCAACATAGACTGCACTTGTACCTCATTGTGATATAGATTCAAAAATTCATACTAATGTCTCTCTTGAAGACTTAGAGTACCAAGAAATATTCAATCCTCATTTAATTGTGAATGGTCTCCTAGTAGTTTGAGATAAATGGCATCAATGATTTGCCTGCCACCATAGAGAAATCATTCCATTGATGTCACGATTTCTCTATGTTATTGGTATGGAAAAAAATCCCATCAAAACATTGTTTTGAACTAGGCTCAAGTGGTGGCGTGAGCTGTCACACTAATCCACCACTACACTTTGCCTATCAAGAATTGGGTACTCTACAAGTCTAACCTCTTGTGCATGCAAGCCCAACTATTTGTCTACAAACATGTTAAACAGTCGAACATGTAGATGAGTCTTTGTTTCTCTCCTTTTTCTTACCATTATATGTAGGCGGCTTAGATCCTCTAGGAAGGTGCGGCAAGTCATGGTATCCTAGGCGGAAAATTGTTGTGGCTTGCAGCTTGGACGTTGGTATATCTGTGAGGTTAGCTCTTAGTTTTTGTAACAATCCTAATCATCCTTGTCAAAATCCACCTATGTTCATAAGAAGCCGTTTTTTTTGGGACTAAAATCCATATGCATGAAAGCTAGCATTGAAAGTTGATAAAATGAGTTCAAGTGCATTGAATTGCACTCATTAATTCCTAAGTTTCAAATGTTATGTTAAACTTGTCCTCACCCCTAAAACCTAGTCAAATAAATCACTCGACCCTCGTGTTTTGAAAAGGTAATCCATTTTCTTGCAATTGGAATCTACATGTTTGTGTCACTTCCAACCCATGTGAGATTCTTTAGATCCCCTTTTTTCTTTAGTTTGGTGTCAACAAAATTCCTTTGAGGCTTTGGTGTTTCATGCCCTCTAGCCTATAGATTTATCATGTTTGTAGTGATCATGGTTGCTTTTTGGACCAATAGTGTTGTTGTTCTGTTGTAATAGCCTTGAGCTTCCAACATTGACGTGGCTACATTCTTGGGTGTAGGCACATCGTGAATTACACTTTTTCCCCTAGTGTTTGGTTGTGATTTGGTCCTCCTTTGCTTTGGTTATGGGCTTTCTTGTATGTCTAGTGAGGGCAGTATACCTTTGGTAAGGCATCATTGTAAGCTTCCCTTAGGTATCAACGAAGGATTTTTTGATGTCATTCACAAGAAGATTTTCAATGTTTTTCATTAAATGCATAACATCATGAGCTTCTACTTAGGAGGCACCGCATACCTAGCTAGGTACGATTGGGCGCAAGGACCACCAGCCCCCCACCGGGGCTGGCGGTCCCCTGCCCCCAATCGTACCTAGCTAAGTATGCCGTGCCTCCCTCACAAAAGCTGATAATTTGTCCAAAACTTCTTGTGATTGGGTCTTTGTGCTCCACTTTGAGGGCTACAAGCCATTATATTCACTTCATTGGTGTCCCATAGAACTTGGCATTTTGGACCCTTTCTCCTCAGTCGACCATCTAGGTGTCCCTTTCTTTCAATACATTGTTCGACTGGGACGTCACATACTAGAAGCACAGAGAGAGGCTCGTCCTACTGCAACACTTCATTGGCAGGAGGAGGGTCTCACAACTGAGTTCTTGGTAGCTTTTTTGGAGAGGTTGTGGGACTCTAGAGAGCCGCAGCGAGTCACTTTGTTCCAGTGGCTGGTTGCACATCGAGCTACAATAGTTGGGAGCTGGCTTGTACATAGTGGTCTCTCGACAACATGTGCAGCTTGTGACCATCTTTTGGAGAGTCAGTGACACTGTCTTTGGGACTGTCCTTTGGCACAACAGGTTTGGCTCATATTCTTCGGTTGATGCCAGCTCTTTCCACAGATCGGTAGTACACATGGGGGGCAGCTACTTGGTCTACTCTCACAATCCCGACACTTTAGTTTGAGCTAGCCTCTAGCAGCAGGATGATAGTGATGCAGGGGGGTCGACCTACACTCCAACCTGCTACAAAGCTTACTCAATAGGAGTGGTGCAGTGAGAGAGAGAGGAGTGTTGGGAGCTCATCTACGGCCTGACACTCTGCTTCATCTGGCGGGCCTGCTGCTTTCGCATCTTCGAGGCTCGCCATGTACCACCAGCAGAGACTGTTTGGGATCTTTGGCTAGAGATGATCTATACTCTCAGAGGACAGTTAGAGAGACTCCAGGGCAGCTCCAACCGCATGCGGTTGCGTAGAGAGGCTTTCCTTCAACTCTGGCACCCTGGGCCTTTCTTCACCATGATGCATGGTGTGCTCAGATGGCACTACCGTCCACCTATGTGGCTTTTCCCTCCTCCTATCTCTTGCTTTGGCCTCATTGTACATATGATGTTTTTTCATTTGGAGAGTCTCCCCCTCATGATTGTTGTAGCCCTCTCTTGTAGAGGTGGTTGTAGCCCTATGGGCAGTTTCATTGACTAATAGAAGGATCTTTTTCTCGGAAAGAAAAAAGAATTTTAGGATGGGAAAGAGCATTAACTCTTTGAATTTCATCAACAGGTTGAGAGGTGGTGGCTTTGTCTACATCATCTACCCTATTTATACCAGAAGGATCAAATACAGCATCCAATAGGACCCCAAATTTTTTCACATATCTAGTTCCATTATTCTTGATGGGTTTCCTGTTCATGTTTCTCCCTCTTATGATCACTTGTTGGAAGCCTTGGTTGTTATATTTGACATCTTTTTCTTTGTCTAGATCCTTAGGTTTCTTCTTAGCTAGGTATGGGAAATCTTTGATCAAGTGTCCTTTCCTAAGACAATTAAAAAGCATTAGGAAAATTCATGTAGAAACCTTTTTGGTTATAAAGTATCTACCCAACTAGTCCTTTAAAGGTATACTATTTTCGAGAGAAGAATCAATGTGAGCTTCAATTAGAAGATGAGGATCCCATTTGAGGTTTTTTGGCCTAAGAATTCAATAGGGAAGTCTCTAAAGTCAACCCAAACAAGGACCCTTGTAGCTTTAAGATTAACACTTTCATGCCACTTGAAGACAGAGATACCCGGGGGGTCCACCTTTTCAAAAATACCTATAGCATGTGCGTTCAAGAGGTATTTTTAAAACCCCTCTCTACACACACTTCATCACAAATTAAAAGATCCCTCTTCCTTCATAAACTTGTAACTTTTTTTGAATTTTTCATTTTTAAACCCTCTTGTACATGTAATTCTTTAACTCTATGGTATATTAAAACCCCCTCTAGGTGAACTCGCGTGCTACACTTACATATTTAAGGTGGGCCCCCGAACAGACATAGGGGTATTTCTAAGAAACCAATTTACCTTGTTCATAATTTGCAATGCATTGGCACCATCATCAAAGAAAAATAGGTAATAATTATTAGGCGGGTATTGTACTTGAGCAGGAAACAAGTTCTTTGCTTCCCATTCTTGAGAAATCCACTATTTAAGGACCTCTAATGGGGGCCTAAAGCCATGGAACAGTCCAATCACTACCCTCTCCTAGCGGTGTTTGTACCAATTCTAAAGCAAGCAACATTAATAATTATTGAACCCTCCTTTAGGATGTGGACATCGGAGTTTTTCTCATTGTTAGAAGGGTGACTTTTAAAACCAACATCTACTTCAGGTTCATTGATATTCAAAAGGTTAACACCAAGTTTATGTGTTTGGGCATTATTAGCGGTGGGTGAAGGACATCTTTGCTTGTCTGATCCAAAAATAGCATTATCTTTATTGTCAATGTTATTCCAAACACTAGAAATGAAAGAAAACTTTCCTTGATTGAAATTAGAGGGACGATGATGACTTACCTCATTGAACTAATTAGGAGGAGGGACACTCGTATTTGTATTTGTTCTATCGAAAATATGCAATTGTGGGTTTAAGAGGAGTTTGAGCTCATATTAGGTTCATAACTTGGAGATTAGATTAGATTCGATTTGAAGTCACTTCAAATTTGATCACAATAATTTTATTGTGTTTTTATTTCAATTGTGTCACCTATTTTGTACCATTTGACCCCACGTGCCACAAGTGATGTATCAAATAATCACGAGGTAAAGTGTCCTCTCTCATTGGACATGTGTGGAGACTAAACTTGGCCAAAAACTAAACTTGGAAAAATATCAAACTTGGAGAAGAGCACATCCAGCTTTAGTTGAGACATCATACCTAGGTCTCCAATGCTATTATAAATGCATACATGTGGAGTGATTATCTAGCTACCACATAGCACATAATGCGCTTATAATCATGACATGCCTATTTAAAGGGATTATGACCACAACGGTCAATAATAACCCTTTCAACTTTGGCTTGAGAATTCTTGTAATTGTTCTATACTAGTGTAGATTGCATCTCTTGATGGAGTAACTAGCCATTTATCAACACAAATGCTTAGTGTGACTTTGTGGGGTGGTTAAACCACCCTTTAAGCTAGAAAAAATATAAGAATGTGTAGCATACTAGATTGGTTTTTGGAAAACCCTAATTGGCTTCATATGGAAGATCGTGCCAATTTTAGCTCCATTCCATTACAGCAATCTGAAGAGAGAACACATGCCAATCAGAAGGTCATGTGTGACAATAGATAGTTTTGGCTTTGTTAAAGTGGGATGTGCCTCTAGATCTGTATTCCAAAGTCTGGTTGTGGATCTCCTTCTTGGGGCGGTGTGAGTTTTATTGCACCTTGTTGTGTGCAAACACCCTCTTTCTTAATGATTCTATGTGGACAAATCTAATGAGTATTCCATGTGTAGGGCTTGAGTGGCGAGCCTAGTCATTATTCTTAGATGTCTAATAAGCATACCCCATATCTATTATCACAGCTAGATTCCTCTGGGACACGGTCCCTACATCAAGGGTTAAGGCTAACTTAGAGCTAACCTTAGGGGTCTCCTAAAGATAGATACTAGGATCCCCATAAGAGGAGGACGTTGGGTAGAGAAGAGCATGTCACTTCCCTTTGGCCTCCCAATGGTATTAGAGCAATTACAACCTTGTGACGTTGTTTCAAGCATTAGAACACCCACCAATGCTATTCTTAGCATGGATCATGGCTACTTTGTGCATCTTGTGGGATTTCATGATCGAAAGGAAGACATTTTTCATGTGCCTCAAATTGCAAAAGATGTTTTGAAGAGAGATGAAGAGGTATATTGAGAGGACAAGGTTCCTAGGTAGGGCCTGGGTAAGGGGCCATGAGCCCGCAAATATAGCATGCAATTGAGGGGCTTTGGTAGCAAGGCTATTTAAGGAATAGTTGGGTGGAGATTGGTATGCCATATCCCTCTATCTTGGGCATATGGGTTAAGTTCTTTTTGGACCTTTCCATGAGGGGTATGGACCTGGATGATAAATCTAATCCATCTCATATGAATCAGCCTTCAATAAGTCACAAAGAGCTTCGTAGGATTATCATTAGAGAGGAGGATGAAAATGGCTCTTCTAGGCGACCAATTCACCTTAGAGATAATAAGCTAAGCACCTAATAAAGTCAAGGGTCTTAGATGTGGGGGATTAACCCGCTTATGATGCCAATGGATGTGGAATCTTGCATCAAGAATGAAGTCATTGAAGAGGAGCTTGAAACCAAGCTAAATGAGGATGAACCATCCTCCTTAAAAGGGCAAACAAGGTACTCCATGTTGAGATGTTAAGCTCAACATGTATGTCTCTTGGATGACTACCACTAGCAGTCATCATCATTGGTGTGCCTTGGTGGATACACATATCTTCGCCAATGATACTACAATTGTTCTACACCAAGCTGGTCTACCCACCAGAGTGATGCCACACTTATCTACTCATCTCACTCACTAGTGGTTTACACTAGACCGTTGTACTAGTTTTCACTTTATGTTGTATTTTCCCCTTACATTTTGTAGACCTCTTATCTTGAGTTAGTGAAGAAGAATAAGTATAGTCTCTTTGTCTCCGTGTGTGTGTGTGTGTGTGTGTGTGTGTGTGTGTGTGTGCACGCTTGCAAGAGCTCAAGTTCTCTCTCCTTGTATATCTCTTAACATGGTATTAGAGCCCGATTGTGTCTGAGGAGCTTGGAGCAACAATCAAGAGCAGTAAAGGAAGCGGTCTCGAGATTCCTAAGAGCCATCGTCCAACGATCTCCGATTGAGGTGCTTCCTTTTGGAGAGTGTGCATCTTACGGTTCTATAGAGTCCTTAGGACTGAGAGTGTGTAGCCAAATTTCCATTTCGGGTGCGTTTTGACCCCCATTTTGGAGTTAGAGTGCATTCGCATGAATAAATGCTAAGGTTTGGGATTTTACAAATCTACATTTGGGAGGTGAAGAAAGATTCAATTTGGATGCAATGTTCAAAGACATGGTTTGGGAGTGTGGAATAGGTATATGTGCGCATATTGTGGTTAGGGGATGATATTGCACATCCCATTATGCATACATGAAATGTGTCATTGTCTGTGACATATGGTAAAGTGAAGTACCTAGCTGATGTATTGCATGTACCCAACATTACAAAGAATTTGGTTTTTGTTGGGCAAATGGTTGTGCAGGGTTTGCAGGCCAGGTTTAACTCCGATGGTCTATTTGTTGAAGAGCATAAGAAGAATGGAAGGCTGGTTGCAAAAGGAAAGAAAGTGGGCAGAATGTTTACTTTGGATGTAAACATGCCAGAGGTGAATGCTACCATGTTTGCACAAGGCGCAAGAGTTTTTGTAGGTATTGAGATTTGGCACAAGTGTATTGGTCATGTCATTATGCAGAGGCTGAAAATGATGCAAACTAAAGAGATGGTTACAGGTTTGCCAATGTTTAAACTTGTTGAAATGCAAAATGTATGTGAAGCCTATCAGTTTGGAAAGCAGGCAAAAGCATATTTTCCTCATGATAAGCATGCAAGCAGGAATGCATTAGATTTAGTGCATACAGATGTTTGGGAACTAGCCATGGTTGACAATACTGGCATTTTTTGCATGTAATTTGTTGGGAGCAAATTGGATGGAAGTAGCTACAACTTGTGGGCTTCCCCAATGTAAAATTTTTGGGTTGTAAGGACATTTGGAATGCTTTGCAGGGCCTTGATGTTTGCTTGTCATTTTTGCACTTAGGTTCTATTGAGGATGTTGTAGGCTCTAGTTTTGGTGTAAATTTTTTGCTTATTGTTGAGTAAGGTGTTTGGTAATTTAGGAATATAAATACTTTGTTTGCACTTTCTATGATATATTTGATTGCCACATGTATTTGTAAACAAAAAAGCAACAAAATAGCTGTTGACGCATTCTCATTGATGTGTATGCAATTGGCCATGAGGCAAAAGTTGTTTACCTATACGACGAGTTCAAATAAAATAATATGCAAGAGGAGAATGAATGCATGTATTCTTACAAAAAATGCAAATGTCAAGGAATAATTAGTAGCTATTGGTGAGCTAATTCTTGAAAGTTCTCTCGTGCAAGCGGTTTTTGTTGCACTATTGAACTTTTGCTTTCACTTTGAGACTTGTGGTTGAAGACACATTTGTTAAAGTTATAGCATCTCAAGTGAATGGCCCAATGTGCTCTCAATATTTATTTTACATGTGGGTATTTATTTTATTTATTTGTCAAAGTGTTGGGTCAGGAAATTCGCTAAAAGGGGTACTTAAGGCCACCAAAGTAAGTATATAAGGAGCACTCATCCCCCATTGTATAATCACTAATTCATTGCCCAATTGGTTGGTTCATTAGACTGACTCTCTCTCTCTCTCTCTCTCTCTCTCTCTCTCTCTCTCTCTCTCCTCTATGCTTCTGCATCATCGACTTCGACATTGTATCAGAGCTTAGTGCTCGTTGATCATGGGAGGAGAATCATGTGGTGAAGAGGAGTGGTGTTTTGGAAAGGCTCATAGGTTTGGCATTTTTTGTCTCTGGATTTTAACTCGAGCATTCCTAAATGCTGGTGGTGTAGAGGATTTATTCAACGGAAAGATTTTCATTAATTTTTAAATGCTCGTAGAATTGGCTACCTTGGACTGCCCATAGTCGAGCATTTTGAAAAGCAAAGGTTTGTGAGGATGTGAAATCCTCCTCTTTTAGCAGCGTATTGAAACATATGTGGTGGGGCTCGTGACAAAGTTGTGACAAGGTCTTTTTGGACTTCATTCTAACATGCATGGAACTTTGACAGCCAATCTTCTCATTGCCTGAACAATTTCTTCAAGCTGAAAAAAAAGCTGTAGCCTTTTGAGGCACAAGCCAAGGAAGTGGTAGTGAGCTCTATGGTGGGTGTTGGCAACGTTTCGAAATGCCAAGGATAGAGCTGGTTTGGTAGTCACTGACTTGCAAGGAATTTTGAAATGTTTTAGCCAACGACCAGATACTAGGCCTCCTTTAGGGGAAATTTTGAAAGGCAAGGGACTTTGGCCAGTTTCTTGAGACTCTCAGTTATGTTTTCTCCTTACAAGCTTTGTGAGAGGAAGGCCTCCTTTGGACAACTTTGTGAAGACACTCTAGGTTTGTTCTCATGCAACCTCGCCTTCAGTGAAGAACCAAGACCAACACCAATTAGAATATGTGTTTTTTGCGACCTTCTGGTTTCGAGCTTTTGCAATGAAAATCATTTTTGCGAGCTTTTTGACTTTAAATTTGGAGCCTTTTGCAATGACACAAAAAAGCTAGCAAAAAAAATAGCAATTACTCATATGATACACATCAAAAAACATGCATAAGTTTCTAGAAGTCCTAACTTTGAGCTTGAACATCTATCAAGATATGAACCACAAAGCATATAGCAAAAATACAATATTTGAATGTATTAAATATTTACTCAACGTTTTAATAAATCAATAAAATGTATAGTATAATACATTGATGCATCATTTGGACAGGGGAAAACACCTAAGAAACACACGTAAACACGCAAGATCAAGGCAAACATGCAAGATACACCCTATAGTGTAGTGAACCTGTGGAAAATTAAAGAGGTCTAAAGCTAGCTATGCATCGAAGAAAAGTTAGTGTTAAAAAGTCCTTTGACCTTAGGCAAGCTAGGGCTGACCTTGAGGTGGGAATCCTACCCAAGCATGAGGTGCTTGTCCGCTTGTTAACAAAAGTGCTTAAAGTGTTTGTGGGAACCTTGCCCAAATCTTGAGGTGATTTTTATGCTTAAATGACGAACAATTCAAAGATAAACTCTCAAGAGGCATAAATGGTTTCCATGCTTGAAAGACTAGGTGCTTGAAGTGTTCAATTCAAACCAAATGACTTTAGAAGCATAAAAGACACATGTCAAAATCCTCCATCTGTGACCACCCTCATGATGTGCTTGAATCCTATTGGATAGGCTTTAAAGGGGTCCAATGAGAAAGCCTACAACGACACACTCTTGGCTTGTGGACGCAAATCCAACCAAGAGCCAAGCTTCAATGCATGGTCATCTCCTCTACCAAGCTAATTACTAAGCTAAAGCTATGCTAATATGAGTGATTATGTGAGGAGATGTACATCTTTCTCGTAAGATAATCCTTCTTCCTCTCAATCTACTCTCATACCCTGCTAGCTCTCACCATCTTCGAAGGTGTGTGAGGTCTTGGGTCTGAGAACGGGGATAATTCAAGTTGTGTTTGTTAAGTGTTTTGTTTAGTGCATGAAGCTTTCATCTTCATTGCACTAGCTAGTCTTGAAGGAACACAAAGAATTGTATTGTACAATGTCTCTCTTGATGGGAGAAACCATAATACAAAGCCTTTTGGAGGGGGGACCGGCTCCATGAAAATCTGGTCCTCAACTGTTGTCAATAGCTTAATTTCTCTCTGTTTTGAAAGTATTGTTGATGCCATCTAACTAGGTGTTATGCTTTTTGTTGCTCTCTCCACCCAAGCACTCTTGTAATTCTCATTAGGAATCTATTCTAATGAAATGCCCACTATGTTCATGCTCATTTCCGCAACACACAAGTTATTAGGCCATTAAATGTTACAGTTTCCATGGGAGTGGCAATAGGTTTGCAATCCTCAAGTCCAAACTTACATAGCAATGTCTCTATGTAACTTTTCTGACACAAGGCAATGCCACCATCACACTGCTTAAACTGTATGCCCAAATAATGATGCAACAACCCCAAATCTTTCATCTTGAAAGTAGCATTCAAATCAGCCTTAAATTCAACAATATGTCTCTCATTTGGTCCAGTGATCAGCAAATCATCAACATAAAGAACCACAATGAGAAGTACATCACCCTCACGCTTTACATACAATGTGCTTTCTGTTGGACTGTTACGAAAGCCTTGTTTGACCAAATGAGTGTCAGCTTTCTCATACCAAGCACGAGGAGATTGCTTCAACCCATACATAGCCTTGTTACATTTGCACACTTTGTCCTCTTGTCCTTTTATGACAAAACCGCGAGGCTGCATTACATAAACTTCCTCAAATATGTCACCATTCAAGAAAGCAGTAACAATGTCTGATTGATGTACATCCCAACCAAAATGAGCTGCCAATGCACATAGAAAACATACAGTAGTCATACGACAAGTGGGAGAAAATGTCTCTTCATAATCTATGC
The DNA here is from genome assembly GCF_014529385.1 of Adiantum capillus-veneris. Taxonomy (NCBI): domain Eukaryota; kingdom Viridiplantae; phylum Streptophyta; class Polypodiopsida; order Polypodiales; family Pteridaceae; genus Adiantum; species Adiantum capillus-veneris. The sequence continues at coordinate 2,725,719 of NC_140951.1, forward strand.
CTTTTTGATGTGCATAACCTTTTGCAACAAGTCGAGCCTTATGGCGATCGATCTCACCATCCGGCTTGCGTTTCAACTTGTAAACCCACTTCGTACCAATGGCCTTTTTGCCAGGAGGCAAATCACATAAAGTCCATGTGTCATTTTCTATAAGTGCATCATATTCTGATTGCATGGCAGCCATCCAATTTTCTGAATTCTGTGCTTCATCAAAAGACAGAGGCTCCTCAACATCATGTAAGCTAGACACAGCCAAAGCATACCAATCTGATGCATAAGATGCATGGCGAGAGCCTGAACGAGTACGACTAGACAAAGGTACATCCAATTTCCTGTCACACAAAGTGTACACCAGCCATTTTGCCATACGTCTAGCATGCTCATTTTCAACCCTTTCCTCATCAAGTACATCATGTACATCTGCATGAGTAATAGGCTGATCTAAAACATTTTCAGAAACCCCCATAGGCTGTACATTTGCCTGATTAGAACTTACATTCGTATTTCCACCACTGAAAAGAGGCAACAAAGTGTCATAAATGTCCTGTGAGCTTACATTACTGTCTCTAGTACATGACAGCAAGGGCTAAACAGAATCTTCCACAAACACTACATCCCGTGAAGCCAGAATACGTTTTTTTTGTGGATGATACAACCTGTAACCTTTGCTTTCAGCACTATAACCAACAAAAATACATTTGACAGCCTTATCATCCAATTTTCTGCGCTGCACTTGTGGCACCAAAGCATATGCCAAACAGCCAAAAACACGCATGTGCTCAATAGAAGGCTTTCTATCATGCCATGCTTCATATGGAGTAATAGACTGCAAAGCTTTCGTAGGACACCTGTTAAGTACATAAGTGGCACACATGATGGCCTCAAGCCAAAAAGAATGCGGCAAAGCTTGACTTTTGACCATACATCGTGCCATTTCCGTCAGTGACCTGTTTTTCCTCTCAGCAACACCATTTTGCTGAGGTGTATAAGGCACTGTACATTGGTGTTTTATCCCACGACTAGCCAGAAATGCATTAAATTCATGAGACATATACTCCCCCCCTCGATCGGAACGGAGGGTGCCCATAGTACATTTCGAGACATTTTCCGCCATAGACAGAAATTGTTTGAAGCACATAAAAACTTCGGACTTCGCTTTAAGCGGAAATACCCATGCATGCCTGGAGTAATCATCAATGAAAGTCACGAAGTACAGGTAATTGCCCAAGGACGGAGTTTGCATGGGCCCACAAACATCACTATGCACAAGCTGCAACCTGCATGTGGCCCGAACTGAACCATCCTTTGGAAATTTAGAACGCTGCATCTTACCCAAAATATAGCCTTCACAAACATGTTTGACAGGTGCTTCAAGAGGCGGCAAAGAAGCAACCATATTAGATTTTTGCAAACGCAGCAAACTGGCAAAATTCAGATGACCAAAACGTGCATGCCAAAGTTTTGCATCTGAAATAGCCCTTGAATCTGCAACAGCCCTTCAACTTAGGACACGACTTGATCAAGTGATCATTGGATTTACAATAATGGCAACACATTTTCTTTTTGCCCTTATCACCAGAATTTCCAGACGAATTGCTGCCAACAAAAGCATTAGGAACAGAATTTTTGCCACTCGCAGTAGAACCATAAGAAGTGGCTGCATTGCTGTTACCACCCTTTCTTTGAGAAGCAATAAAATCCTATTCAACTGCACGCTGTCTAGTCCTGTTTTTTCTAGAAAGTGACTCTTGCAATGACGACACTAACAGAAATTCTGCACAAAATGACGAAATAGCCTGTGCAATACTGCCTGTAGTGGAAACGGAGGCCAAAATGAGCCCAAATCAAAATTCTAAGTAGACCAAGCTCTTTGAGCATTCCCAAAATATTTGTCGACCTGCAAATGCTCGCCAAAGCTCACTGAAATCGGAGAAAGTGAGCAGGCGTGTGTTGGGGCAGCTGGCGACTAAGCCCGGGAGGACGTGACGTGCTCTGATACCAATTGTTGGAATTAGGGTTGCAAAGAAACACACACAGCTTGGAGAAGACGAAGGAAGCTCAAGGCACACAATAGAGAGTGTGTTACTTAGTGTGCAATGGAAAGATAGATAGCCCTAGAGTGATGGGCGTATATACAATGCACGGGGGAAAAAACCTCCTAAAGAGGGAAAAAATGCCCCGGCGGTCCTAATGTGTTCACACACATCACTACCACATGTATATAGTAACATTGTGTTTTTGTTCACTGTGACTGAAAACTAGAATATTGTCAAAGAAAAAATTGACAAAAGCTTGATGATCTAAGCAAATGGAGATTTGAAAAAAATTATCATTTGACACTTTGAAACACCACTTGACTCATGCACCCATCCTACAATTTCCTAATTTCTCACAATCTTTCTTTGTAGTTGTTACTAATGCAAGTGGTTTAGGTATAGGGGCTGTTTTGATACAAAATAATCACCCAATTATGTTTTAAAGTAGAAAACTAAAACCATCCAAAACCAAATATAGCACACACGACAAAGAACTACTGGCAATAGTCCATGCCCTTGATATTTGGAAACGTTATCTTATGGGATTTGAAGTGCTCATTAAAACTGACTAGCAAGCAATTAAACATCTATTGACACAATCTACCATTTTAGACTCTCACATAAAATGGGATGGATTTATTTAAAATAATCACCCAATGATTCAACACCAACTAGGCAAAGTAAACGTAGTAGCAGACGTGTTAAGTAGGAAACCTGTTGTGAATGAAATATTTGTTACTTGTTTGTGTGTTTTTGATACGGTCAAGCACATTTATTTGAATCATATTTTAGTAAGTGAGGTGAAATCCTTCAATTCTATGCGTGACACATATGTTATGGATCCTGATTTTGCACGTGCATGGTTTGAAATACATCAAAATAATGGTCTTCCTTTTGGGCATTATACTTTGACAATTGTTATTTTCAAGAAAAAATATGCAGCATATCACCATTTAGACAACTAGCAATGAATGAAATTCATGCACCACCCTATATGGGTCATCAAGGAATACAATCTACACTTGTTGCATGTAAAGATCATTTCTTTGGCATGACATGAAACATGATGTAATTAAACTTGTCCCTGAATGTTTGATATGTCAAAGAGTTAAATGTCATCATGGTAAGTCTTATGCTCTTTTAATGCCCCTACCCATTCCTAGCGGTCCTTGGGAGAAAATCTTTATGGGCTTCATCACAGGAATACCCACTACCTCTTGTCATTCTCAAAATGATATGATATGGAATATAGTTGATCATTTTACCAAGAAAACGTATTTTTACCTTGCAAAAAGACCCTATCTGCACCACAAACTGAAAAGATCTTCCTTAAACTCATTTTCCCTTACCATGGCTTTCCCAAAGTCATCCTTTCAGACCAAAACAATCGCTTTTACAATCACTTTTGGGTTGTATTAGCAAAAAATATAGAATCAACAATGGATTTCACATCTACCTTTCATCCTAATAAAAGTAATGGCCAAACTAAAGCGATAAACAATACCATCATGGACCTTCATATATCATACATAAATGAAAGCAAATTGGGACCAACATCTCTCCATACTGCAATTTGCATACAATAACACATCCCACTCGATAGCAAACCGAGAAAATTGGGACCAACACCTCCCCATGATGCAATTTGCATACAATAACACACCCCACTCGGCCACAACTCGAGCACCCTTTAAATTTTCTATGATAAGAAACTCCCTATCCTTATATCCACTATTAGCATTGACATCCCAACACAGGACATCTTAGCAAGAGACCACACAAGTATTTTACATGAAGCCAGTGACTGCATTAAAAGACCAAAAAAAAGGGACACTGCACAAGCTAACAAGAAAAGTAGACCTTTACCTTTTAAAGAGAATGACCTTGTCTGGCTTAGAATAGAAAATGATGCTTGAAAAGTGTAGGAAAACATCCCAAAGTAAAATTGGCCCCTAGATTCTATGGCCCACTCAAAATCCTTGAAAAGTTTAATGACAATAGGTTCCTCTTTAAAAACACTCAAACTACTTAAGAGGCTATTCTCTAATGAAGCATCTGAACTTAGAGCATTATCATTGTTCCTATACTCTCTCTCTCTCCTTATGCTCTTGCCCTTGGCATAACTTAACCATAATCTCCATCTTGCTAACCCTAACACTAACACCGTGGCCAATCTAAGGCTCCATCCTGCATAGACTAATGCTATGCCATTAGTGATTAGGGAGCATGCTTCCACATCTAACCCAACACCTGACACCCCCTTCTAGCCTCCATGCATGAGCATGCACCAGTTGGGTCAGTTACATCCTTGGGATTGATAGTTTTGTATTAGGTTCTTGCTAGAACTACAATAAGACAATCGGAGTTTGAGAACCCCATAACCAATGTGGTTACACATGTATCAACTACTAATAAGATGACACTAATGAAGCTGTGCCAGAATTGTCATAGTTACAAAAGGCCTTGCATAGTTGCATGGATCACAAATAAGTGGTGCATGTGTGACCATGAATGAGGTAAAATTATTTCAAGAAATAATTGATAACCATGTATCATATGACCACTACCTAAGAGTATGGGCCACTTTTAATATACAAATCCATAAAGCACATGGCTTCATTCACCAAGAGAGAGTATGGGCCAATTTTAACATACGAAACCATAAAGCACATGGCTTCATTCACCTACAAAGCAATATAATCAAAGAAAAGGTGGGGATAAAAGGTATAAACAAAGAGAAGACTCAACTTTGGAGAGGGGAGATCCTATGTCTTGGAGCACATGCCAAAGTACACTCTAATCCTTGAATCACCAATACACATTATGCACACACTTGCAAAATAGAAATTCAGAACATTTACACATGTGCACAATTTGCATGTCTATCAAAGCTTGTTCAAATAGCTGTAAAGCCCTTTGAAGCCAATTAATGCAAGAGTTTTAGTGGAAACTTGATTTAAATTTGTAGCATCAAAATGAATCAAAATAAGCAGCTCATCCTCTTAAATCAATGTGTAAGACCTTATATAAAAAGGAACTATTTTGTGTCCATCTTCAAGGTCTTCATCGTCATATTGGGTGCAAGAAATAAGCACGGGATGATAAAACCTGCTCTGATACTAATTGTTGAAAATACGATTGCAAAAATGCATATATGCAAAGATGGAGAAGATGAAGGAGCCGAACACCACATTTGTACTTTGTTATTTTTTTTTGAGCTAGTGTAGCTACACTGTGTGTAAATCTGATTCCAGAGTAGTCGATCAATTTGCTGAGTTGTAATTCTATCACTGATATGTGAAGGCCATTTGACACCGCCTCTGGTCATTTAGAAAGCCCTACTTATAAAAATCAATAACTTTAATACGAAAGGAGGCTTTTCTTTTGGAAGAGAAAAGAGCTGCTATACGTACGCTCAAGCGACTTCTTAGCTCAGACTTGTAATCAACATAGCTAATGATTGCGTAATCCATTTTCAAAATTGAAACTTGCATTGTGTTCTTCTTTCCATGCTCTTTCAATTTAGTGTAATGACTACACGTCTACGAGCATAATCTTTAGATTTGAGTGCAAAAATCACTATTTTTTGATGTTTTGACAATAAGAGAGTGTTCCTAGACCATTGGGCGACCTTTCTGGATAGTTTTGTTATAGTTTTTGTGACTTGGGCCATGATGGATCGCGATCCATGTACCTTTTCATAATGCAACCAAACTTCGTAGACTTGTCTCTTTAGGCCTAGTGAAGCTTCACTTAAAGCTTGTGACAATAGGAGTCTGTTTAGTCGTTGACATGGTGTGATGACCTAGAGTGGTGAGGAAGGACATAGAAATTTTTTTCGATCATTGAGTGGTGATAAGTTAATGTGTTTGCTTGTTAAGTTCACTTCTTGAGGATTGACAACTTCAAAGAGCCTTCTTGCCCCATCCAAGTCGCTTCCTTGAGTATTGACATTATGTTTTTGCAAGACAGCTATGCTATAGACCTGCGTTGTGGCGACCCGCTAACATTGGCATTGTTGCTGGGGAATGATTCTTAGATAGTGAATGACCTAGTGCATATTTAGGGCATTCTTTTCTATATATTATTCTTTCCATTCCATTTACACTTTAGTAACAAAGCAACTAGACATGGGGCTTAGTGTTTGATAGAGTTTAGAAATCGGGGACTTGCTAGATCTATTTTTGAGAGGTAAGGAGAGTTGTGAGTGAGATATTCAAAGACATTTCATTCTTAGATTTTCTCCTTACTTTCAGAGTGTTGAACCGTTTTTCGTTATGATATTATTTTGTACCATTTTGTTTGTTTTTGTTTCATGTTTCTTTTCAGTACATAGGAGTATGGTAAGTAGAAACCAATGCCATCAAATTTGGGCTAAAAGGTATGGGGAAAAAGGGTTGAAAACCATATTTTGGCAAAAATAACCATAACTCTGAAATTTTGAAAACTTGATCGTAGAGAACAAAAAGTTGATCCAAAACCAAAAATTTGTTGATCAAGCACCTTAGAATACTTAACAGAAGCAATCTAGAAAATTTCAATAATTTCTATGGAGGAACATGGATTACAATCCATGTACCTAAGAGGCCTTTTTTGCAGACAAATTGTCAGCAACACTGTGCATCAATGGAACATTACTCTGATAAAGTTTGTTTGAAAGGAAAGTTTAAACTCACATCAAAATTGGCTGATATTGCAAAAAATGCAAAAACATTGTTCAAACACGATATTGGGCATATCTTAAGATTTTATTATCCAAATTCCAAAAAAAGTTGGGCATTAGCCTTTGTGGGGTCTAGGCAACTAGCTGGCCAAGTTTCATGCCAAAATGTTGTCAATCATGGATTGTGATCCATGTACCTTTTCATCATTTGAGGATGACATTTGAGCAGTGGGTAGCTGATACCATTTGAAATAAATTTCCAAAAAGGCACAATAGCAAAAAATTACAAAAAGTTGGTCAAAGTAGCTAAACATAAAAAACTAGTCAAAAATTGTAGGACAAACTCAAAAATCTCCTTTTGATTGACAAAAACTTGTTCAAATCCAAAAAAAGTTTAAGAGTAGACTACTAACACTACAAGTAATCAGTAGATCAAATCTGGGGTCCAGATCTAATGGAACATGGATCGCTACCTCATCATGAGTTTTGGGTGAGATTTGAGCAGTAGGTAGATGAGACATCGACAAAACACTTTTTTTCAAAAGACTCATTGCCAATTAGTTGAAAAAAGTGGTCAAAAAAGAGCCAAAAATAAAAATTATCCAAAATAGCCATAGCAGACTCTAGAATTCACTTTTGGTTGGCAAAATTGATCCAAATTCAAAAAGATTTTGGGAGCAAGCTACAAACATCATAAGCTATCAGCTCACAAAATTTTCATAAGTGACCAAACATAGATTGTGATCCATGTACCTTAGGTGAATTTTTGGATAGAAACTATACCAAATTGTAGCAGAGACCATTGTGAACAAAACTTCCAAAAGGAGGGTTATCAAATTGTTACCATATACATGTGGTACTGATGTGTGTGAACACACTTAGGACTACCATGGCATTTTTTCCCTCATTAGGAGGTTTTTTCCCCGTGCATTGTACATACGTCCATCATTCTAGGGCTATCTATCTTTCCATTGCACACTAAGTATTACAATCTCTATTGTGTGCCTTGAGCTTTCTTTGTCTTCTCCAAGATGTGTGTGTTTTCTTGCAACCCTAATTCCAACAATTGGTATCAGTGCATGTTGTGCCCTCCCAGGCTTAGTCGCCAGCAGCTCCAGCACACGCCTGCTCATTTTTGCCGATTTCTGTGAGCTTTGGCAAGCGTTCGTAGGTTGACAAAATATTGATAAGCTCAAAGAGCTTGGTTTGCTTAGAATTTTGATTTGGGCTCATTTTGCCCTCCGTTTCCACTACAAGCAGGCTATTTTGTCATTTTGTGAATAAATTTTGTTAGTGCCATTTTTCTATATAACATGTCCCTTACGATCTTCTACAAGTTTTGCTATATAGCATGTGTTGTTCCTGCTTTACCTCTCCTCTTTTCAGGTAGTTTTCACATCAGGTGTAGGATTTACCAAGGCTGACAACAACACATATGTGTTCAAGATGTTTGCTGATGAGGACAGATTGGATGAAGACAATTACCCTATGTGGGGTTATATGATGCAACATGTTCTTGTAAAGAAGGATGTTTGGAACATTGTGTAGACCATTGATGTATGTCCTGAGGATACATGCGATGTTAAGGATGTTGCAGGTCTTGTTGCAAGGATTCCTGCTATTAGAGTTTTTTTGCCTAGCTGAGCAAGCTCGTTGGAATGTAAAGGATGCACATGCTCATGCATTGATTGTGTCGTCTATGAAGCGCACCATTTCTCCTCACATTCGTTCATCAAAATTTGCAAAACGGGCTTGGGAGATTTTGGCTGGTCTTTATGCAAGTCGCAATGAGGCAAATATTGCATTGTTGCGTAAAGAGCTTGAGTCGAAGATAGTTCATGATGAGGAAGATGACATGGACACTTTTCTTGTTGGTGTCAAGTATATCAATGAGCAACTTATTTCTGTAGGAGAAGTCATTTCAGACAGTTTCCTTGTGCAAACTGTCCCTGATGCCTTGCGAGATTCTTACCAGACGTTTTGAACATTGTGCAAGGAAATTCTGAAGCTGTCAAGTTTGATGCATTATGCACATTGCAGTTGCAAGAGTCGCTTTAAAAAATAAATAGGACTATACAGTGTGCACTTTAAAAATCCTTTATTGCTACTCAAAGAAAAGGTTGTAACAACAATGCAGTCACTTCTTATAATTCTTCTGCGAGTGGAAAATCACATGTTCCTAATGCTTCTACTGGCAGCAACTTGTCAGAGAATTCTAGTAATAAGGACAAAAAGAAGATGCATTGCCATTATTGTAAAGCTAATGATCACTTGATCAAGTAGTGTCCTAAGTTGAAGGCCAAAGAGGCTAAGAAGAAAGAGTCTTGTTCCACTACAAATGCAGCTATTGTTGAGTCTTCTGTGAAAGGAGATTGTGATGCTGATGTTGATGCAGAATGGGCTTTTAGTGTAGGGTGTACCTATAATCCTGTTGTCCATGATGCATGCATGTCAGTTGGTGCAAATTCACACGTGTGGTATTTTGACAGTGGTGCTACAAAGAACATTACCTCACACCGTGATTTGTTCACCTCTCTTGAGTTTGTCCCTCATGGGAATCAGCTGCTTGTGCCAACAATGCCTCTTATCCGGTTGAGGGAGTTGGAAAGATTGTGCTTACTACTACAAATGGTAGTTCTTTCATACTTGTTGATGTGCTTTATATACGTGGGATCAAGAAGAATCATTTGTCTGTGTCTGCACTTGCTAGATTTGGACTTATAGTCAAATTTGTGGATGACAAATGTACTGTACATGATTTTAGTTTCAGTGAGATGAAATTGTTGCATCTGGCATTTTATGCCGTGGGATGTATAAGATCACTTTGTATGACAAGTATGGGCAAAATCTTGCAAATGCAGTTGTGGATTCTAAGGTTAGTTTAGATGCAAAACTTTGGCATGCACGTTTTGGACATCTGAATTTTGAAAGTTTGCTGCATTTGCAAAAACCTGATATGGTTGCTTCTTTAACGCCTCTTGAAGCACCTCTCAAACATGTTTGTGAAGGCTACATTTTGGGTAAGATGCAAATTTTTCAAAGGATGGTTCAGTTAGGGCCACATGCAGGTTGCAGCTTGTGCACAGTGATGTTTGTGGGCCCATGCAAACTCCGTCCTTGGGGCAATTACCTTTACTTCGTGACTCTCATTGATGATTACTCTAGGCATGCATGGGTATTTCCGCTTAAAGCAAGGTTTGAAGTATTTATGTGCTTCAAACAATTTTTGTCTATGGCTGAAAATGTCTCAAAATGTACTATGGACACCCTCTGTTCCGATCGAGGGGAGGAGTATATGTCTCATGAATTTAATGCATTTCTGGCTAGTCGTGGGATAAAATACCAACGTACAGTGCCTTAATACACCTCAACAAAATGGTGTCGCTGAGAGGAAAAAGAGGTTAAATGTTACTTTCAAGATGAAAGATTTGGGACTATTGCATCGTTACTTGGGTATACAGATTAAGCATTGTAATGGTGGTATTGCCTTGTGTAAGAAAAGTTACATAGAGACATTGCTATGTAAGTTTGGACTTGAGGATTGCAAACCTATTGCCACTTCCATAAAAACATGTTTGAAATTGAGTCCTCATGAGATGCTGGTGATCCTGCAGATGTCAGTCTTTACCAAAGTGTTGTTGGATGCCTCATTTATGTATGCAACACGAGGCGGGACATTCATTTTGCAGTCTCACAGGTCAGCAGATTTATGCATAGCCCAGGGTCTAAGAATTGGCAGACTGTTAAGAGGATTTTTTGCTACTTGAGTGGCACTTTACATCTCGGCTTGTTTTATCCCAAGGGGGGGATCATTGCCGCCACCAGACTTACATGATTTTTCAGACTCAAATTGGCCTGGTTGTTTTGACACACGAGCATCCACAAGTGGTTTTTGCTTTATGATTGGCAACTCATGCATATCATGGTTGAGCAAGAAGAAACCTACTGCGGCCACTTCCAGTTGTGAGGCTGAGTACAGGGTAGTCTTCACATCTCCTTCACAGCTACGGTTGAGTGTGTATAACTCATACGCCTTATGGCTGATTTGGGTGTTGGATAGGACACTACCAGCACTAGCTACACTGACAGTCAGAGCGCATTGGCACTTGCGAGGAACCCAATTTTTCATGCTTGCACAAAGCACATTGAGGTGCATTAATACTATGTTAGGGAGAGGCTCTTAGCAGGAGAGATCAACTTGGCTTATGTGCCAACACAAGAAAACCTTACAGACCTTTTCACAAAGGCATTGTCTCATGAGAAGTTTGAAGCTTCCCGCAAAGCTTTGGGCTTACTCCTCTTTGTGGATTGATCATGTTCTTAGGGAATGGCACTTCCCTAAACTCTATGTGCCAGCTCTCATTCATCGCATCACTCCCAAGGGGAATTTGTTACCACATACATGTGGTAGTGATGTGTGTGAACACACCTAGTACTGCTAGGGCATTTTCCCCCTCACTAGGAGGTTTTTTCCCTCGTGCGTTGCATATACGCCCATCACTCTAGAGCTAACTGATCTTTCCATTACACACTAAGTAATACACTCTGTTGTATGCCTTGAGCTTCCTTCTTCTTCTCCAAGCAGTGTGTGTTTTTCTGCAACCCTAATTCCAACAGACACTACCTTGGCCATCCATTGTCATGTGGCCTCTAAGGGGAAATTTCCCTCTACCCAACAACATCATGAGCACAAAAACATGTGTAATTCTTTACTGACATTTGGCTATCATGGTATGCACGTGAGATCATGTCATTATGTTTGCATGCTTTGATAAGTGGATGAGTATATATTGAGAACCATTAGTAACTCACATTACTTAATTAGTTTAGAGTCTAACTCTTTTAGTTTTGCCTTTAGGAAAATGGCATGGCTTTAGGTTAACTTTTGATCTTTGAGCATCTGGTCTTCTGCCTGTAATCTATTATTAATGGTAGAGACCTTATCAAAAGTTGGAGGTAGAATCTGACTAGTAGTCTAAAAATAAAAATGGCCCCCCGTGGTAAGATTTCAAAAGTCATCACTTCACTTCATGTGTGTGAATAAAAAATTCCTTAAGGATGCTCTCTAACCATAAAGACAACCTATCCATGGTGTTAGGCAACCATGTGTTCTCTATTGAAAAAAAAGAGAGAACACAGATTGCAATTGACAAAATCATTTGCTTGAATATGCATTGCATTACATTCGCACCATATTATTTCCATAATTGCATACCTTGCTGGTTTTTAGAAACCAGCGAGTACCAATAGGGTAACTACTCTTAACATGTGGTTTTGTAAACTTAATACATAGGTCTATATCAAAGTTTAAACTTTAGTGTAGCTGTTGATTGCCAAACAAGCTAATAATGCCAACACTCTTGCTCATTAATTTCTGCAGGTCCCTAATTGACACTTGATTTATACTCTCTACTTGGCAATGCACTTTTCAAAAATTCATGCATCTCATGCTTGCCATTGTGTGCTTGTTCGCACATTTCCATTCTTCAATGACTTTCCTTATATTGAACTAGCATGCTGTCACATACTTAATTGATTTTATAGTGCTCATATACAGCTAGAGGGTTGTGCTCTTTTAGAAAACAAGTTTCACCTTGTAGTATTTAACTTCTTGATTGTGAGGTAGTCCATGGACCACTACTCTCATCCAGATGTTTAAATACTACAAGATCTATACAGAGTGGATGGATCAAGTTCTTTCTTCCTAGGTGGCACATCCGTAAATTTTGAGGATTGCATTGACATCAAGAAGGGGGGCATGTTAACTTAGGATGAAATTCTTATTATTTGTCTTATATTCAGCCAGTGGACCATGCTTGTCGGTCCTGTATGTGAAAGGTCAAGGATTGGGTGATTGCCAATGAGAGGTGCACCACAAACTTATTTAGATAAGAAACTAGTGTTGACCGTGTGAAGAGTGCGTGGACAAATGTGTGTGTGCTCGGCGTGTTGTGTGAGGAAGGAGAACGTAGAGAATTTTGGGTGGAGCTCTCAATGAGGATTAGAATACCTCATTACTCCTTATTGATCTATGCTACCAATGAATAGAGATAAGGTTAGTACGGTCAGTAGCATGGGTGCCCGGCTAGTTGACCTGAACCCTAACAATCTCCCTCTTGAAGGCCAACGTGGCCCAAGTGGCTATATGTGTAAGTATGTACATTCATACAACCATGAAGCATTCAAGTGGCTTCACCATACACCCATCATCTCCACGATATGTGCAAACTGCTTTGAGGTAGGCTCTTTGTGAGAGCATCTATAAGGTTTTCATATGTATGAACCTTGACCAGCTCAATGCATTTGCTAGTCAAATATGTCATGTATCACAAGATAGTGACTTCTATGTGTTTTGACTTGGAGTGAAACATGTGTTTCTTCACTAATGAAATCATACTCTATCACAATGCAACACTGAAGTCTTGCATTCCACGTGTATAACTCCCTCTCTCTCTCTCTCTCTCTCTCTCACACACACACACACACACACACACACACACACACACACACATTTGGGAAGGGAAAAAGATGATGAGAGAGAGAGAGAGAGAGAGAGAGAGAGAGAGAGAGAGAGAGAGAGAAATATCAAGACATACATTTTAGAAATATCGCTATTTGTGGAAGAAGTAATTACTAGCTTGCTATCTCTAGAAGGAACATTCAAATTTTATTATGGCTTGTTGTAACTTTCTATCAATAACATGCTACTTTGTCTTTTTCTACTGGATTGAGGCTCTCATAATTATAGAGACAAGATCATTAAAATCGACACCATGATATTGTCAAAGTCAACCATGCAAAAGCGTAGAGCAATGGAGAGAATACATGTGTGTGTGTGTGTGTGTGTGTGTGAGAGAGAGAGAGAGAGAGAGAGAGAGAGAGAGAGAGAGTCTAATGAACCAACCAAATGGGCAATGAATAGTAATTATACAATGGGGACTAAGTGCTCCTTATATACTAGCTTTGGGGTCCTTAATCACCCCCTCAAAAATTTCCCTACCCAAGAGTTTGACAAATAAGTAAAATAAATACCTAAAGCCAAAATAAATATTGCCATCACGTTGGGCCACTCACTTGAGATGCCATAACTTCAATACCCTCTCTACAACTCATAGTGGACATTAGCACTCCTTGTGCTTGAGAGAGAGAGAGAGAGAGAGAGAGAGAGAGAGAGAGAGAGAGAGAGAGAGAGAGAGAGAGACTCTTCACTTGGGATTTTTGTCTGGAACTTTTTATGGGGTGACATGGATGGCTCTACTGACACTCGACCATGAGTCCATTGGGCCACTCTCATTTTGCTAAGAGAGGAGGGAGGATTGGGGATTATTGATCTAGAGATGTAGAGCAAGGCATTGCTTGTGAAGCTCATAGTACGTGGATCGTTTCCAGGGGTAGATCCTTGGAAACAATTTTTGCATCATACTTTGTCACATACCCCTCCTCATTTTGGATCTCTAGATGTTGTCAGTTTCTTGCTCCCGACCATCAGATTCATCTTCACAGATGCACCCTTGGAGAGATTGAGGAGTTCATTCCTCCCGATTGGCATGCCTTGATTGAGAGAGAAACTACTTCACTTGCCCATCAAGGATGGTGACTGTACTTTGATTTGATCTCAAGAGAATCGATTGTTGCTCAGTAGGGGACTCTAGTCTTTAGCATCACCGAGACTAGCCTTTGTTGAGCGATGATGGTGTCCCTCTATCCTTTTTTGAGTACATAGTCTCCACTAATATATATATGTGTGTGTGTGTGTGTGTGTGTGTGTGTATATATATATATATATATATATATATATATATATATATATATATATATATATATATATATATATATATATATATATATATATATATATATATATATATATATATATATATATATATATATATATATAGAGAGAGAGAGAGAGAGAGAGAGAGATTGAGTGATAAAAAAAAAGCTCTCTCCAAAAAGCTCGCTCCAGAAAATGATTTTGGAGCAAAGCGAGCCTTTTTTTTTTTGAATTGGTTAGTTGAGCGAAATCTGGAAAAAGCTCCCTCCATTCCCATACCCCATCATGGCCACTGTGGCTATCGCCATGTGTTCCATGCTGATATCCTGAACCCAATCTTTATCACTACTATCTGTGTCAACCTTTTATGTGCCTTTGTCCTCTTACATGCTCTTTTGTTTGCCATTGGCTCCACATTGTCGAGAAAAACAAAGCATCTTAATCTCCCTTGAGAACTTCATTCTGCATAGACTGCTAATTGAATGTTGGCCCATTCACTTTCCATAGCTATTAATTGGTGGGGGATTTCATATTTGCGAGCTTCTATTTTTGAGCTTTGGCAATTGAAACTTTATTTTTGAGCGTTTTTAACACTCACATTCACTAGTAATATCTTAAAATATTATTGTGGCATGAGAAAAGTCTACACTTGATTGTACATTCCTTCAATTACCAAACAACTAAATGCGAGCTGCATGCATGTCTTATGCTTGAGGGAATGTAAGCTTATTAGACTAAAATGTAACTTAAAAAAACGCATTGTTTGTAACTAGTTTTGATTACCACATTCAACATACATATCCACCACCGAACATAACATGAGAAAAATTTACACCAAAATACGATTGTGGATTAGCTGTCTTGTTGAGCACACCACCACAACAACACAAATAACCTTGCCTCGAAATCTCATCATGGATATATCATGATTTCCCCCATTTGATAATCCCACTCCCAACACTGGCTTTAAGAATACAAGCATACATTGTCTCAATTACAAGGATGTTCTCATGGTGCATCTGTTCAACATAGTCAAGATCTTGTTGGCTTGGCCCAATAGAAGTACACTTTTTAATAAAAGAATCATAAGGGACAACTCTTCAAGAAGGAAGCTTCGTTATTAAAGCATCATACAAGACAACCCTTCAAGAAGGAAGCTTCTCTAGGATGCCTACCCTTGACGTTAAAGAGCATAAAGATAACCTTGCCTAGAAGTCTCATCATGGACATGCTTTCCCATTCCATGGGCCCAATCCCAACATAGGGTGTAAGGATACAAGCATAGGCCATCTCAACTACAAGAATGTCCTCATGGAACATATTTTCGAAATACATAAGAGCTTGTCACAGCCTTGCCCAACTTGAGTAATCAGTTAGATTCAGATCATATCACCGTTTTTAGATTTCAGCACCTAGCATTTTGCTAGTATTTGTTGCCATCGTCACTAACATCATCGCCGACATAGTCCCAAATTCAATCTCAAATCGGATTTCACATTTTCAGCCAGATCAGCCCTAGCAGGTTTGCATTTAGCCTGTCATTGTCATCGTCATCATTGTCCTTGACATCCTCAGCACGTCCATTGCATCTAGACCATTGTACCAGATTTGTGCAATCTATAGCATAGACCTCTCTGACCATAGAGAGGGGAGCCCTTGGAGGGGGGTTTGAGAACCCGTATGGTGTCGTATTTCTCTCTCTCTCTCTCTCTCATCCTCAACACTTTCATTCACAGTAGCATTGACTGAGTGTGATCATTGCACTTGCACTCTCTCTCTAAGAAGAACAGAAGGCTCTCCCTTGTGTAAGTAAAACGTACCCTTGAGCAAAGTTTGGAGCACTCATTCTAAGAACTGTCAACATTCACTTCCGCTGCACCTGACACCTGGAGATGCTTATATAGGGCTTTAGACACTTGACAGTGACCAAAATAGGGAATTACAGCATACTAAAATTGACCTGTAGCTCATGAGAAAGAGTCCAAAATGCAAGGGAAAGTTTCTTGGATGTGTACTTTTGAACTATAGGGGTTTTGGCGTTGATATGTTGCCAAAATTGGGTCGAAAATGTGCAATCACAGCCCTTGACAAATTTGAATAGCTTGGTGGAAGTTAGATGAAAGTGTTCCGGTGGTTTATTTGCAATAAGAATAAAGAAATACCGAAAGGGACATTAGTCTTTTGGGCCTACAGGGTGTCGTTGTCTACTTGGGAGTGCTCTAGCTACCAAGCTGTGAAATGTTTTGAAGTGTTGAATTCTAGTCACACGTATATTCGTGCAATTGCTTTGTGTCTTAAAGTATAGCTAAATCTAATCAACGTAAAGATCGGGTGAAAACCAAATTTTACCACCATTTAGTGAGGCTACAAGCCGGTTTCATGGTTTCGTCTCTGGGATAGTATCACTTTTTCCTCAAGAAGTGAGCCTTGGACGGTTTTCAGTGAAGACACAAAGCATAGGAACTTGGAATTCCACTATGACTGACAGGATGAAAGACAACGGAGAAGAGGGTTCCTCTTCATAGGAAAGATAGGCTATTCCTCCAGTGTTCGAGATTGGCGAGAGTTCATGGCCACCATTGTCTATATGTCTTGTTGGTGTGAATGCGCCACAAGCTCAAGGGTTGATGTTTGGGCAGTTAGACAAGGATGCGTTCAGGACATAGTTGGTTTGCATTGTGAATTTGTTTACTCAATTGATGCAGAACCCTAGGCTTATGGAGTTTTTGCAAGCTCCACCAATGTCATAGCAGGCAATGTCACAAAACGGGAGCGTACACGAGCACTTAGAAATCTGAAAAAATAAAATACTTTGCAAATGTGAGAGAAGGGAGAAGATCGACACAGTATTGGGGACCAGAAGATGGGCTGGTCCCCCCCCCCGTCAAGAGTATTCTTTATTCAGGGAGAGTTCATATACAAGCACAAGAATATGAGGAAACCCCTCCGTTCGGTAATCTTAGACCCGAAGGTCGTTCTTTTCCCGTGAAGGACTTAGGCACGAGGCTGTACTTTCCCGTAAGGGACTTAGGCGTGAAGCCGTACTTCCCGAGAGGGACTTAGACGCAAAGGTCGTACTTCCCGTGAGGGAGGATTCCTGCAAAAACAACCACACAAAGAAATAGCTTGCAATGCGTATCAACAAATTATACATGTAGCTCCTTGCTCGGAAAAGCGACCTCCATACTTAGTCGTCACACGAACACTTGCTGAATTTCCTTCGCAATGACTGCTCCAAATTCTCAGCGCTAACTCCTCCTGGCGTGTGTAAAACTGGAATGCTAACTGCCCTTTTATAGGCCCTTGTACCCGGCGGGAATAGGAGCCGAAAAGCAAAAGCCTGGCGCCCCTAGCGAGAGGAGAGAGAGAGATCGCTGAATTCAGCGAGCCTTGCGTAGGCTTTTTTTTGTAGAGTTTTAACGTAGGATTTTTAGAGCATTGCTTTTTTTTATTATAAGAGGGCTGGTCACTTAAAAGTGACCTGCCACTTTATAAAATAAAGTGTGAACTTGTTTAAACTTTAAAAACTCACTCAGTTAGTGAAAACAATGCTACACGAACACATTCTAGGCGTCCCCGGGTGCAGAACACGAGCACAGATGCAATGCAAACACAGACTCCTCGCGGGAAAGCATCTGCCCTCCCGCGAAAGTTCCTGCTTTTCGTAAAAAGCTTCTTTGAACCCATCTTTATTCTTGTGCTTGCATTCTTACGCGTATTTTCTTACTCAGTTCGGATTTCCTCCTCAGCCTACGGAATGCCCCCTTTCTGATGCACCCGTCACCCATCATGTGACGCATCAGGGACACTCGTAACCCGGCCCTTTCCACCGAACTTACAGAAACTCCTTCGCGATGTTTATCGTCACCCATCAAATGACACATCAGAGTTGTCCATTCTTCATGGCGCTTCCTGTAGCTACAATCTTTTAATAGTTCTTAGTGTACACAATAAAATATCCTAGAGAAAGAAATTAATCATTAAAAATTAGAAAACAGTCCAATTAGCAACAGGCAAGGGAATTCACTCAGCTAGTAGAGCTAGTTGCCGCTCAAGCCCAGGTCCCTTATATGTCCAAACTTACGAAAACTCCATCGCGATGTTTACCGTCACCCATGAAATGACACATCAAAGTTGTCCGTTCTTGATGGCGCTTCCTGTAGCTACAATCTTTTAACAGTTCTTAGTGTACACAATAAAATATCCTAGAGAAAGAAATTAATCATTAAAAATTAGAAAATAGTCCAATTAGCAACATCCCTGTAGCTTCTAAACAGTTGACCTCAACCGTAGTGCTTGAACGTATACCTCCAGGATCTCGGGATAAGCTGCTAATTCCTCCTGCGTCATCCACTGAGCATCTAGATTCGAATAGTTCTTAAACTTAACCAAATACTTCCGTGTTATTTTTCCGGACTTGAGGGGCCGCTCCTGATGACTTACTATTCCGGTTGGAGTATTTCTTCTGTTTCCTCAACCTCAAGAGGTTCCTCAGCACTAGGCTGACTCGGAGGTGGTCCCACATACGGCTGGAGTAAACTGACATGGAAAGCATTATGGATCCTCTAATTATGCGGTAGCTCTAATCGGAAGGTGACATCATTCACTTGCTCAGTGATCTTAAATGGCCCATAATAACGGGTAGAAAGTTTTACCACCTTCCCCTTATGAGACGCTTGTTTCTTAAGTCTTGCCTTCTCAAACTTGAGTAAGACTAACTGTCCGACTGTTAAGTCTAGATTCCTCCTGTGCTTGTCTGTAGCTTTCTTATGCTTTTCCTGAAAGCATAGAATAGCTCTCCTAACTTGCCCATAGGCTGTGTCCAAATCCCGGACAAATTCATATGCTGCAAAGATCTTATCCTTAGTTAAAAGGATCGGTGGAAGCAAAGGCTTACCATAGAGAATCTCAAAAGGTGCTTTCCCCGTCATGAGTGTATGGTATTGTTATATGCGTACTCAACAAGAGGAAAATATTTCTTCAGATTGCCGGTCTGACACATAAGCTTTTAACATATCCAATACTGTGGAATTGGCTATCTCACTTTGCCCGTCCGTTTGAGGATGGTAGGCAGATGAAAAATTCAACTTCGTACCAAGATTATCCATCAAGGCACGCCAAAAATTTCCTGTCATGCGAGGATCTCGATCACTCACAATAGACTTAGGCATTCCATGATGCTTAAAGATCCGTGCCAGAAAAACCCTAGCCATATGATCTGCTTTGATCGTTTTCTTGACTGGTATAAAGTGTGCTTGCTTGCTAAACCTGTCCACAATGGTCCAGATCACGTCATTTCCAGTCTGAGTTCTAGGGAGGTCCATGATGAAGTCCATGGCAATACTTTCCCAAGGTTCATTAGGCACGGGCAATGGTTGTAGCAACCCAAGCGTCTTATGCCGATCATACTTCACTTTTCGGCAAACCAAGCATTCCCTGACATACTTATCAATGTCTGCTTTAAGACTAGGCCAAAAGAAATATCTTGCCATTTCTAAGGTTGTAGGGAGAATACCCGGATGACCCGCATAAGGCGAAGCGTGTGCTTCATCCATGATCTTCTTTCTTAATGGTTCCACCACACATATGGCCTGATGGTGGTAGAGATAACCGTCCCGAATGGAATAGGGAAACTCATTCTCTCCAAGATGTAGCTTTCCCCAAACGGTGGAGAAGTCTGGATCATTCGGATACAAATCCGGTAGTGCTTCTAATTCTTAGTGATACACCGAAGTGATAGCGTTCACCCTTGGCCGCCTAGACAATGCGTCCGCGACCACATTCTTACTCCCAGCCGTGTGAAGGATCTGGAAGTGAAACATAAACAAAAGGTTTGCCCATCTCATCTGCTTCTCAGATAGTTTCCTTTGCGTAAGAAAATACCGCAAACTCTGGTGATTAGTCTTGATCACAAAATCCGCTCCTAGAAGATAGTGCTTCCAGTTGGATAAGGCGTGAATCACAGTCGTGAGTTCCTTTTCGTAGATTGATGCATGCAACTCTGCATCCTTGAGCCGTCTTCTTTTGTAGGCCACTGCATGGCCTTCTTGGTTTAACACTGCTCCGATGCAATCACCTGACGCATCGCAGTGAACCTCAAATGGTTTCCTTAAGTTAAAAAAAAAAGGTCCATGGCTTAGCAAGTACTTGAGTCGATCAAAAACTCCTAGTTGTCTCGATCCCCATCTGACGGGAATCTTCTTCTTTGTCAAATCATGAAGTGGTCCTGCTACATGGGCGAATCCTCGGACAAACCTTCGATAATACAAACATAATCCCAGGAAGCTACGTACATCATGTACCGTAGTGGGAATAGGCCAATCTTCTATCACTCGGATCTTGGCAGGATCCATACTCACTTGATTGTGAGAGACTATATGGCAGAGATAGTGTATCTCTGAGAGAAAGAACTCGCTCTTCTTTGCATTCACATGCAACTCATGCTTTCGCAATTCTTGAAACACTAGGTCCAAGTGCTTCCGATGTTCCTCTTCTGACTTAGAGAAGATGAGTATGTCGTCAAAGAATACTCCCGTAAAAGCTCGATATGGGCTGAAAATGCGGTCCATCATGCGGTTGAACGTCGCAGGAGCATTGGACAAGCCGAAAGACATTACCAAAAATTCATATAGTCCAAAGGTTGTGCGAAAAGCAGTCTTATGGACATCCTTAGGGGCGATCAGTATCTGATGATACCCACTCTTTAAGTCTATGCGACTAAAGACACTTGCACCCTGCAACTTATCAAGTATATCATCAATCCGGGGGATCGGAAAGCGATTCTTGACCGTGATCTTGTTTAAAGACCTATAGTCTATGCACATTCGAAACGTGCCATCTTTCTTCTTCACCAGTAGAACTGGAAAGCAATAGGGTGAAGCACTTGGCCGTACTAACCCTTTCTCTAGAAGCTCGTTGACTTGCTTCAAAATTTCCTCTTGCTGAGCAAGACTCACCCGATAAGGGGGTTGATTGGGAGGCGAGCTACCCGGTATGAGATCTATGTGGTGATCTTCCGGGCGTACCGGAGGTAGTTCATCAGGGAGTGTTTCCGTGAAACAATCTTTGTACTTTTCAATAAATTGAAAACGCTTAATTTTCAGACTAGAGAGTGAATCCCCACTAGTTTTATCCTTCTCACATGCAAAAATCAAGTAAGCAGAAACACACTTCTTCATTTCTTTCTTAATGGAGATATGACTTACAATTGGGAACTGCCAATCTCCTACATCAGCATGAATCTTTATTTTCTTACCCCCATGATCAAAAGTGAGGGTCTTTTCCACATAATCGGGGACAGGTGTCATGTGGAAGTGCCATGGCATACCCAAGATGATATCACATCCCTCGATGGGTGCCATAAAAAATGATTCGCGGTCCTTGTACTCGCCAATCCGAAGATTGAGCTGTCCTTGCACGGGAGTCGCATTGGTTGTTAACCCCTCAAATGCCGATCCAGATGTAATCGGTGTGCCAAGCTGAGCCGGTGTGAGGCACAGACGTTCTGCAGTATCCAGGAAGATGAAGTTATCCGTGGATCCTGGATCATAAAGAATCAGTACTCGCTGGTTGTTCAAAGACCCCCAGCCCTTCAGAAGCTGACGCTTCCCTTTCTCTGTTTCTATGTTTCCTTGAACATCTGGAATTGAGTTCGAGCTTGGTGGAGCGGGTTCCTTCCTTGCTTTATCTTGCCTCGTAGAGGCTTGTTCTTGTCGTTGCTGCTTTAGAGGGCAGACCGGCTTCAAATGTCCTTTCTCTCCACAGTAGAAGCATCTTCCTTCCTCTCTGAAGGTTTGGAGTTGAGTAGGACAGAGATACTTAGTTCGCTTGCCATTGCCCTCTGGCTTCTTAGAATGATCATGGTCCCTAGATGGAGGACGTTTTCTTCCTTGCCCCCCTTGGTCATTGTAGACCCCTCTTTGTCTCGCACGGTAAGTGCTATGCTCCATTTTTCTGGGCGTCCCAGTTGAGTGCAAATCCTCAGCAATGATTGCTGACTCCATCATCCTCTGAAGAGTGTCATGCGGATACACTTTCATACTCTTTCGAAGCTGCGGTTGGAGACCTGCTTCGAACTTTCGTTTCTTTTCCTCGTCAGCAATCTTCATGAAGGGAGTGACCTTCAAAAGAACCGACCAATACTTGTCCACATAGGTCGTGACTCTCTCATGTTCCTTCTGGGCGAGCTAGTCCCATTCCTTCCGTATGTCCTGCTCGAAGTCGGGTGGAAGAAACTGTTCATAAAATTAAGATTTGAATCTCTCCCAAGTTCTGGCCTGAGAACCTTCCATAATCTTGGCTAACCACCAATTACTGGCCGTTTCCTTGAGGTGCATCCTCACATGGCGCAATTTGGATCTTTTTGGGTAAAAGCATGGTTTGGTGGTACAAAAAAAGGACCTTTTTTACTTATACCAATGCAAAAATGGGGACTGGTAAAATATTTATAGTTTAGGTCAAATCTTTTTGGACCTTGTGTTTTTAAATTATTCTTTTGAAGATCTATCCACTCATATACATTATGATAGTAGTTTTGCATGTGACTTGTATAGATTGTAACTTAGATATTTTTCAAAGGTGCTGTCAAGGACAATCCTTTTTGTACCACCAAAGTGTGCTTTTAGCCTTCTGTGAAGTGCCCATTGGTAAAGACGACTTCAAAGTGTCTGATGAAGGACAGTGCTTTGGATATATCTCTCTGTCCGTTGTAGGTTTCGAACTTGATGTCCTTGTCGCCCGATTTGAAGACTCTCATGCGATGTTGAGACTTGCGACCATGCTTCTTGAATCGAGGCTTATCTTTAGGTTGATGTAGGGTAGTAGTAGTAGCGGCTTCCTTCTTCTGGCGAGAAGATTGAGAAGTAGAAGTATAATCACGAGAGTAAGATGGAGATGAAATAGAGATGTCCTTGCTCTCGTCTAGCAAAGAGAGCGCTTTTTCCTAGCCTTTCCTTGGAGTAGGCCGTTCATTCCGATCCGAAGATCCTTTGTGCACCTTGGCACGTTCTTCTTCTCTTTCTTCCTGTGGTCTCACGCCAACAGTGTGGTCTGGATGCCCGGCTGCATCGGTTCCATTCGTTCTCTTCATTCCGCCCAAGAGCTTTTGGACATCTGGCAATAGTAAGATTTGTTGCAAATCTGCAAGCTGAGCTCGCACTTGTTGAAGCTCCTCTTCAACGCTTCTCAGTTGGCTCGACATGGTTTTTCCCGTTCTTCCCGTAATCGTCCTTCTTTGCAGAGAAAGAGAGGAGTCCGAGCTCTAATACCACTGTCACAAAACGGGAGCGTACATGAGCACTTACAAATTTGAAAAAATAAAATACTTTCCAAATGTGAGAGAAGGGAGAAGATCGACACAGTATTGGGGACCAGAAGATGGGCTGGTCCCCCCCCCCCGTCAAGAGTATTCTTTATTCAGGGAGAGTTCATATACAAGCACAAGAATCCGAGGAAACCCCTCCGTTCGGTAATCTTAGACCCGAAGGTCGTTCTTTTCCCGTGAAGGACTTAGGCACGAGGCCGTACTTTCCCGTAAGGGACTTAGGCGCGAATCCGTACTTCCCGAGAGGGACTTAGACGCAAAGGTCGTACTTCCCGTGAGGGACTTCCCGTGAGGGAGGATTCCTGCAAAAACAACCACACAAAGCAATAGCTCGCAATGCGTATCAACAAATTATACCTGTAGCTCCTTGCTCGGAAAAGCGACCTCCGTAATCAGTCGTCACACGAACACTTGCTGAATTTCCTTCGCAATGATTGCTCCAAATTCTCAGCGCTAACTCCTCCTGGCGTGTGTAAAACTGGAATGCTAACTGCCCTTTTATAGGCCCTTGCACCCGGCGGGAATAGGAGCCGAAAAGCAAAAGCCTGGTGCTCCTAGCGAGAGGAGAGAGAGAGATCGCTGAATTCAGCGAGCCTTGCGTAGGCTTTTTTTGTAGAGTTTTAACGTAGGATTTTTAGAGCATTGCTTTTTTTTTATTATAAGAGGGCTGGTCACTTAAAAGTGACCGGCCACTTTATAAAGTAAAGTGTGAACTTGTTTAAACTTTAAAAACTCACTCAGTTAGTGAAAACAATGCTACACGAACACATTCTAGGTGTCCTCGGGTGCAGAACACGAGCACAGATGCAATGCACACACAGACTCCTCGCGGGAAAGTATCTGCCCTTCTGCAAAAGTTCCTGCTTTTCGTAAAAAGCTTCTTTGAACCCATCTTTATTCTTGTGCTTGCGTTCTTACGCGTATTTTCTTACTTAGTTCGGATTTCCTCCTCAGCCTACGGAATGCCCCCTTTCTGATGTACCCGTCACCCATCATGTGACACATCAGGGGCACTCGTAACCCGACCCTTTCCACTAAACTTACAGAAACTCCTTCGCGATGTTTATCGTCACCCATCAAATGACACATCAGAGTTGTCCGTTCTTGATGGCGCTTCCTGTAGCTACAATCTTTTAACAGTTCTTAATGTACACAATAAAATATTCTAGAGAAAGAAATTAATCATTAAAAATTAGAAAATAGTCCAATTAGCAACATGCAAGGCAATTCACTCAGCTAGTAGAGCTAGTTGACGCTCAAGCCCAGGTCCCTTATCTGTCCTAGCAAGGCAGGAAGCATTCACATATTGCGGAGTCGGTTTCGGTTGGAGCTCCAAGGAAATCTTTTTTTGTCCACGAACAAGTGGCTAGGATATCAATTCCATAGGATGTATTCGTTTAGCCAGCCACCTTTCAGAGTCCAAATGTTGGTTTAAATGAACAGAGAACTACCTTCTAGGCTATGCATCAGGTATTTCCACCACCTATGATACATAGGGTATTTTGGGGTCGATTTGTGTTTCAAAGCATGAATGGTTATGCGTGTAGAAATCAACAGTACATGCTAGGAACCGTCTTTGGGGGTATGCAAGGGTGGTGATAATGATTAATTTAGTGCATCAACACGTGCTAGAGGTCATGGAGGCCTAGATGTTATGGCTAAAGCATTCATTGTGGATCTTGGTTCGCATTTGAAGTCCAGTAGGGGAGGTTGTAGGCCACCAAATAGGCCTCCCCACAAGGTTAGTGCGACTCATCAGAAAGAGATCATGGGCCTCCCTACAAAGTTAGTGCGACTCATCAGAAAGAGATCATGGGCCAACTAGCTATATTGGTATGCTTATGGGAACTAGCATAACATACATAACTCCCCACTCTTAGTTAACTCTATAAGACGATCGACGGTGGATGCACATAATGGATTGTGATATCGAATTAGACTCTCTCCTTTGAGATCTTATATAAAGACTGCTCATAATGTAGAATCCTGCATACTCCAAGGATTTTTCTGCATAGACAATGCCCACCCCATGCATCAATTGGGAATCGCTTTATCAAGACCTACTGAAGATCCTGTATCCAAAATGTTGAATACATCTATCTCTGTCAAATTGATGTTTTCATCAGCTCTAAAGAGCACACCCGAGGTAGCATCATTCACCACACCTTCACCAATTACCAATAAAGTAGTGGTGTGTCATCTTAGCTAAGGACCTAGCATATGGACATTCATTAAATCAAAGGTAACAGTGTTATGAGCTCAAAAGAAAACCACTTCCATATTTGAAACTTGCCTACAGAGTACATACAAAATCGATAGCTGAAAAAATCACCCCAAGAGTTGCAAGAAGAAAAGATTTGAGTTGCCAAGTATAGGTTAGTTAATATAATCAAAATGGCAAGGGAAAAGAATAGGGGTTACCCAGATAATCTCGAATGTCAAGACCTTCTACATTAAGTTTAGGAATGGGTCAATATTGTGGTGTACACGGGAATAAGACCAAACTGAGTGTGCCTCTCTCTCTTCCAGCACTTCCTTATATTACCATCAAGTGGTTACAACCATAACGTGTCCGACCACACTAGGTGGACGGACTCTACCTGCATGACCACACACGACACCTCCCCCTTTAGGGAGAAAAAGATGGACATCTTTTTAAAGTTTTGGGCTGAGAAAGGACTCTACACAAAGGGATCAACTCCAACGCCTCATCCGGGGGGAGTGATCATACAACGGCTTCAAGGCTAAAGGACTAAGCTTGGGGGCTAGACTCGTCATCATGCCGACATCAAGGCATGGAACTCATACATTTCGCTCATGCAAACATCAGGTCACTATCCCGATGTAATGGACAAAACGAGGAAGGACAAACTGAGGACTCAACAAGAAAATCTCTCGACATAGGCAACGCACTAGGTCGCTATCCCAATGCGAATGGCTAAACAAGGAATGACTACGACATACAATCTCCAATCCACTTGAGAGTTTGGTGTGGGTGTGGTGTTGTTTATTGAAAAAGAACTACATGCTTGATTAAAATGTAGAACAGCTAACAAAGTGGCGTTGTCGACCTATATGCGGAAACTGAAACAACAAGTGTAGATGTGGCTTTGAAAAACTCTGCTGGGCTTTTGACTTGTTGAATAAAACACTTGCGAAAATTAAGATGCATCAAAAATCTCGCCACTGCTTTGTTGTGATTGACTCGTATGTTTCTAGAAGGCAAGTGTAGGACATTGAACCCTTGATTGCTGGCCCCATTGGAAATGATGGCTTGCTTCTGACTCATCGAATCCAAAGTGTTGTTTGAATTTTCATCCTCCCACTTTGCAGCTGGCGGTGTGTGCGAAAGACAGCTTGCAGCTTGACTGTTCATGACCCTCCTGGGTGATACTGTACCAAACAAACCCGCATGCAATTGCTGTGTGTTGTTATACGTGTGGGCACTTGTTGTGGTCGAACGACCATTCCCTTCTTCTTCAGCTCGCACAGACTTTGAGTCCTCTCCATTCAGTTTGAAAGGGCCTGTAACCAGTAGCAAGCCAGAATCTAGCTGCTTCAAGAAGACAGCACGCTTGCCCGTGAAGTGACCAGCCAATAAGATGAGCACTGTTCCTGGGGTAATGCTGGTCCTGATCTTGGTCTTCTTGATTGCCCGCCTGTTGCACAGAGGCTTTGGCACATCGTCTGCTGGGTAGAACTTGGGTGCCTTTGCAGCAGCTGGGGCGGCCACCTCCTTCTTGGCATGGGTCGGAAAGTATCCACCATGCTTGGCCTTGATTGCCCACAGGCCGCGCTTGTGGTAGACACGCGATCGTGAAAGGCGCCCAACGCCATGCACTAGCTCCTTGTTGCGAGGGGCTCTCGCTGCAGACTTGGCCATCGCTGCGGCCGACCTTCTGACTTCCTTAGTCCCTCTGCCTGATCGAAGCCCTCAGCAAGTGCAGGTACGAAAGGCCACGTTTTTGTTGCGGCTCGATTCTGGCTATGGCGGGGAGAATGTACGAGAACTCCTTCTCTCTCTCTCTCTCTCTCTCTCTCTCTCTCTCTCTCTCTCTCTCTCTCTCTCTCTCTCTCTCTCTCTCTCTCTCTCTCTCTCTCTCTCTCTCTCTCTCTCTCTCTCTCTCTGGTGGACAAGTATCAGGAGCAGGGGTTGCAACCGATTGCAAGAAGAGAGTATTCAGACAGTGCGGTTGAGCTTTGAGGCTCAAGGGCTTGTGAGCCTGGGCATGCACTTTGAGTGCGCAGGGCAACAAGCTCTCTCACGATGTTATCACCCTTCTTGGGCCTGGCCGATTGGGGCTGCAGAGAATATTGGAAGCTGCTAATCTGGTTCTAAACTAAAAGCCATCACCGAACTCACTGCAAATCAAGAAAGGGATTCAAGAAAATGTGCCCGTCATCTCCACCAATGTGGTGTACATGGGAATAAGACCAAACTGAGTGTGCCTCTCTCTCTTCCTGCACTTCCTTATATTACCATCAAGCGGTTACAACCATAACGTGTCCGACCACACACGACAATATATATTATTTGCAAAAGTTCAATACAACGCACATATATAAACCTCCATAGCTATAGTGTATTGTCTTAAGACCCCTCTACAAAAACCTTCATCATTGAATCATCAATAAATCTACTGGCCCGCTTTTTGTGCCATTTCAGCAGGTTGTACCTTCATTAGTCTAGGAAGCCTAGAAAACAATAACTTTACTGAACCTTTTCAAAGGACCTGCATGGCCAGACTAGACCATTAGCCTAATGTGCACACTGCACAACCTCCTTTGCAAGAGCTGATGTAGCAGTTCAATTCTATGTTTTTGGGTTCTTCCAACTCGAGAGTTTGGTTTGGTCGGCTCAGTTCTACTGCTCCTCTTCGGGTCCAGTTCATGTAACCAAGTTGTAACATTCCCCCCCCCCCCCCCCCCCCCCCTCCCAAAAAAAAAGAAAAAGAGGAGTAATTGCCCTCAATTATGCCTGTAAAACAGACTACCAAAACCAATGTTCAGTAGAGACCCTCACTCCATGCAGACACACCATTGACAATCACATACACGACAATACAATCGCTTAACATGTGCTACCACTTATAGAGAAGCTCACCACCCTGAGCCTTCATAGAGCCCGTAGTTTTATATGGTTTTTGACATTTTAGGGTTTAGGGTTTATATAAATCTTTCTACATAAATTGATTTTGATAATTTAGGGTTTATATAAATTTCTCTAAATAATACCCCACAAATAATGCTATATCGTGCATGACATGCTACCTGAGATTAATTAAGTTATGTGATTATCAATATATGTAGATGCCAAGATAAGGGTACATGCTTGTCAGCAAAGAGCTAGAATAAGATACCTTTATCCATGAGAGCTGTTGTAGAGAAACCTCCTTGCATCGTCTTTAAGGAAATGGTCAAAATAGTTCGCACCCGACCACTTTTGATGGGCAAGAGTCTATCCCATGTGCCCTCTCTTGCCTCTGTATCTTCTGTACGTACGCCAACATTCCGTGCTTCACAAAATCCTTGGTAGATGAGAGAGTTCCCATGGAACCCTGCAAGAGTAATGAACTGCCACACATAACCAAGCTTCGCTAAATCTGGTATAAAGCTTTGCATTTGCGCTTCGCATCCCAATTGAAAGACGGCGAGAGATTGTATGCAAGAAGTATGTCAGGGTGGTGAGCTTTCATAGAGCGGCAGGGAGCTCGCACATGTTCAATGAGAAAGGAAGGGCAAAAAAAGAACCCGCTATAGAAGGGGAGCAGCTAACACGTACTGCTAGGACAAAGCTCTAAAAGCCTTCGCGTGCATGGTGTTCCCATGCCCATCGCGTCACGGCTGTGCCCTCCCCTGTCACCATGCTCCCACCCCCCTCGTCACGATCACAGGGTTGTGCTCTCCCTAGATTCCGTTTGCTTCCTCAAGTTCGCCCTGCATGCAGCTGCCACCTCTATCTTTGCACGTGGCAATCCTTGCTTGCGTATCTTCCTCCTCCACATCCGCAGCCAGGTACCTCTACCTTTGCATGCAGTACTCCTTGCCTACCCCACCTTCCTATCCACTATCCAATGTGCATTTCCCTTGGGACAGTTCGTGCGATAGACACAGACACGCAGAACATTTCCCTTGAGAGAGAATAAGGGAGCAGATGTGGGCAAAACAAGACCTTTGCAACAGAGAAGA
Organism: Adiantum capillus-veneris; assembly: GCF_014529385.1. Taxonomy (NCBI): domain Eukaryota; kingdom Viridiplantae; phylum Streptophyta; class Polypodiopsida; order Polypodiales; family Pteridaceae; genus Adiantum; species Adiantum capillus-veneris. The sequence continues at coordinate 2,755,703 of NC_140951.1, forward strand.
CAAGAGAGCACCACCACAAAACGTCCAGATGTCTCTTGCCATCTGCCGCCACCTTGATCCGTACGTCTCCTACCAGCTCCCGCCAGCTTCTGCCTCACACGACCTTTCTTCTCTCTCTCTCTCTCTCTCTCTCTCTCACACACACACACACACACACACACACACACACACACTTTTTGAGTCTAGCCAACTTATAACAAATGCCTTTCCTAGCCATGCAAGGGTTCCCTTGGGTTATCTCTCATTTACAATAGAATAGAGATATTTGGGTCTCCGGGTCCATTAACCGGAATCTAGGCAGATGCTGCTGTCTACTCAGCGCCCACGCAAGCCGTCCAGGTCAGCGCCCACAAACCCCCTCCTGCTCTGCGATACTGTGCAGCGCCCACAAACTTGCTCCTCCTCTGCAGCACCCACAAGCCTGCGCATGGCATGTCTTCCACCCCCTCCGCATCCAACCTGTCCCTACCTGCATCCATTGTACCAAGAGAGACAAAGAGAAAGAAAGAGAGAGTTCGTCGTGCGCTCATATGACCTGCGCCTCATCCTCGTTTCTCTTCGCCATCCCATCTCTTCGTCCCCTACTGCACCTAACCTCCCCCGACCTACATCCGTTGCACCGAGAGATAGAGAGAGGAAAGAGAGAAATGATATCTCAATGTACACGCGTGCAATAGACACCATCGCCCTTTTCTCTTGGCTCCACGTGTGTCCTCCCTATTTTTCCACTACAAACTTGTCAAAAGGATCTCCCAAGATACTCCTTGTTCGACCTGCTTCCAAAATTGGGGAAACATATTGGCTTTCTAAAAGAAACCCTTCGTGTTGGGCTGGGTTACCCTTAGTGTTGGAATGGGTTACGGAGACTTTCATAGTTTTTAGTGCAAGATGGAGACTTACCTTTCATTTCACATTTTCTTGCATTCTATTGTTTTAATATGCTAAAGTGAAGTTTCACCATAATTTTAGTAAATTTTACACACACACATATTTTGCATTCTATTGTTCAAGAATGCTAAAGTGAAGCTTCACCTTGCATAATTCTAATAAATTCTACACACACACACACATATTAATTAGTTCTTTTTATTTCACCTTTCATTTCACAATTTCACATGGCTTCATTTCTTGCATTTTATAGCTTGATTCCAATTAGTGTTAACATTCAAGAAAGTCTCTTTTTTTATTAAGCGGCTACTGATCGAGTTTCCTCCTCACAAAGAAAAAATCGGAAATACTAGCAAAAATTTTGAGATTTGCAAAATGTTTGGACGACTTTCTTACATATTTCATTCGTTTTTCTTTCATTTACCATGGTTTGCAGCTAGCTAGTCTCAATTTTCAATCAGCTCAAGACTAAGCTGATGCAATCCTTTCCCAAATACTGGTACCAGTCTAAACAATTTTATCACTTTCTTACTGTTTTTGAAAGTTATCGTGACCCTTTTACTTGTTAGTTTTACTCCTTATTCTTTGAAGGCATCTCCCAAGATTTGCTACCAACGTTTCAATCCAAAATTGTCTAATGATTTGAGTACTAATGGGTCTAACTCAACTTTCATTAATTAATTAGATCGCAAGATTCTTACCCGAGTCTCTTTGAAAGCAAAAGTGTTGCGCACAACTGTCCCTGCACCTTCCCCCATTCTCGTATCTGTCTTGCTCCCTCGCTTTGGTCTATGTGTTCGCTCTCCATCGTGCCCTCGTCACAATTGCATCCTAGACCTATTCGCCTCCACTGTCTTGCCAAGCACGACTCGCATTTGCAGGTGCTCACGCATGTTGCATGCTTGCCTTTTCCAGCAGAGCAATATGGTGCTGCTCCAACCCTAGCTTGCCTTGCGGGAGAGAGAGAGAGAGAGAGAGAGAGAGAGAGAGAGAGAGAGAGAGAGAGAGGAGAGAGAGAGAGAGAGAGAGGAGCTTGCATAGCATTTTCGCTCTTCGTGCATGCACCGTCCCCCCCCCCCCCCCCCCCCCCTCCCTCGATCGCACCCGTCAGCCTTACCTTGGGCGACACTGCCCTGGATTACCTGCAAATCGCGGCACCATTGTTCTACCGGCTGCCCCATCTTCGTGTTGACGAGATAACACACTCCCAATAATACTTTGCCATAAATTCCCAAAATGCCCTTCAAATTTTTTATACTCCCAAAATACCTCCGATTGTGAGGGGCACAAGAGGAGAGAGGGGACAGGGGCACAAGAGCAAACAATGAGACAAGGAGAAGAAGAAGAAGAGTATTTTATCGTCGCAGGAAACTATCCGAAGAGACCTTAAAGATCTATCAGACAAGGAGACTTGAACTCAAGACCTGTTAAGAGGGAAACAACATTTTTGAAACTAAAAATGACACAATATCAAGTCGAGGCACATCTTCCCCGAACATTGTTGCCTTGGAAAAAAATTTGCCGCTTTTCCATCTCATCGATGTGCATGCCCATGGGAACCACCACCCCCCCCCCCTCTCTTCCTAGATTACCTTTCATCCAAACTTTTAAAGAAGCATCTTTTGTGATTCCTATAAAAACTAATGAAAAACAACATTTTGGGGACCTACTCACACCCACTAGCATACTGGCACACAATTTTTAAGATTTTTAAAGCCCGCCTTTTAGCATTTCTAATAAAAATAGCGCTTGCGTTTTAAAACAAAACTAAATTGCTCGACAGCAGTAGCTCAAAGAGACTCGAGCATGGAGTGCAAGGTATGTTGCTCTCTCTCTCTCTCTCTCTCTCTCTCTCTCTCTCTCTCTCTCTCTCTCTCTCTCTCTCTCTCTCGCCATTGGAAAGTTAGCAACGGCCTTGTTCAATATACTATAAGAAGAGAATGATAACGGTGCTTAGTCAACAACCAACATTTGTTGCATGTGTGGTGTGAACTAATGTTGTGTGTGCGCCAACATGAAGGTCATGCACACATAAACATCTAGATGCAAGCATGGGTGATTGCATTTGGAGAGACGCTCTCACTTGTTATCTGTTAAAAGCAGTGCACAACTTCTTTTCTTTGCCACATGATGTCGACCCAAGCAGTACCTTCGAGTACATGAAGACCTTTATTTCCAAAAATTTAAATATTTTGACCTTTTCACCTATTCAAAATATCCATTTAAAAAAAAAGGGGGGGGGGGGGGGGGGGGGGGGGGGGGGGGCAAGAGCTTTCCCAATCATCTGCGTGCACGTGGATGATCGGAAGCTCTTGCCCCCCCTTTTTTCTCCCAAAAAAAAGGATATTTTGACATTGTCATGATAAATTTTTGATGATGCAAGAAATTTTTCTTGAATCTGTAGATCATCATCTAGTTGATTTTGAACTTCCATCTTAATATCTGCCAAGGTTTGAAAAATAAGAGATGGACAATCTTCACCACCATTAGAATGATCACACCTTTTGTGTGGTCGAATGTTCTAGAGTAGAGATTGTTGTTACCATTCCTTGAAATGTTCCAATATGGCCAAGAGATCTTGATTCCAACAAGCATGATACCTTTGAAAGGATCTTAGTTAGTATATTATGTAGAGAAATGATACTTCGAGTGATATTTGGAATGACAATACTGGCATTTCCTAAAAAGGTTCAGATACAAAATCAATCCATTGTTGAGAAAATTGTTGATCAATCATTGTTCCCTTTATCTCTCCATTCTGCTTTATGCTCTGATCTAATCTCTACCTTCATATCTTAGCTCTCCCAAATTCCATCTTCGTGACTCAAATGGATCATATCCAAAGTTTTTTTCAGTATCAGATTCTCAATCCGGACTTTAGTAAGTCTCCTAGTAGTCCTCATCTCTGTGGGTCTCATCATGATGAACTCGAACTCTCTCACCCCAATTGGGAGAGTGACCCTCTGTTAAGAGCTCCTCACCTCAAGCCATCGTGATCGCCAAAATGGAATGAGTTGGCCTCTTCAAACATGCATTCCTATGTTAGGTTAAAAGTTAGTTGTCAGTTCAAACTTTACACTTCAAACAAAAGAGCAGCCATAGACACTGACATTGGGAATTTGGAATGGAACTAGAAATGGTAGCTAGAATGGAAATGACACACATACTGGAGCTGGATTATATTTTGATCAGATCATTACAACTGGAAAAGTTTAGTGAGGCCTGAGTGAGCCAAAGGGTTGCTCTAAGATTATAAGCAAAAGAGTATAAGAACACGATACAATAGTGTCACTCAAAGTCTTTCAAGACATCTCCAAGTCATTCCCCATCAAATGAGTAATGGTCCCTAGTTATAGGTGCCAAATTGGGTCTCTGAATGAGTATCGACTGTGTAGTTACTGTTGTACTTGGCTTGGTAATTACCAGTTGTGTCGCCAGTCAGAACTCAAGGCTTGGTAATGTTCCCACCTTCTACATAGTTCTAACATACTAGCACAACGGCACCGCCTCTGGTGGTGCCTATGGTGCCCTAATCGCCCCACTGACATCTTGTGTAATGTCACATGCCTTCAAGGTGCAAATGTATGTGATTGCATTTGGAGAGATGATCTCTCTCTCTTTTTGCATCTACTAAAAATAGGCCAAATCTTCCTTACACTGTCCCTTGCCTTAAGGATGCAAGCGTATCTGATTGCATATGGAGAGACACCATCTCTTCACTTCCGTAAAAAAACAATCGAGAGCTTCTTGGCCCTACCCAAATTGAGCATATCCCACAATCCATGCATTCCAAGAGACGACATCATCTCTCTTCGATCTCTCTCTCTCTCTCTCTCTCTCTCTCTCTGACACTTTCTACAGATTAGGATTTTACTATTGGTAAGATGCACCTCATCAAATTTGTGTGTGTGTGTGTGTGTGTGTGTGTGTGGTCGACACTTTCTATAGTTTGGGATACTATTGGTGGGATGCACCTCATTAGTAAAATCTCTCTCTCTCCCTCCCTCTCCCTGTGTGTGTGTGTGTGTGTGTGTGTGTGTGTGTGTGTGTGTGTGTGTGTGTGTGTGTGTGTGTGACACTTTCTATAGATTTGGATTTTACTATTGGTAAGTTGCACCTCATCAGTAAAATTTCTGGACCAAACCTAGTAGCAATGATATTACACGGATTAGTAATGCCGTGTTTAGTACTAATCCATGCCTATTATGCATATGGTTGTATCTACTTGGATATATGCTACTGTGGTGTTTTTTCTTGTATGGCTCATATGTCCATGTGTATTTGTACAGAAGCTATAATATGACTACGTTTTAGTCTACGAAAAAAAATGGTTTTTGTGAGCCTTCATATGATTGTGTATGTATTGCTTTATACCTCTATGGAAGGAAAATAGAATACAGAGAGTTCTTGATGCCTACGACAAGGCAATCTATCTCGACCACTCTTGGCGCATATTCTTAAAGCATGTAATTATGCGTAAGTGTGTATTAAATAATTCATGCATTATGTAACTCAAAAAAATGATTTTACCTTCTGTATGTTCACAGCCAGGTAGTAGGTTGTTAGCTTGGCAATCCCGGATAGTGTGTTGCTTCCGTTTGCTGAGGGTTTGTGAAAATACGCCATGCTCCACCCGAGGCTTAGCGCTTTTGCTTGCACTAAGAGGAGGAAACTGTGATTTCCCTATTGCATGTGAGCACGAGTTGCTATGGCAACTCGCACTATGTGTGTGTGAGTGTTATGCGATACCCGTATATGAGCTCTATAGAGAACTTAAGCGAACACCTTGTGGTTCTAAAGCCTTGCGCAGGCTGCATAGATAGCCTAGGTGAGCATTCAGTGCATTAAAGCTTGCCAGCGTGAGTATTTCTGGGCCATACATGGAGATTATGGGCCAATTGTATGGCTCCTGATTTTTTCAGATACGCTTTGAAGAGTTTCTTTGACTTTTAGGAAGACTTAGTTCTATTTGAAAAGTCACAGAACCTTATGTTTAAGTTGTATTTTTTGGTATTTACTATCGAAGCTTTACTCGCAGTTTTTAAACCAAACGGTATACTGTGGAATAAGCATTCATTCTGTGTTTATTGCATCCATCGAACAACCATACTCGGGGTTTAAATATATTTATCAGTTTATATTGGGAATGAGGATTTTTTCAGGGGTTTATACATTCGTCTTCCATTGCCAATCAGAAATACTAGGAAAATGTTTTCATGCCGGAGATGTATAAGTTACCTTCTAAAAAGACCGATACTATAATTGTATTATTGGACCTCCTTAGTGGGTCTTCAATTGCATGCGTTATATTTATCTAAGGTCAGTTTGGTTTTTTGAAAATTGTAACCAAAAAATACTGAATATCAAAAAAATGTGCAATAAAAAAACTATATACTGCTTATCAGTTTCAACTGTACATTTATTTTCCTTGGGCAAGTTTGCTCACGATTTTAATGGTCTAAAATGCCAAAAAAACCTCTATCCACAATGATTGATACTGAGAAGGAGTAAAAAAAATTGTACATCTGTTATTTTGCAACTTGCACAACTGTTTCCAGCTGGAGTTATTATACAAAGGATCAATTTAACTTGTAAATACCCAAAAGTGTACACCGTCTGGAGCCATACTCTGTCGGTCCATCATTCTTCTGCGAGTGAAGTAGTTGTCTGTGTCATTTTTTCATATAAGAATCTTTCAACAATAAGTACATCTCAAATGTGTGTGTGTGTGTGTGTGTGTGTGTGTGTGTGTGTGTTCATGTGTGTGATATTGTGTGATTTCTCTAATCGTGGCTCATGTCCAATATATTATGTGTGTGTGTGTGTGAGAGAGACACTTTCTACAGATTGGGATAATATTGGTAAGATGCACCTCATTAGTTAAATCTCTCTCTCCCTCCCTCCCTCCCTCCCTCCCCCTGTGTGTGTGTGTGTGTGTGTGTGTGTGTGTGTGTGTGTGTGTGTGTGTGACACTTTCTATAGATTTGGATTTTACTATTGGTAAGTTGCACCTCATCAGTAAAATTTCTCCCTCCCTCCCTCTCTCTCTCTCTCTCTCTCTCTCTATGACACTTTCTACAGATTTGTATTTTACTATTGGTAAGATGTTGGCTATGATCAGACTTGTTCACAGTAAAGACCATATTAGGTAAAGTGGGAAAATCCCAATTCCCAGGTTGGACAACTTTCAATATATCATGTACAAAATATAGAGATTTTGTCAAAAATTTGAGTTTTCTTAAGGTCTCATTCCACTTTATGCACATACAATACACAATGAAAACAACTAAAGTACCATGGTTTCAATCAATTGGATTATTAGGAGACGAGTATATTGCATCCATTATCGTTGTCTATGTCCTACTGTCCTACCTACAACTTATCTCAACATGGAGAGCTTGGTTTCTAGGTCCACCACTTGTCCAAGTTAATGTAAAAGTGACTCAAGGTTCACAACTTGTGAAAGCAAGGCCCCATTGAGGAATACAATCCACTTGGCTATTTTTCCTTAATTTATTGCATGTGACATTCAAGCAAGGTCCACTTCTAATCTATAACTTCTTAATTTGAGGCATGGGGCATACATAAAATATGTAGCATATGCTCTATTGCCTCATAGGAAGTTTGGTTTCAAGGTGCACTTATCCATGCTAGCCTATCTTGGAGAAATGATGGAGCTTGCTTCTCTCCTTGTTTCAATGGAGACTAGCTTGGACAAGTGGTGGACCTTTGCTTCTCTCTATGTTTCAATAGAGTTAGCTTGGACAAGTGGTGATCTTGGAACAAAACCCCCATGTAAAACATATCATGGGTATTCCAAGTGATTAGAAAGATTACCATTTAAGATATAACCTTATAGGTTGGACAAATGGAGCTTGGCTTGGAGAAATGGTGGACCTTTGATTCTCTCCATGTTTCAATGGAGCCTATCTTGGAGAAATGGTGGAGCTTGCTTCTGTCCATGTTTCGATGGAGCCTAGCTTGAACAGTTGGTGGACCTTTGCTTCTCTCTATGTTTCAATAGAGTTAGCTTAGACACGTGGTGGATCTTCAAACTAACCAACTACTATCAATGTTTCCTAGCTTGGACAAGTGGTGGAGTGTTTCTCTACTCCATGTTTCAATGGATCTTAGCTTGGACAAGTGTTGGACCTTAAAACAAAAACCCCATGTACAACATAGAATGGATTTTCTAGATTTCAATGGAGTCTAGATTTAACAAATGGTGGAGCTTGTCTTCATCCATGTTTCAATGAAACTAGCTTGGACAAGTGGTGGACCTTGTAACAAACCCCCCCATGTACAACATATCATTGGTTTTCTAAGTGATGGGAAGGAATACCATTCAAGATATAAACTTATAGCTTGGATAAGTAGTTGACTTTAAAACCAAATTCATCATAATACAATGAAATACAGGTCAGCCAATTCCTAAATCTTGAGACCAAACCTCCCATGCTATTAGAGATAATATATTGGATAAGTGGTGGACCTTCTATTATTTTCCCATGCCTAGTTTAGACAACCGGTACACTTTGCAGCTATAAAGGTTGGACGAGTTGTGGAGCCTTGTTTCTATCCATGTTTTAATGGATCCTAGCTTGGACAAGTGGTGGACCTTGGAAAAAAGCTTCCATGTACAACATATATGAGGTTTTCCATGTTTTAATGGAACCTATCTTGGACAAATGGTGAAGCTTGCTTCTCTCCATGTTGATTTTGGAACTACCTTAGACAAGTGGTGGAGCTTTGCTTTTCTACTCTTCATAATACAATGAAGTATATGTTGGTTACATGGTGAATCTTAAGGCCAAACCTCCCATTTTACTAGAGATGATAGGTTGGACAAGTGGATCAACCTTCTATCATTTCTCCATGACTATATTGGACAATTAGTAGACCTAACATCTCTCTATGTTGTCTAGAGATAAGCTTGGACAAGTGATGGACCCTGCTTCTCTCTTCCCTTGGTTTACTAGTTTGAAGACTCAGTATATATACTTTCTTAGATCTAGCTTGAACAAGTGGTGGACCTTGTATCCACAATCTTAATTCATTACAAAAAAGTATATGAAAAAATAACATAGGAATCTTGGTTTGAAGGTCAAGCAATTAGGTTCCAAATGCACATAATAATATATTTTCCACCCATAATAAAAGAAAGTTAAATATGTTATTACCAAATTGACAAAGGTAACGTCCAAGAATTCTAGCTTTGCATCTTGTCAGATCTAAATCTTCATCAAGGCGACATGCATGTATACATCAACTTTCAAGCCATTCAAGAATACATGCACTTAGATTCCATAGTTTTGTTTTCAAAGTCTTTTAGGTTCTAAAACTCTTTCACGTAAAGTATGTAATGACAAAATTCTTGAAGCAAACATTTGTGCCCAAGAAAAAGATCCCTCTCACATATTTAAAGTCCATGAATTCTCTGATCCATACTTACAAGTTTTATTTTGACATCAAACATCAATTCTCTCATAGTTACAAATAAATGCAACCTCGATATGAATTGACAAAAAATGAATTTCTTTTACTATATGACCCAACATAGGCCCCAATCAAATAAAAAATGAGTCCCAAAAATTTGGGTGCACTCTAGCAATACATCAGAGTCCCCTTACAATAGGATGCACTCCAATAGTACATTGAAGTCCCCTTAGAGTAGGGTGCACTCCATTCAAGTGTTCATAAAATTGACACACCTTTGTTTTTTTATAAAAAAGACTATATCAAATTATACAAATGTTGAAAGATACACACTAGAATAAAAAAAGCATCTTATGGCCATATTTATTCAATGCTTTCGTGTTGACAAGTACACACCAAGGACATAATTTGTCTCAGAATCACTATACTGATTTACAATTGTGTTGTATGTATAGACTCTCTTATCTCTTGCATACAACCATCCTACCAACCATGGAATTATGGTTCTCTGCAAGAAGTTTTGAAGTTGCTCGGAAGTTTGCCTCCACATCTTTGGAAATATAAGATATGTCCCTGGCATGTTCCACATCACCCTATATGGAGTGTCATCAAAAATTAAGGTATTGTTTGCATCCAAATCCTCAAATATCTTCCAAATATCACTCAATTTTTGTGATAAACCCTTGTAAATCCTAACATGATATTTGGATTTTGGCAATTTTTGTTACTCATAAACACCTTGAACTTGGTATACTGCTCAGGAAAACATTTTTGTGTGATGCGTTGCACCCTTGTTAAGTTATAGCAACTCCATATCCATAGCTCAAAGTATTCAGCACAAAAATCCAAAAAACTTTGTGCGTCTGGTCGCACCACATGATAAACTTCATCTTTATCCTCCACAAGTCGCATGTGTTGAGCCCAAGATGGCATAGAATCTCCATGTTTCATTTCAATTGTCTTGAGAAGTAACCCCTCTAGATCCAAGATAAGTACTCTTTTGATGTCCTTGAAAGCAAGTGGTAGGTGATAAGGAGGTGATTCATTCCTTGGACAAGGTCTTGGAGGAGGTTGGATGGGTAATTCAATAGTTTTCTTCAATTTATGCCAGCATATAGCCAATCCATTTTTCTGTAATGGTTCTGAAATTAAAGAACAAGAACACTTAATGCAAACACAACAATAGACATGAGTTTTACATTGTCTACCCTAAGGTTTTATTAGATACCAAAATCCATCTATGATCTACTCATTAATAGAAAGAAAGTCAAATTAAAATCCTGACTCTTTTTTATGCTACACTCTCTCTTAGTCTCAATACCATGGAGTTCAACTAGACTTAAGTCAACTAATAACTACTACTTGTTGTTAAAGGTATGCTTGAAGTGCATAAGGCTTAACCAATGCTCTAGTGTAGAATGGGTATTTAGGTCTCAAGGTCTACCACTTATCCAAGCAAAGATCCATTTAGATATGGAAACCCAATTTTTCTTAATATAATGATATAGAGTGGACAAGTGGTGAATCCTGAGACCAAACCACTCATGCTACTAGGGATAATAGGTTGGACAAGTGGTGGACCTTGAATGTAAACCCCCCATGTACAAAGTATCAGGGGTTTTGGGTATTTCAATGGACTCTAGCATCTTCGAGACATGGTGGAGCTTACTTCTCTCCATGTTTCAATGGAGTCTATCTTGGATAAATGGTGGAGCATCATTCTCTCCATGTTTCAATGGAGCCTACCTTGGACAAGTGGTGGACGTTTGTTTCTCTCTATGTTTGAACAGATTTAGCTTGGACAAGTGGTGGACCTTGGAACAAAATCCCCATGTAAAACATATCATGGACATTACAAGTGGTGAGAAAAAATACCATTCAATATATAACCTTATAGGTTGGACAAGTGGTGGACCTTAACACCCAATTATTATTAATATAATGACATAGAGTGGACAAGTGGTGAATCTTGCGACCAAACCTACTAGGAAAAGTAGGTTGGACAAGTGGTGGACCTTGAATGCAAACCCCCCATGTACAAAATATCACTCATGCTACTAGGAATAATTTGGTATTAAGGTCCATGTTTCAATGGAGCCTAGCTTGGAAAAGTGGTGGACCTTTGTTTCTCTCTATGTTTCAATAGAATTAGCTTGGACAAGTGGTGAACCTTGGAACAAAACCCCCATGTAAAGCATGTCATGGGCATTACAAGTGGTGAGAAAAAATACCATTCAAGGTATAACCTTATAGGCTGGACAAGTGGTGGACCTTAGCACCCAATTCCTCTTATTATAATGACATAGAGTGGAAAAGTGGTGAATTGTGAGACCAAACCTACTAGGGATAATAGGGTGGACAAATGGTTGACCTTGAATGTAAATCACCCATGTACAAAATATCATGGGTTTTGCGTATTTCAATGGAGCCTAGCATCTAGGAGACATGGTGGAACTTACTTATGTCCATGTTTTAATGGAGCCTATCTAGGAGAAATGGTGGAGGTTCCTTCTCTCCATGTTTCAATGGAGCCTAGCTTGGACAAGTCGTGGACCTTTGTTTCTCTCTATGTTTAAATATGGTTAGCTTGGACAAGTGGTGGATCTTGGAATGAAACTCCCATGTAAAACATATCATGGGCATTTCAAGTGGCGAGAAAGGATACCATTTAAGATATAACCTTATAGGTTGGACAAGTGGTGGACCTTAACACAATATAATGACATAGAGTGTACAAGTGGTGAATCTTGAAACCAAACCACTCATGCTACTAGGGATAATAGGTTAAACAAGTGGTGGGCCTTGAAATAAAACCCCCTAGAGTGTTTCAATGGAGCCTAGCTTGGAAACATGGTAAAGCTTGCTTCTCTCCATGTTTCAATGCAGCCTATCTTGGATAAATGGTGGAGCATCATTCTCTCCATGTTTCAATGGAGCCTAGCTTGGACAAGTGGTGGACCTTTGTTTCTCTCTATGTTTGAATAGAGTTATCTTGGAAAAGTGGTGGACCTTGGAACAAAAACCCCCATGTAAAACATATCATGGGCATTACAAGTGGTGAGAAAAAATACCATTTAATATATAACCTTATAGGTTGGACAAGTGGTGGACCTTAACACCCAATTATTCTTAATATAATGACATAGAGTGGATAAGTGGTGAACTTGGGACCAAACCTACTAGGGAAATAGGTTCGACAAGTGGTGGACCTTGAATGTAAACCCCACATGTACAAAATATCACTCATGCTACTAGAAATAATTTGGTATTAAGGTCCATGTTTCAATGCAGCCTAGCTTGGAAAAGTGGTGGACCTTTGTTTCTCTCTATGTTTCAATAGATTTAGCTTGGACAAGTGGTGGACCTTGGAACAAAACCCCCATGTAAATCATGTCATGGGCATTACAAGTGGTGAGAAAAAATACCATTCAAGCTATAACATTATAGGTTGGACAAGTAGTGGAACTTAACACCCAATTCCTCTTAATATAATGACATAGAGAGGACAAGTGGTGAATCATGAGACCAAACCTACTAGGGATAATAGGTTGGACAAGTGGTGAACCTTGAATGTAAACCCCCCATGTACAAAATATTATGGGTATTGGGTATTTCAATGGAGCCTATCTAGGAGAAACAGTGGAGGTTCCTTCTCTCCATGTTTCAATGAGCCTAGCTTGGACAAGTGGTGGACCTTTCTTTCTCTATATGTTTTAATAGAGTTAGCTTGGACAAGTGGTGGACCTTGGAATGAAACCCCCATGTAAAACATATCATGGGCATTTCAAGTGGTGAGAAAAGATACCATTTAAAATATAACCTTATAGGTTGGACAAGTGGTGGACCTTAACACATAGTTCTTCTTAATATAATGACATAGAGTGTACAAGTGGTGAATCTTGAGACCAAACCACTCGTGCTACTAGGGATAATAGGTTGGACAAGTGGTGGACCTTGAATGTAAACCCCTCATGTACAAAATTATGGGTTTAGGGTATTTCAATGGAGCCTAGCTTGGAGACATGGTGGAGATTGCTTCTCTCAATGTTTCAATGGAACCTATCTTGGAGAAATGGTGGATCATCCTTCTCTCCATGTTTCAATGGAGCCTACCTTGGACAAGTGGTGGACCTTTGCTTCTCTCTATGTTTCAATAGAGTTAGCTTGGACAAGTGGTGGGTCTTGGAACAAAACCCCTTTGTAAAACATAGCATGGACATTACAAGTGATGAGGAAAAATATCATTCAAGATATAACCTTACAGGTTGGAAAAGTGGTGATGGACCTTGACAAGTGGTGAAGGATACCATTTAAGATATACCCTTATAGGTTGGACAAGTGGTGGACCTTAACACCCAGTTATTCTTAATATAATGACATAGAGTGGATAAGTGGTGAATCTTAAGACCAAACCACTCATGCTACTAGGTATAATACGTTAGAGAAGTGGTAGACCTTGAATGTAAACACCCCATGTACAAAATATCATGGTTTTAGGGTGTTTCAATGGAGCCTAGAATCTTGGAGACATGGTAGATCTTGATTCTTTCCATGTTTGAATGGCACCTATCTTGGAAAAATGATGGAGGTTACTTCTCTCCATCTTCAATGGAGCCTAGCTTTGACAAGTGGTGAACCTTTGCTTCTCTCTATGTTTGAATAGAGTTAGCTTGGACAAGTGGTGGACCTTTGCTTCTCTCTATGTTTGAATAGAGTTAGCTTGGACAAGTGGTGGACCTTGGAATGAAACCCCCATGTAAAACATATCATGGGCATTTCAAGTGGTGAGAAAGGATACCATTTAAGATATAACCTTATAGGTTGGACAAGTGGTGGACCTTAATACATAGTTCTTCCTAATATAATGACATAGAGTGTACAAGTGGTGTATCTTGAGACCAAACCACTCGTGCTACTAGGGATAATAGGTTAGACAAGTGGTGGGCCTTGAAATAAAACCCCCCATGTACAAAATAAAATGGGTTTAGGGCATTTAAATGGATCCTAGCTTGGAGACATGGTGGAGCTTTCTTCTCTCCATGTTTCAATGAAGCCTATCTTGGAGAAATGGTGGAGCATCCTTCTCTCCATGTTTCAATATAGCTTAGCTTGGACAAGTGGTGGATCTTTGGTTCTCTCTATGTTTCAATAGAGTTAGCTTGGACAAGTGGTGGACATTGAAACAAAACTCCCATGTAAAACATATCATGGGTAGTTCAAGTTGTGAGAAAAAAAACCATTTAAAATATAACCTTATAGGTTGGACAAGTGGTGGACCTTAACACCCAATCCTTTTTAATACAATGACATAGAGTGGACAAGTGGTGAATCTTGAGACCAAAGCTATCAAGCTACTAGGGATACTAGGTTGGACAAGTGGTGGATCTTGAATGTACATCCCCTATGTACAAAATATCATGGGTTTAGGGTGTTTCAATGGAGTCTAGCATATTGGAGACATGGTGGAGCTTGCTTCGCTCCATGTTTCAAGTGGTGGACCTTCAATTATTTTCCCATACCTAGTTTAGACAACCCATACACTTTGCAACTCTAAAGGTTGGACGAGTGGTGGAGCTTTGTTTATTTCCATGTTTTAATGGATCCTAGCTTGGACAAGTGGTGGACCTTGGAAAAAAGTCCCCCTGTACAACATAGCTGAGTTTTTTCATGTTTTAATGGAAGAGAGATTTGACAAATGGTGGAGCTTGCTTATCTCCATGTGGATTTTAGAACTAGCTTGGACAAGTGGTGGAGCTTTGCTTTTCTACTCTTCATAATACAATGATGTATAGGTTGGTTACATGGTGAATCTTAAGGCCAAACCTCCCATCTTACTAGAGATGATAGGTTGGACAAGTGTTCAACCTTCTATCATTTCTCCATGCCTATAATTAGACAATTAGTAGAACTAGCATCTTTCTATGTTGTCTAGAGCTGAGCTTGGACAAGTAGTGGACCTTGCTACTCTCTTCCCTTGGTTTATTAGTTTGAAGACTCATTATATATACTTGCTTAGATCTATATAATTACTCATTAGTTAGGTTACAAGTAGGTATGTAATTTGTTAGCCTCAAGGGACTTTGAATATTGAATAGTAAGAAAGTCAAGTGCTGGTTTGAAGATCTTTTGCTTATCTAAACTAGACTCTAACTCAATAATAAGTTTCTTAAGTTCCACGAATTGTCCTATCTAGGCTCCAAAAGAGTCTTAATTGGTTTGTGCTAGATTCTAACTTCCTTGATGGGGTAGAATCCTAGAAAAATGAGGCACTATAAGTTTTACCTTAGCTCAAATGGATTTTCACTTAAACTAGACTGCAATTTGGCTATCTAGTATCTTTGTCTGATGGAGTTTAACACTAGATACATAGTAGTGATATTTAAGCTTCATGTCTCTTCAC
The DNA here is from genome assembly GCF_014529385.1 of Adiantum capillus-veneris. Taxonomy (NCBI): domain Eukaryota; kingdom Viridiplantae; phylum Streptophyta; class Polypodiopsida; order Polypodiales; family Pteridaceae; genus Adiantum; species Adiantum capillus-veneris. Next base: position 2,771,427 of record NC_140951.1, read on the forward strand.
TTGATCGAGATATGAGACCATACTTTCAAGGTCACCACTTGTCTTACCTAAAGACCAATGTGAGACATGGGAGCAAGAAAGCCATCCGATATTGTTTTAAGGACTATTACATAGACAATCAATAACTTAAGTAAAGCAAAAAGACTTGGATCTTTCACAATTAATAACTTAAGTAAAGCCAAAAAGACTTGGATCTTTGACAGTTTTTTTCAAACTAAAAAAGCACAATCTCATGCTAACAAAACTATAAATCACAATTGAAAGTTTTGAACAAGAAAAAGATCAACAATCTTATAAGAAGGATACTTTTCATTTCATTTGATGATTACAAACTAAAATAAAGTCTCTCAAGAAATTGATAAACAAAAAATGTAGGTGACTGCTTCATTATTTTGAGCAAAAATATCAAAATCTCTATTGATTGAGCTCCATCTAGTAGTATCCTTTGTAAGATCCTGCAAGAAGGAATAAAAAGAAAGATTTGTTAGATACCATGCACATGAGTGTTCAAGCATGTGTATCAAGAATATATGACATGTCACTAGTACCTTAGGGTTGCTTTCTATCCAGCCTTAGAAGATTGTTCTCAGCTTTCACCTTATTTATATAAGCCTTTGCTGTGGTTGCCTTCAAAACTCCTTTTGTGTTACAACCCAATTGCCTAGCTAAAGTGGTCAATTGTGACGCCTTCATGCTTTCAATGGGTGTACGCTCCTTTGCCAAGATCTCTTGTATTTGGGCTCTTCTCATTTCATTGCGGTGGCTTGTGTCACTTGCATTTCAATGATAGTTTCATCTCTGTCACCTTTTGCAGGTGGTATTCTTCTTGTAAAGAACACCTTAGCTGACCAAACATCATTTTTCTGCTTCCAATACTCCATGATTTGTTTGTATTCACTATCATTTGTCACTATAGGTTGTCCATAACGATTAGAAGCAATTAAATCACGCACATCCCTTCTCTCATCAAGCTGAATCAAGTATGGCAGTAGCTCCTCCAAGAGCATATTGTCAACCATCTTCTCAGCATCAAATTGTGGTGGAAAAATGCAATTGTTTGCTGGTGAAATACATCCCTTGTAAGGAGAGTCATCAATAAGCACTGTTCTTTGTGGATCACATTCAAACCCCATGGCAATTTTGGCTAGAGGCTTGAACATTGCCTCAACGTTTGGATTGTCGGGTCTAAACAATTTTTGAGTTTGAGCGGTGTAGCAAACATCTTGCGACCAAATTGCAAAGAAAGGCAATGTATCCTCAGCTAAGTTGTTTAGTGCTGCAAGGATTTGATACACATTATTCCTAGTAGCTGTCGACCAAATTGCAACATTAAACCTTGTAAAATAGTCTTCAAGAATTGGATGCAACCTGGCCTGAGTATAATATATCTTTTTGAATCCATTTGCACTGAGTTGTGGTGTGAGGATGGTTGAGGGGAACGTTTCAACAATAGACCATTTAAATCCAATATAATTGTAAGCATGGATTTCTCAACATCTACGCTACATGACGTAGTACCAATTGGCAATAGCTCGTGAGTGGACTTTTCAGTCTCTTTTGATGTATGTTGCATTTTTGAAGCATCGATTTCTTGGTTCTCATTATTGGAAGCTTGCTCAAGTTGCACAACACTAGACTCTAGTATAGAAATATCATCCATCTTGGGCACTTTAGAAACCATAGAATCTATGGATTCTATAGTTGTTGACTGAACCATAGGAGCATTATCCATCCCAGTTTGTGAATCTAAGAAAACACACACACAAATGGTATCTCAAAACCACTAGAATTTTATTCACCATATTTATATGTAGAACTCCTAGTAAGAAATTTATTTAAGGTAAAGTCGTTGTTAGAATCCTTGCAACCATTTTCAGCATTCGTACACCAAACACCACTTGTCTAAAATACAATCTACTAACTCAACATTTTCCATCCTACACTTTATTAAAGATGAGTACTTAAAGTGAAAACTAAAAGCCACCCTTGTTGAGGAAACATGGATACAAGGTCCACCAAATGTCCAACCTAGACTACAAGAAAATAATTAGAGATTTGGCTTAGATTTGGATTCAAAGGCCACCACTTATTCAAGTAAGATAACTCCACTTGTTTAAGACAGTAATGTTTGAAGCCCCACCACTTGTCCAACCTAGACATTGATTAAATTTTGGTAAGATTTATCACAAATCTAGAGTAGAATCAAGATTCTATGGCCAAGGTAGTCAAATATGTTAGACAACACACAAAGCATAAGAGCACTCTAGATTCTCGTTGAGCATAAACTAAACAATAATCAAATGTTATATTCACTTGAGATTTCATCCATGAAAAATGAAAATGATGCATGTACTTGAGATTTCCATCCATGTACAATACTTTACAATGTCAAGTAAAGTTATAGTCAGCAAACAACTCTTCTCCTGCTTCAACTTGACAAATAGTCTCAATGCATACATGGCCATATTCTTCTGACTTGATGTGTGAAGAGGTGCATTTATGCCAAGGTGGCAAATTTGGATCAAATGTATAGCGTACGTTGGGACAGACATTTGTACTGTGAGAACTATTTATATAGCCCGACACGTTTCCTTCTTCTACACAACCAATAATGTATGATTGATCTTCCTCTTCTTCTATGTTTGGATCCTCTAGAAGAGAATATTTATAAGCTCTTGGAAAAATTTTGCATATCTTTTTCCAGTCTTGAAATCTATACTTATGCCCTCCATAGTTTAGAATAGTCAAACCACTTTCCAGGGTAGTATGCACAAATAGCCCATAACCAGCTCCTTCAATACATGAAAGTCGCACTTCAAAATCCACACCGTTAATATGGAAAATTACATCTTTGGGAATAGGAAAAGTTGGTGTCCCAAAAGGATCTTCATGCCAATCATAGTGTGAAATACATCTAGTTTTTATATCACTTAACTCCTTTGTGTCTGCAAAAAGAAGAAAATATTATGCATAAAATAATGACAATATCAAAGAAAGATATCATTATTTTATAGTCCAATAGGTCCATTGTATGGAAGACTTAGAGTGCCTCTTACATGGTGCCTCCAAGGTTTCCAAAAAATAAAATCATTGGAAAAAAAAGGCCACTGTGTCTCCAATCTATTGCCCATTTGAAGCATAGAGAGAACCAAGGTCCACCACTTGTCCAAGCTAGACATGGAGCATTGACACAAGATCCAACACTTATCCAAGAACCCTATAGTATATGTGGTAACATGGGATGCATTGATGCAACAAAAGTAGTCTAGCCTCCTCATCCATCTCTTTTTTCTTGTAGCCTAGAGGGATTAGTTTCAAGGTCTATCACTAGTCAAAAACTACACATAGAACATTGATACAAGGTTCCACCACATGTGAAACCTATCATCTCTAGTAGCATGGATGGTTTGATATCAAGGTTCACTGCGTGTCCTACCTATACTCTATTGTAGCATAGAGATTCTGGTTTGGTGGTACTACACTTGTCCAAACTTGGCTTGTTGTTGATATCTGGAGGTAATCAAGGGTCCTCCACTTGTCCAAGTTAGGCATATAAAACAATTGCAAGGTCCACCATGTGTACAACATATGATTGATTATAGCATGCATGGTCTTATTTCATGGGCAACCATCTTCTCTCCAACATGTGTCCAACCTCGGCTCCATTGAAGCATGGAGAGAAGCAAGGTCCACCACTTATCAAAGCTATTATTTTCTCCCAGTGCTTTCAAAACCCATAATACGTTGTACATGGGGGGGGGGGGGATTCTTGTTTCAAGGTCCACCACTTGGCTAAGATTGGATCCATTGAAACATAAAGAGAAGCAAGCTCTACCATTTGTCCAAGCTAGGTGCCATTGAAACATGAAAACCCCATAATATGTTGTATACGGGGGGTTTTTTCAAGGTCTACCACTTGTCTAAGCTATGGTCCATTGGAACATGGAGAGAAGCAAAGCTCCACCACTTTTCTAAGCTAGGATCCATTGAAACATGGAGAGAAGCAAGCTCCATTGTTTGTCTAAGCTAGGCTCCATTGGAACATGGAGAAAACAAGCTCCACCACTTGCCTATTATTGCATAGAGATTCTGGTTTGAAGGTCCACCACTTGTCCAACCTTGCCTTCATGTATGGAGATAATCAAGAGTGCAATGCTTCTCTAAGCTAGGGACATAAAAGAGTTTCAAGGTCCACTACATATACGATCTATGATGGGTTGTAGCATGGGAGGTTTCATTTTAAGGTTGACCACTTCTCCAGCTCCGCTTGTCCAACCTCAGATCCATTGAAGAATGGAGAATAAAGGTGTACCAACTCTCCAAAATAGGCAAGAAATCTCTATAAAACCCATGAATTGTTAATATATGCTATGCTGTGGAGTTTTGTTTGAAGTCCACTCCTTATCCAAGCTACAATCCATTGAAGCATGGAAATAAGTAAGATATATCTCTAGTCCAAGATAGGATCCATTGAAACATAGAGAGAATCAAGGTCCACCACTTGTCCAAGCTATGCATGGGTAATTGATATAAGGACCACTACGTTTTCACCTATACTATGCTCTATCATGGATGGTTTCATATACCACCAATTTTCCAACCTATTTAGTAGGTTGTATTATGGGGGTTTGGTTTCAAGGTACTTCACTTGTCTAAGGTGGGTTCCATTGAACCATGGAGAGAAACAATGTCTACCACTTGTCCGAAATATGCTCCTTTAAAACATAAAAGCAAGGTCCACCACTTGTCCAAGCTAATGTTTCTCTCCATTGAAGCATGGAGAGAAACAAGGTCTACCACCTGTCCAAAATATGCTCCATTGAAACATAAAAGCAAGGTCCACCACTTGTCCAAGCTAATATAACAAATGGGTGTTGGTTACAAGGTGTACCACACTTGTCTAAACTAGTCTCCATGCAAGGTCCACCACATGTCCAAGCTATATGAGCTTGGTTTGAAGGTCTACCACACCTCTTGAAATTAGGATCCATGTAAGGTCCACCTTTTGTCAAGCTATGCCTTTAATGAGTACTAAAACTAAGTAAATTGCAGTACTTAAATACCTTTCCAAGCTCATTAAGATTTTGGTCTCTAAGGCCACCACCACATGTCTAATCTATGCTCTAATTGATTACTTATGCTAGTTCTCAAAGTCCAAACATAAGCTCCCTTCTAGCAAGGTTAGTTTAAATTTAGGCTCCAACACCTGTCTAAGCTAGGTTCAATTTATGAAGCATCACCATTTAACCATGCTACGATCTAATGTATCATATCAAGGGGGTATTGATAAAAGGTCCAAAACTTATTGAGTTCAAGCTCTTAAGTAATTAAGTCTTTGTGAGTATTAAATGTTATAGTTTTAGTCTAAAGATCCACCATTCAAAAACTCAAGTAATTTACTATTTACATTCAAACCTTGAATGCTTGAGATAAAAAATACAAACTCAATCAATACTATATAAAGCAAAATCTAACATTAAGAGTATCAAATCAGTAACAAGAAACACTAACATGCACAAGAAACTCAAAACATACGTGTCTCCATTTCCAAAAAGTCCTCCATTGACAGAGGATGTTGTTGTTGTTCTTCTTCTTCTCTTTGTGGAGAGCACTCCTCTGTAACAGGCACAATGTCATCTGATTGCGAAGTGGATTGTTGAAGTCCAGCCCATTTTTCTATATCTTCATGAGACTTAACAAAGTCTAGCAGCATGGTCTCCACGTTTTTTGCCTCCTCCACACTATCAATTAAGCATATAACTTCTTTTTTCTGTTGTATTCCTTCTTGTGCAACCAAGGAGCCATCACCAAAAACATCAACAAGCTTGCGGTCTTCAAAACAATATGTACGAATGTAGTGCTTGACCAAAGCTCTTTTTTTGGCCTCCAAATATTGCAAATCTGACATATCGTTATCTGCTACTTGAAGAAGAGAACAATCAATTGGCATGGGATGTTCCTCTGATCTTCTTCTCAGGTCTTCAAATGCATTGCCTTGTCCCAAGAAGGCAATAACTGTTAGGAATTGAATTGCTCCTTTGCAAGGAGCTGATGGAAAGTGATGCAATGCACCACAACAATGGTAGCTCAGATTATCTCCCATGGCGTGAAAGGCACATTGCAATTTTGTGAAGTTAGTGAAATCCACAAATGCAAGAAAGACAAATCCAGGATCTGTTGACCCTCCAGCAATAGCCAAGATCCCATCCAAAGCATTGTTAAATGTCTCCTCACTCCACTTCAAATTGCCTCCAACGTTTTTTGTCATATCTAAAACACATAAGCCAATAGGCACTTTATTATTGAAGTGGCGCATCAAGTAGAGATTGCCTTCCATTTGTAGGCTCACCACATAGATTGACCATGGCAAATCTCTAGGCTCAGTTTTCTCCTTTTGAAGGTGAATTGCCCATTGCATGTATTTTATTGCTCCATCTGGAAAAGCCATTTTCTTTGTTCCACGCGTCAAACTAGATTGATCCATTCCTCGCATAGCATTAAAATTGTTTTATAAACAACATCATTGATGTTATACATTTTGACCACCTCCTCCCAGTCTTTACATGGTGAAGACTCATTCAAATTGTTGAAGCCTTCAAGAAGTGCATCTTGAATCAATTTGTCTTGCTTCAACTGCTTGATTCGATCATACATGTCAGTTGCATCACCATCCTTTGCACTCTTTGACAGTAAAATCTTCTCATCTCTAATCTCTTCTTGAATAGTCTTTACCTCTGATTCCTCAAGGCCACAAAGGTATCTAAATACAGTTGTTGGGGGTTTCTTATTCTCCTCTTCTAGATTTTCAATGATTTCTATCCAGCAATCATAAACTAAATCAGAGTACGTGACCATGTGTGCCTGTTTAGCAATCCAACTTGCTGCTGCACTCATTCTTGCCAATCGAAGAAAAGCCTAAAAAGAAATAGAGAAATAATTAAACTATTGAGCAAGATTTGTTAATTAAACACTATCAAAAAGACAAAGAAAATAACTTACATCCCATCCGGCACGAGATGCATGTCCCTCTGCAATTCCACTTGCTGCCTTTGGTGGTCGTCCTGAGAAGATCCATTGACTCCGTAAATGTCTCAATATTTGGCTGTAAGGTTGCTTGACATACAATGCCTGAGCCTCCTCATTTGCAATGGCAGATATAGCAGTTGCAACAAATGGAGGAGCATTCACAACAATGCGAGCCTTTCTAAATTTATACACGCTAATCAGTCTTTCAAAGATCTCTTTGTTGTTTTGTTCATTGTGAAGCAAAACTTTTGCAGCATAGATTGAATGCTGCCCATCAAGAATCCAATAATGATAATCTTTAATTTTTTGCTCCTCTACCTCTTCTACTGCCAAAGGAGTCCCCTTCTTTGATTTTGCATTTCGAACAGGCATCAAATATGCACATGCTGCAGGCTTGGTCGTACTCCGTGAAAATCCAAATAACACACTTTCAGCGTGTTTTTTATCCATAATACGTGCATTATAGTGATCAGGAGCAAGCCAACAATTTTGAATAGGGATATCAAATTCCCTATATTGGAAAGGAAAATAATTTATGTACTTATTCATTCCACCTGTATCTTTTTCTTGTCCTTTCATGGCCTCAGCTTCTAAAACATCTGGATCCACAATTCTCATCTTTGACATTGAACCCTCTGTTGATGAGGATGCCAAAGATGCCTTGTCTACATCCAAAATGGAACTAGTTCGCTTAGCTGCTACTTTTGCACTTTTGCTTGCTTCTTTGTGGATGGTGGTCGTGAAGCTTTCACCTTTTTTCGTTGTAGTGTGGCAATGATGGAGCTTTGAAGTTGATCTGCTGTGATATTTGGATTTGATTCTGCAAACTTCCATCCTCGAGAAAACATTGTCTCTTCTTTGTTTCTAGACATGCGCTCCAATGCATATGCTCCTGGAGATAGTTGAAATTCTAGATTCATTGGAACTAGAATGTCAATGCATTCCACCTCTGGATGACTATCAACTACAGAGACAGATGCTTCCACAACTTGTCCAACATCTTCAAACAAGCTGTCATTCTCCTTTTTGGCAATAAATAGATGCACCTTATGAAATTGTGCACCCTCTATACCATGTATGTCCAAATACCATTTCCTAAGATCATTGCAAGTATAGTCAACTGAGACAGCAACCCTTGCAACCTGTTTTTTTGGAGCCATCTTTCCTGAAACAAAAAAAACCAAATGTTATTTTAACATATACTTTTTTGTAATGAATTAAGTTTGTGTGAATACAAGGTCCACCACTTGTTCAAGCTAGATCTAAGCAAGTATACATAGTGATCATTTAAGCTAGTAAACTAAGGGAAGGGAGAAGTAAGGTCCACCACTTGTCCAAGCTCAGCTCTAGACAACATGGAGAGATTCGAGGTCTACTAATTGTCTAATATAGGCTAACTATATTGAAACATAGAGAGAAGCAAAGGTCCACCACTTGTCCAATCTAGGGTCCATTGAAACATGGAGAGAAGGATGCTCCACCATTTGTCCAAAATAGGCTCCATTGAAACATGAAGAGAAGCAATATGCACCATGTCTTTGAGATGCTAGGCTCCATTGAAATACCTTAAACCCACGATATTTTGTATATGTGGGGTTTAAATTCAAGGTCCACCACTTGTCCAACCTATTATCCCTAGTAGCATGAGTGGTTTGGTCTCAAGATTCACCACTTTTCCACTCTATGTCATTATATTAAGAAGATCTGGGTGTTAAGGTCCACCACTTGTCCAACCTATAAGGCTATATCTAAAATGGTATTATTTACCACCACTTGGAATGCACATGATAGGTTTTACATAGGGGTCTGGTTCCAAGGTCCACCACTTGTCCAAGCTAACTCTATTGAAACATAGAGAGAATCAAAGGTCCACCACTTGTCCAAGCTAGGCTCCATTGAAACATGGAGAGAAGGATGCTCCACCATTTGTCCAAGCCAGGTTCGATTGAAACATGAAGAGAAGCAAGCTGCACCATGTCTCCAAAATGCTAGGCTCCATTGAAATATCTTAAACCCATGATATTTCGTACATGGGGGGTTTACATTCAAGGTCCACCACTTGTCCAACCTATTATCACTAGTAGCATGAGTGGTTTGGTCTCAAGATTCACCACTTTTCCACTCTATGTCATTATATTAAGAAGATCTGGGTGTTAAGGTCCACCACTTGTCCAACCTATAAGGCTATATCTTAAAGGGTATTCTTTCTGACCACTTGGAATGACCATGATAGGTTTTACATGGGGGTTTGGTTCCAAGGTCCACCACTTGTCCAAGCTAACTCTATTGAAACATAGAGAGAAGCAAAGGTCCACCACTTGTCCAAGCTAGGGTCCATTGAAACATGGAGAGAAGGATGCTCCACCATTTGTCCAAGATAGGCTCCATTGAAACATGAAGAGAAGCAAGCTGCACCATGTCTCCAAGATGCTAAGATCCATTGAAATACCTTAACCCACGATATTTTGTACATGGGGAGTTTACATTCAAGGTCCACCACTTGTCCAACCTATTATCTCTAGTAGCATGAGTGGTTTGGTCTCAAGATTCACCACTTTTCCACTCTATGTCATTACGTTAAGAAGATCTGTGTGTTAAGGTCGACCACTTGTCCAACCTATAAGGGTATATCTTAAAGGGTATTATTTCTCACCACTTGAAATGTCCATGATATGTTTTACATGGGGGTTTGGTTCCAAGGTCCACCACTTGTCCAAGCTAACTCTATTGAAACATAGAGAGAAACAAAGGTCCACCACTTGTCCAAGCTAGGCTCCATTGAAACATGGAGAGAAGGATGCTCTATCATTTGTCGAAGCTAACTCTATTGAAACATGGGGGGTTTACATTCAAGGTCCACCACTTGTCCAACCTATTAACGCTAGTAGCATGAGTGGTTTGGTCTCAAGATTCACCACTTTTTCACTCTATGTCATTATATTAAGAATATCTGGGTGTTAAGGTCCACCACTTGTCCAACCTATAAGGCTATATCTTAAGGGTTATTCTTTCTCACCACTTGGAGTGACCATGATAGGTTTTACATGGGGGTTTGGTTCCAAGGTCCACCACTTGTCCAAGCTAACTCTATTGAAACATAGAGAGAAGCAAAGGTCCACCACTTGTCCAAGCTAGGGTCCATTGAAACATGGAGAGAAGGATGCTCCACCATTTGTCCAAGATACGCTCCATTGAAACATGAAGAGAAGCAAGCTACACCATGTCTCCAAGATGCTAGGCTCCATTGAAATACCTTAAACCCATGATATTTTGTACATGGGGGGTTACATTCAAGGTCCACCACTTGTCCAACCTATTATCTCTAGTAGCATGAGTGGTTTGGTCTCAAGATTCACCACTTTTCCACTCTATGTCATTATATTAAGAATATCTGGGTGCTAAGGTCCACCACTTGTCCAACCTATAAGGCTATATCTTAAACTTTATTCTTTCTCACCACTTGGAGTTACCATGATAGGTTTTACATGGGAGTTTGGTTCCAAGGCCCACCACTTGTCCAAGCTAACTCTATTGAAACATAGAGAGAAGCAAAGGTCCACCACTTGTCCAAGCTAGGCTCCATTGAAACATGGAGAGAAGGATGCTCCACCATTTGTCCAAGATAGGCTCCATTGAAACATGAAGAGAAGCAAGCTGCACCATGTCTCCAAGATGCTAGGCTCCATTGAAATACCTTAAACCCATGATATTTCGTACATGGGGGTTTACATTCAAGGTCCACCACTTGTCCAACCTATTATCCTTAGTAGCATGAGTGGTTTGGTCTCAAGATTCACCACTTTTCCACTCTATGTCGTTATATTAAGAAGATCTAGGTTTTAAGGTCGACCACTTGTCCAACCTATAAGGCTAGATCTTAAAGGGTATTATTTCTCACCACTTGGAATGACCATGATATGTTTTACATGGGGGTTTGGTTCCAAGGTCCACCACTTGTCCAAGCTAACTCTATGGAAACATAGAGAGAAGCAAAGGTCCACCACTTGTCCAAGCTAGGCTCCATTGAGACATTTAGAGAAGGATGATCCCCCATTGGTGAAGATAGGCTCCATTGAAACATGAAGAGAAGCAAGTTGCACCATGTCTCCAAGATGCTAGGCTTCCATCGAAATACCTTAAACCCACGATATTTTGTACATGGGGTTTACATTCAAGGGCCACCACTTGTCCAAGCTATTATCTAGTAGCATGAGTGGTTTGGTCTCAAGATTCACCACTTTTCCACTCTATGTCATTATATTAAGAATATGTGGTGTTAAGGTCCACCACTTGTCCAACCTATAAGTTTATATCTTAAAGGTTATTCTTTCTTCACCACTTGGAGTGACCATGATAGGTTTTATATGGGGGTTTGGTTCCAAGGTCCACCACTTGTCCAAGCTAACTCTATTGAAACAGAGAGAGCAAAGGTCCACCACTTGTCCAAGCTAGGCTCCATTGAAACATGAGAGAAGCAAGCTGCACCATGTCTCCAAGATGCTAGGCTCCAGCGAAAAACATTAAACCCATGATATGTCGTAGATGAGGGGTTTACATTCAAGGTCCACCACTTGTCCAAGCTATTAACGCTAGTAGCATGAGTGGTTTGGTCTCAAGATTCACCACTTTTCACTCTATGTCATTATATTACGAATATGTGGGTGTTAAGGTCCACCACTTGTCCAACCTATAAGGCTACATCTTAAAGGTTATTCTTTCGTACCACTTGGAGTGACCATGATAGGTTTTACATGGGGGTTTGGTTCCAAGGTCCACCACTTGTCCAAGCTAACTCTATTGAATCATAGAGAGAAGCAAAGGTCCACCACTTGTCTAAGCTAGGCTCCATTGAAACATGGAGAGAAGGATGCTCCATCATTTCTCGAAGCTGACTCTATTGAAACATGGGGGCTTTACGTTCAAGGTCCACCACTTTTCCAAGCTATTACCGCTAGTAGCATGAGTGGTTTTGTCTCAAGATTCACCACTTTTTCACTCTATGTCATTATGTTAAGAATATTTGGGTGTTAAGGTCCACCACTTGTCCAACCTATAAGACTATATCTTAAAGGTTATTCTTTCTCAGGACTTGGAGTGACCATGATAGGTTTTACATTGGCGTTTGGTTCCAAGGTCCACCACTTGTCCAAGCTAACTCTATTGAAACATAGAGAGAAGCAAAGGTCCACCACTTGTCCAAGCTAGGGTCCATTGAAACATGGAGAGAAGGATGCTCCACCATTTGTCCAAGATAGGCTCCATTGAAACATGAAGAGAAGCAAGGTGCACCATGTCTCCAAGATGCTAGGCTCCATCTAAATACCTTAAACCCACCATATTTCGTAGATGGGGGGTTTACATTCAAGGTCCACCACTTGTCCAAGCTATTATTGGTAGTAGCCTGAGTGGTTTGGTCTCAAGATTCACCACTTTTCCACTCTATGTCATTATATTAAGAATATGTGGGTGTTATGGTCCACCACTTGTACAACCTATAAGGCTACATCTTAAAGGTTATTCTTTCTTACCACTTGGAGTGACCATGATAGGTTTTACATGGGGGTTTGGTTTCAAGTTCCACCACTTGTCCAAGCTAACTCTATGGAATTATAGAGAGAAGCAAAGGTCCACCACTTGTCTAAGCTAGGCTCCATTGAAACATGAAGAGAAGGATGCTCCATCATTTCTCGAAGCTAACTCTATTAAAACATGGGGGGTTTACGTTCAAGGGCCACCACTTGTCCAAGCTATTATCGCTAGTAGCATGCATGGTTTTGTCTCAAGATTCACCACTTTTCTACTCTATGTCATTATATTAAGAATATGTGGCTGTTAAGGTCCACCACTTGTCCAACCTATAAGTTTATATCTTAAACGTTATTCTTTCTTACCACTTGGAGTGACCATGATAGGTTTTATATGGGGGTTTGGTTCCAAGCTCCACCACTTGTCCAAGCTAACTCTATTGAAACAGAGAGAGGATCAAAGGTCCACCACTTGTCCAACCTATAAGTTTATATCTTAAACGTTATTCTTTCTTACCACTTGGAGTGACCATGATAGGTTTTATATGGGGGTTTGGTTCCAAGCTCCACCACTTGTCCAAGCTAACTCTATTGAAACAGAGAGAGGATCAAAGGTCCACCACTTGTCCAAGCTAGGCTGCATTGAAACATGGAGAGAAGGATGCTCCACCATTTGTCCAAGATAGGCTGCATTGAAACACGACGAGAAGCAAGCTGCACCATGTCTCCAAGATGCTAGGCTCCAACGAAAAACATTAAACCCATGATATGTCGTAGATGAGGGGTTTACATTCAAGGTCCAAAACTTGTCCAAGCTATTATCGCTAGTAGCATGAGTGGCTTGGTCTAAAGATTCACCACTTTTCCACTCTATGTCATTATATTAAGAATATGTGGGTGTTAAGGTCCACCACTTGTCCAACCTATAAGGCAACAACTTAAAGGTTATTCTTTCGTACCACTTGGAGTGACCATGATAGGTTTTACATGGGGGTTTGGTTCCAACGTCCACCACTTGTCCAAGCTAACTCTATTGAATCATAGAGAGAAGCAAAGGTCCACCACTTGTCCAAGCTAGGGTCCATTGAAACATGGAGAGAAGGATGCTCCACCATTTGTCCAAGATACGCTCCATTGAAACATGAAGAGAAGCAAGCTACACCATGTCTCCAAGATACTAATCTCCATTGAAATACCTTAAACCCATGATATTTCTTACATGGGGGGTTTACATTCAAGGTCCACCACTTGTCCAACCTATTATCTCTAGTAGCATGAGTGGTTTGGTCTAAAGATTCACCACTTTTCCACTCTATGTCATTATATGAAGAATATCTGGGTGCTAAGGTCCAGCACTTGTCCAACCTATAAGGCTATATCTTAAACTTTATTCTTTCTCACCACTTGGAGTTACCATGATAGGTTTTACATGGGAGTTTGGTTACAAGGCCCACCACTTGTCCAAGCTAAATCTATTGAAACATAGAGAGAAGCAAAGGTCCACCACTTGTCCAAGCTAGGCTCCATTGAAACATGGAGAGAAGGATGCTCCACCATTTGTCAAGATAGGCTCCATTGAAACATGAAGAGAAGCAAGCTGCACCATGTCTCCAAGATGCTAGGCTCCATTGAAATACCTTAAACCCATGATATTTCGTACATGGGGGTTACATTCAAGGTCCACCACTTGTCCAACCTATTATCCTTAGTAGCATGAGTGGTTTGGTCTCAAGATTCACCACTTTTCCACTCTATGTCGTTATATTAAGAAGATCTAGGTTTTAAGGTCGACCACTTGTCCAACCTATAAGGCTAGATCTTAAAGGTATTATTTATCACCACTTGGAATGACCATGATATGTTTTACATGGGGGTTTGGTTCCAAGGTCCACCACTTGTCCAAGCTAACTCTATGAAACATAGAGAGAAGCAAAGGTCCACCACTTGTCCAAGCTAGGCTCCATTGAGACATTTAGAGAAGGATGATCCCCCATTTGGTCGAAGATAGGCTCCATCGAAACATGAAGATAAGGAAGCTGCACCATGTCTCCAAGATGCTAGGCTTCATCGAAATACCTTAAACCTAGGATATTTTGTACATGGGGGGTTTACATTCAAGGGCCACCACTTGTCCAAGCTATTATCGTTAGTAGCATGAGTGGTTTTGTCTCAAGATTCACCACTTTTCCACTCTATGTCATTATATTAAGAATATGTGCATGTTAAGGTCCACCACTTGTCCAACCTATAAGTTTATATCTTAAAGGTTATTTTTTCTTACCACTTGGAGTGACCATGATAGGTTTTATATGGGGGTTTGGTTCCAAGCTCCACCACTTGTCCAAGCTAACTCTATTGAAACAGAGAGAGGATCAAAGGTCCACCACTTGTCCAAGCTAGGCTCCATTGAAACATGACGAGAAGCAAGCTGCACCATGTCTCCAAGATGCTAGGCTCCAACGAAAAACATTAAATCCATGATATGTCGTAGATGAGGGGTTTACATTCAAGGTCCAAAACTTGTCCAAGCTATTATTGGTAGTATCCTGAGTGGTTTGGTCTCAAGATTCTCCACTTTTCCACTCTATGTCATTATATTAAGAATATGTGGGTGTTAAGGTCCCCCACTTGTCTAACCTATAAGGCTACATCTTAAAGGTTATTCTTTCGTACCACTTGGAGTGACCATGATAGGTTTTACATTGGGGTTTGGTTCCAAGGTCCACCACTTGTCCAAGCTAACTCTATTAAATCATAGAGAGAAGCAAAGGTCCACCACTTGTCCAAGCTAGGCTCCATTGAAACATGGAGAAAAGGATGCTCCACCATTTGTCGAAGCTAACTCTATTGAAACATGGGGGGTTTACGTTCAAAGTCCTCCACTTTTCCAAGCTACTACCGCTAGTAGCATGAGTGGTTTTGTCTCAAGATTCACCACTTTTTCACTCTATGTCATTATGTTAAGAATATTTGGGTGTTAAGGTCCACCACTTGTCCAACCTATAAGTCTATATCTTAAAGGTTATTCTCTCTTACCACTTGGAGTGACCATGATAGGTTTTACATGGGGATTTGGTTCCAAGGTCCACCACTTGTCCAAGCTAACTCTATTGAAACAGAGAGAGAATCAAAGGTCCACCACTTGTCCAAGCTAGGCTCCATTGAAACATGGAGAGAAGGATGCTCCACTATTTGTCCAAGATAGGCTCCATTGAAACATGACGAGAAGCAAGCTGCACCATGTCTCCAAGATGCTAGGCTCCATCGAAAAACATTAAACCCACGATATGTCGTAGATGAGGGGTTTGCATTCAAGGTCCAACACTTGTCCAAACTATTATTGGTAGTAGCCTGAGTGGTTTGGTCTCAAGATTCACCACTTTTCCACTCTATGCCATTATATTAAGAATATCTGGGTGTTAAGGTCCACCACTTGTTCAACCTATAAGGATATATCATTAAGGTTATTCTTTCTCACCACTTGGAGTGACCATGATAGGTTTTACATGGGGGTTTGGTTCCAAGGTCCACCACTTGTCCAAGCTAACTCTATTGAAACATAGAGAGAAACAAACGTCCACCACTTGTCCAAGCTAGGCTCCATTGAAACATGGAGAGAACGATGCTCCACCATTTGTCGAAGCTAAGTCTATTGAAACATGGGGGGTTTACGTTTAAGGTCCACCAGTTGTCCAAGCTATTATCGCTAGTAGCATGAGTGGTTTTGTCTCAAGATTCACCACTTTTTCACTCTATGTCATTATATTAAGAATATTTGGGTGTTAAGGTCCACCACTTGTCCAATCTATAAGGCTATATCTTAAAGGTTATTCTTTCTCACCACTTGGAGTGACCATGATAGGTTTTACATGGGGTTTTGGTTCCAAGGTCCACCACTTGAATCATAGAGAGAAGCAAAGGTCCACCACTTGTCCAAGCTAGGCTCCATTGAAACATGGAGAGAAGGATGCTCCACCATTTGTGCAAGATAGGCTCCATTGAAACATGAAGAGAAGCAAGCTGCACCATGTATCCAAGATGCTAGGCTCCATCAAAATACCTTAAACCCACGATATTTCGTAGATGGGGGGATTACTTTCAAGGTCCACCACTTGTCCAATCTATTATTGCTAGTAGCATGGTTTGGTCTCAAGATTCACCAGTTTTCCACTCTATGTAATTACATTAAGAATATCTTGGTGTTAAGGTCCACCACTTGTCCAACCTATAAGGCTATATCTTAAATGATATTTTTTCTCACCACTTGGAATGTGCATGATATGTTTTACATGGGGTTTTGCTCCAAGGTCCACCACTTGTCCAAGCTAGATCTATTACATATATATTATACATACAATATTCAACTAGATTCCCTACCTATCATGTCCAGTAGCATGGATGTTGTAGCTTTAAGGTCCACCACTTGTCCAACCTATACTCTCTTATGTAAGGGAGATCTCGCTATAAATTCAAAACCTTCCCGCCTAAATTTAAAATTCAAAATCTGATCGGCTAAATTTAAAATATCCCTCCCAAATTTTAAATATCCTGCCTAAATTTTAAAATATCCCATCCAAATTTTAAAATTCAAACTTTTTTATAAAAATTTAAATTTTACCACTTAAATTTAAAATATTCCACGCGAAATTGATTTTAAATTCAAGCTTACCACAAAAAGATATCATTATACCACCTAAATTCAAATATGCAAACCTCAAATCATTATAATGTACATAAATTCAAACAAATTCAAATTAACAAGCCTAAACTGATATTAGTTTGCATAGATATGAATTTATCACACCTAAATTATGTCACCATGTTAGAGAGAGTGGTTAGAGAATTTGAACAAGGTCCACCACTTGTCCAACCTAGATACCAAGAAGGATTGAGTGTACAAGGTATTGTTTGGAGATCCTTATAGTCAAGTTCCACCACTTGTGGTAAGGGTCACCAAAAAGTGTATATATTCATCCAAAGAAATACATGTATTTTTGGTCTACATGTCCTAGTTTCAACCATTTATGTCCATTAGGTGTATCACTAAACAACACTACTATTTTTGAGAAACAGAAGTTACAATCATATCTACAAATGGATTAGACGAAAATCAGCTCAGCATACATCTAGAACTCGCTACAAGAATCGACTTTAACAGATCACGCAAGTAAGTCTTCCATTCAAGTTTACTAGTATTACAATGTGTTAGTTATTTGTGATATTTATGTATGTATATATACTATGTGTGCATATGGTAATTAAGTGTAATTGTGTATCTGCATTATGTATGAGTATTACAATGAAATAACACAAATATACATACATACACATAGATAACACAGACGCACACATACATGAGCATGTATTTTCAAGAGAGAGATAGCAAGATACAGAGATAGATAGATAGAGAGAGAGAGAGAGAGAAATACCTATTTTCTAGAGAGAGGAGAGAGAGAAAGATAACAGATTTCACTGTGTTTATGTATATGGAAGAGAGGAAGACGATGTATCGGAATATGTGCACGTATTTTCAAGAGAGAGACAACAAGATAACAGATTTCACTGTGGTTATGTATGTGGAAGTGAGGAAGATGATGTGTGGGAATATGTGCATATATTTTCAAGAGAGAGACAACAAGATAACAGATTTCATTGTGGTTATGTATGTGGAAGAGAGGAAGACGATGTGTAGGAATATGTGTATGTGTGCGGGGATATTTTTAAACTACGTATCTCTGTCTTTTGACGAGAGAGTGTGTGTGCAAGAAGAGTTACAGAGAACCATCTTCTCTATATGGAGAAAGACAGAGAGTGAGAGAGAGAGAAATACCTGTTTTTTCTCTATTCGTGAGGTGTGCAATGTCTCCTGAGAAGAAGCTATGCCCGATCCTGCCCTTCTGGAAAGCGTTGCGTACGCTGCTGTTTCTTTATCTTGTGCGCGAACTTTCAATCCTGTGCGCTCCACCTGTTTGTTGTGTACGATGCCGAGCTTGCTCCTCTACGTGCGCATATACTCCAACTCTGTGCGATCCGTGTGCGCTTTCTGTGTGTTTGCTGCTCGCCTGCTTTCTCTGTGTGCGTTGCTCGTGCGCTCTCTGTGCCTAATCTTGATAGGGTTTATTAGAATGCCATGTATGCTACAAGTCCATGTTTTATCATAGGATTAAAAAAAACAAAAGCAATATAAAACATTAACCAAATCACACAGCCAAAATTAAAGAAATCATGGTTGAAAATATGAAAAACATGCGTAACTCTATACTATGAATTCACTTAAAAAAAAAAAATCTTTGGGCGCTGCCCCTAGCCCCCGCCCGGCAGTCGCGCCGGGAGGCGACAAGGGGCTGCCGCCCCTTGACCCCGCTCAGAACAATATCCCAAAATCAGCCTCCCAAGCCCCGCCATCGAGAGCGCTATATTCCACATCCCCATCAAGAGCGCTACCCCCAAACCTCACGTGGAAGCGCTGCCTTGTCACCCCATTGTGGCATTGCCCTAAGACCCCGCATCTGGAGTGCTAAATGGGAACATTCTTCATTAGTGAAATTTTGAACATAAATTATATTTAGCATATACTTAAATATAATACAAATATTAACATATTAACTATACTACTAATTTACTATAGCAGTTCTAGATTATGTCCCATACTATATTTAAGGTGCCAAAGGTTTGGCCTTATGGTCCTAGATTTAGCCAAGTGGTCAACACATATAGGACCAAGTGCACACTGTGCCACAAAACTTGGCCACCACTTCACTTGCCAAAGTTTAGGCCACATGGTCAATCCTAAGTTTCCAATGTTCTTATTATGTCACCTTTTGCCTTGTGGAAAACCTAGGCTTGTTTTCGCATACTCAGGCACTTCAAGCCATAATAAATTTTCATTACTCTTCGGCAACCCTTTTGTTCAAGTCTTTGAAAAAACGTTGCTTAAGGCCACCCTAAACCATTTTCATTTAGGGGTGTCTAAAACTAGCTTTTTGGCAATTCGAGAAGAAAATGGTCAAAGTTTTATACTTAGTTTTAACCACTTGACCAATTCAAATATTGGAAAGCAAGGTCTTGTAATACTTTTCTTTGGACATCACACATTAAAACTAGGTCCCTCACTTGTCCAAGCTATGCTCTAATACAATAAAGGGCTTTTGGTTTCAAGATGCACCACTTTCCCAACCTTGATTCCATTAAAGAAGCTAGCTCTACTTAGACATTTAATAGCAAGGTCCTGTAGCAGTTCACATTGAACATTTTCCATGGCAGCTAGGTCCACCACTTATCTAAGCTATGCTCTAATACAGTAAGGGGGTTTTGGTTTCAAGATCCACCACTTGTCCAAACTTGATTTGGGAAGCAAGGTCCTATAATAGTTTGCTTTGGACATTCACCATTACAACTAAGTCCACGACTTCTTCAAGCTATGTTCTAATACACTAAGGACGTTTTGGTTTGAAGGAGAACCACTTGTACGACTTTGTTTTTGGAAGTAAGGTCTTTACATAGTTCACCTTGGACCTTGGACATTGGATACTACAACTAGGCCCACCACTTGTCCAAGCTATCCTCTATATATAGACAAAGGGTTTGGGTTTCAAGATTCACCACTTTTCCAACCTTTCTTCCATTAAAGAAAGGAGGGGCATTATAACTAGGTCCACCACTTGTCCAAGATATGCTCTGATATAGAAAGGGGATTTTGGTTTCAATAATCCACCACGTGTTCAACCTTGCAAGACTCAAGGGATACTTGGACATTGGAAAGCATAGTCCTATAGTAGTTGATAGGTGGCAGTGGGTATAACAACTAGGTCCAACCTATGCTCTGATATAGCAAAGAGGCTTTGGTTTCAAGGTCCACCACTTGTCCAACCTTGCTTCCATTAAAGAAATGAGGGGCTACGTAAACATTGGCAAGCAAGGTAGCAAGGTCCTAAGGTGTTTCACCTTGGATATTGGGCATTATAACTAGGTCCACCACTTGTCCAAGCTATGCTCTGATATAGAAAGGGGATTTTCGTTTCAAGGTCCACCACGTGTTCAACCTTGAAAGACTCAAGGGATACTTGGACATTGGAAAGCATAGTCCTATGGTAGTTGATAGGTGGCAGTGGGTATTACAACTAGGTCCAACCTATGCTCTCATATAGCAAAGAGGCTTTGGTCTCAAGGTCCACCACTTGTCCAACCTTACTTCCATTAAAGAAATGAGGGGCTACGTAAACATTGGCAAGCAAGGTAGCAAGGTCCTAAGGTGTTTCACCTTGGATATTGGGCATTATAACTAGGTCCACCATTTGTCCAAGCTATGCTCTGATATAGAAAGGGGATTTTCGTTTCAAGGTCCACCACGTGTTCAACCTTGAAAGACTCAAGGGATACTTGGACATTGGAAAGCATAGTCCTATAGTAGTTGATAGGTGGCAGTGGGTATTACAACTAGGTCCAACCTATGCTCTCATATAGCAAAGAGGCTTTGGTTTCAAGGTCCACCACTTGTCCAACCTTGCTTCCATTAAAGAAATGAGGGGCTACGTAAACATTGGCAAGCAAGGTAGCAAGGTCCTAAGGTGTTTCACCTTGGATATTGGGCATTATAACTAGGTCCACCACTTGTCCAAGCTATGCTCTGATATAGAAAGGGGATTTTCGTTTCAAGGTCCACCACGTGTTCAACCTTGCAAGACTCAAGGGATACTTGGACATTGGAAATCATAGTCCTATAGTAGTTGATAGGTGGCAGTGGGTATTACAACTAGGTCCAACCTATGCTCTCATATAGCAAAGAGGCTTTGGTTTCAAGGTCCACCACTTGTCCAACCTTACTTCCATTAAATAAATGAGGGGCTACGTAAACATTGGCAAGCAAGGTAGCAAGGTCCTAAGGTATTTCACCTTGGATATTGGGCATTATAACTAGGTCCACCACTTGTCCAAGCTATGCTCTGATATAGAAAGGGGATTTTGGTTTCAATAATCCACCACGTGTTCAACCTTGCAAGACTCAAGGGATACTTGGACGTTGGAAAGCATAGTCCTATAGTAGTTGATAGGTGGCAGTGGGTATTACAACTAGGTCCACCACTTGTCCAACCTATGCTCTAATATAGCAAGGATGCTTTGGTTTTAAGATCCACCATAATTTCCAACCTTGCTTCCATTAATATAGCAAGGAGGATTTGGTCTCAAGGTTCACCACTTGTCCAACCTATGCAAACCTTTTCCATGTTGTAGCATGATTTTTTGTTTGAAGGGTATTTTTCTATAACTATGGATTTAACAATGTAATCTTTTTCACTTACAGGATGGACTTTGAATCTGGGGAGAAAGTACATATGATACTTGACAATGAAATTGTTGGTATTGGCTGTGTGTGTAGAATAGATCCAGATTCCACTTGTGGTGGTACAAAGATAGGGCAAGGAAATGTCTCCATACTAGTGGAGGAATGCTTGAAGGATGTGGTCCTACCTTTTCCTACAATGGATACTTCATCTCTCCGAGGCTCATTATAGAGTGTTGTTCGATGGTCAAAGCTTCTTTTGCAATCTTTTGTATTAAATGGGAACTTAATTGATCCACAGGAAAGCTACAATGGTGATGAAGAACATGATCATTCTGATCCTCTAGTTACAGATGCAATACCTATGACAAGCCCAGAATTTGAAGCAATGATTCGAGAGTCTTGGAGAAATCAGAGGGTCCTTTTAAAAGATGACACAATGATGCAAACCATGAATGAAGGGACCATCTTATATGTATTTCCACATGATTATGTCAACTTTCAGGAACTTGGTCCTGATTGTGTGGGTGTGGGTATTGAAAGAGAAAATGCAAGCATTGATGATGTGGTTGAAGTGGGTAGCATCACTTTGCTAAAGTGGCCCATCAAGCAGACAACAATGTTGAATGGGAGCCCATTACAACGATTTGTTCCTGTTGATGGCATGCATGCTACATATGAGGATGTATCCAACGATGACAATGTTGGAAAAAAACTTGATGGGAGTAATGTTGTCCAGTTGTCAAGGAAGAGACGATACACTTTCATGAACAGGACTCAAAAATCAAAAGCAGCACCAGCTTCGACTTTTTACCTTTCAAACAAATCAATTCAAAGGGTATCATGCATTGATTGTTGTGCACAAAAATGTTGCCAGTTTGCAGATTGTGATATGGTGACAAGGTTACGACAACAGTTTTGGGGAGAGTCTCAAAAATCACGCACTAATTATGTTTATGATGTTCTTTCTATATGTTATCAGAAAGATGAGAAGTCACGATACCAATTCAGGCTAAATGGCTCTATTGTTTGTTGTAGAGCATGGTATGAGCTACATGGAATACCAAAGACATCATTTTATCGATACAAGGAGAACTTTGAAAATGGTGTGCGCCAATATGTACATGGGAACACATGTACATTGAGAAGGGGACTTCAACATACTAGTTTAGCAAGAGCACTACTAAATGAGTTTGTGGAAAACAACTCTGAGAAGATGCCACATAGAAGTAGAACACTGCTAGATGGCTCAAGAGAGACTCAATTGGTGATTCCATCAACATACAAACAAGTGGATATTTTATGTGAAATCAACACGACACTTGACCAAATGGGCTATGAGAAGAAGCTATCCCAATCTTCTTTTGGTAGAATTTGGAACAAAGAGTACCCACATGTCACTTTAACAAAGACGAGTGAGTTCTCTAAGTGCAATATTTGTAGCTCAATCAAGGCAAGGTTAGAAGCTAAACCTTCTCTTGAAGAGAGAGCTCTTCTCTTGAGGGAGAGAGAAGTTCACATGGCACAACAAAAGAGTTGCAGAAGCCTATATTATGCATGGCGCACGTATTCAGAAACTCAACCACAAAAATATGTATGCATAATCCATGATAAGATGGATCAAAAGAAGACTGCCATTCCTAGATTACGCATTGTTCCCAAGGGTGTGGATTCAGGATATAATCTGCAGGTGGCATTGATTGGCATGATCACTCATGGACATGGAGAAGGTCATTACGGACACTTTGTCTTGAATGGTTTGTGGCCAGCTGATCCAAATCTTACAATTGGCTCAATTGCTAATTGTTTACATAACCTAGAGAGGATAGATAAGCATCCTCTTGGTGATCTAGTAACAAATGGACTTCCAAGGAGCAATATTTCACTACTACATGCTTTGAACTCAAGGGATGCTTTGGACTACCATAACTTGAGTGATGGAAAAGAGTCCATTGTGCAGTCGTCAGAAATTGCAGAAGAGGAATTGGGGTCAACATTTCGCAGATTGCCAGAGAACTTGTTGCTACAATTGGATAATTGTGCAGGGGAAAACAAAAATCGATACTTATTTGCCTATTTGTCAATGCTTGTTGCAAGGGGTGTTTTCAAAACCATCCAGCTGGGATTTTTAATGGTTGGGCATACACATGAGGACATAGACGCCATGTTTAGTAGGTTTTCAGAGAAGCTGAGAGTTACACAAACCTATACTTTTCCACATTTGATGGATACATTACGAAACAGCTCATCTTCATCTCCAGCTCCATTTTTTCTCACAAAGATCCCCGATTTCAAGCAATATTGTGATGGCTATCTTTGTGATGGACAAGACATACTTGTTGGACATTCCAAACCGCTTCAGTTCAGGTTCTTTATGCAGGATGAGACACCAATGATGCAATATAAGGCACATGTAGGTGTATCAAGTTGGAGTGGAAGTATTCGCCTTTGGAAAACAGACACAGAAGGCAAGCCAATGTTACCACATGGAGATCCACCTCTAGTACAAATGGCGGAGTATGTCAAGGCCCACGAAGAAGTCATTTTGGGGCTAAAGAACTATATAAAATTTTGGAAAAATTTAGGGAATGGTTCAAGTATTCCGCGATATTATAGACCCGTGATAGATTATTGGAGTAAGGTAATTGAAGAGATTGGAAAATCAATCATATCAGAGGGAGTCTTGTATGAAATGTTTTGGCCAAAAACTCAAGAATATTCTCACCTACAAAGCACTACAACGAATTTGCAACAAGGAGCAGAAAGATTCCTAGGCCTTGAAGAGTTGAACGATCATTTTTGTGGGCCTCAACGAGATAGGCCAAGGGAAGATTTTGACCCTATGTCTGATGTGCACAAAGGTGACTTTCTTATGCTTGTTCCAAGTGACATAGAAATCTATCCAGTGTGGCTTGCAATGGCTTTATCTGACATTGATAATGAGCCTACATCACCAAACTACAGAAAACTCTTGATTCAATATTGGGCACCTTGCGCGAGAAAAAGTGGGATGACAGATACTCAAGCTTACAGCAATTGTTGGAAGGGTTATTGGGCTGTCAACTATAAGGACCCACAAGTGTGGGAAACTGCAGATGCAATTGTTTGGTCCTGGAGACCCAACAAAGAAGGACCATTTTCTAGAATAAAGATTCCAGAAAGGCATGCTCTAAAAGCCAAAGAAGGCCTCACTCGTGCACATCAACCACACTTGGATCAAAGTTCATATATGGTATCAAATGTGGAGTAGAATTATGTGGAGCTTCTATTGTGACTATACTAGTCAGTTTCTATTGTGACTATACTAGTCAGTTTGTAAACAAAATCTTTTTTGTATCTTCCTTTGTTTTATGTAATTTATAGTTATTATTCAAATCCATGTGTTGTACATCCTCTTGATTTTTGGTGTTTATCAACACCACAATCCTATGAGATTTTCACTTTATTTACTAACCACACACCTCAATTTTGCCCACTTTAAGTGGAAAATTCCCAAATTACATGAATTTAGTCGATTTGGAGATTCCCATAATGTGAGATTTTTACCAAAATACCTAATATGGTCTTAGTACACCTTACATGTGGATGAGACTATTAGTCATTGCCTTCGAATTTGGCCATATGTGCATTTGGTCATCATGCCTTTGGGTTCGTGCATATGTGCATATGGTCATCATGCAATTCATGCCGCACTATGTTAGGTAAGTGTTTGGGATTATGTCTTTGCTAGCTATTACAATTTTTGGGTTCTCACCTTGGGAAGGAGAGGACAGTATATATTTATATATTTGTAAATTTATATATAATATAGTTATATATAGCTATATGTTATATAATTATATATAGTACAATATAAATATATATAGTATAGCTATATATATAATATACTATAGCTATAGTTAGATGTTATAAATAGTCTAGAATATAGATATTTAGCGTATAATGCATAGTATATGTTATTAATTATATAGTTCTATTAAATAATATAATAAGCATTAGAGCCAATGATGGTGTTGAATACCACAGATAACTCTTTCGAGGGATTTCACATAACTATACCTGACAGTTGTAAAGAAATAGATGGTCTTGACGAATTGTGGAAACAAGTCAGAGAGGCCAATGAAGCGAGCAATCTAAACAGACGAGTAAACCAATCGGGTGATGGAAGAGGAGTGTTTCTTCTACGAATAGAGGAATTTGAGGCTTGATCTCAAATGAATCTAGAAATGGAATCATATTGGGGAGACAAAGGATCTATACAGTCTATGGACAGTCAACCCCATTTGCTCAGAACACTACCATCCTATGCGGGAGAGTATGAGGCCAAGTCAGAGGTTGTTGCAGTCTCATCACAGAGACTGTCTCCAAACAAGGTCATCATTTGAAAGGGCTGATAGAAAATTTGTTGACACTAGTCACCTGTACGATAAAGTTAGCCGAGTTGCTCAGAATACGACCAAACATGTGGGCTACTGTGGAAAAATGCCTAGAGAAATTTTGTGTTAAAAAACCAATGACTCAAATCAAGGAAGGGATCAAAGAGCTGGAAATGCCTCAGCTAAATACTAGACCAGTGCCTCTAAACAAGGTAGGCGAGTACTATGAGGGAGAAAATGGGAACACCGCTCTTCCTATGAAATTCCATGGTGTAAAAACCATGGTAATCCTTGACAGTGGAGTTGGCGTTTCCATTGCAACAAAAGAGGTCTAGAAAAAATGGGAAAAACCAGTAGTGAGGGCTACAAGGATGAAACTGCAGCTTGCAGACGGACACATGGAAAGGCCCATAGGACTCCTAGAAAAAGAAGTTGTTACTTTGTGTGGCATTGAATATGAGCAAACCTTTTCTATTATTGACTTTGGCAAGAAGAACAATTATGATATCATTCTAGGAAGACCATTCATGCGACAATTGAAAATGGTCCAAGACTGGGGTTATGACCATATCTACCTGCGACTATGGAAACCGCAACAAGGGTAAATTTGAAGGACCATAGTTACAGGGATGTGACAAGAACGCCTATGGAAGATTTTGATTCCACTACTGTAGCAGGATCAGAACTTCCAGCATGGTTGGGAAAGCCTAAAGAACTGTGGATATGTGGATCTTCACAATGTGGAAGCTTAACACGAGAGGAAGTCATCCTAGAAAGGGCAATTGAAGATGAGGATTATATCCAAGGAACCCTTTCCTGAGGAAGAATTAGAGCCACATGGATGGGAACACATCTTGGCTACTCTGGATGTGTGAGCTATTCAAGAAATTCCAACAACAAAATTTTGTGATGAAGATGACTTTGATGTTGTTCCTTACTTTGCAGTGAGTGTAATCCAAGAAAACAAAGACAAAGAAGAAGACAAATTCTAAGACTCTGTAGAGCACTTGGAGCTTCAAGAAGATACCAACAACGGAAATCCGAACGACCCAATAGGTGATAAGCACAAAACTTTAACTAATGTGCAGTTTTATGATTGTCTAGATCAGAAACCCAAGAACCAATGTCATCACTACAAGAATAACACGCATCAAATGTGGATTCCAAAATCCGTGGTGGAAACACAACTGCAACAAGAACCCTCAAATGTGGCTCCTATATAGAAACAAAAGACTCAACCAAAAAGAACATAGCCATGTCAACGAGCTACCAACGCTCTAATCAAGTGGATACCAAAGTCATCCCAGAAACAACAATCCAAGGGCAAAGAGACAGTAACTTTCCATAAACAGTCAAGCCACAAAGGGAAAGTGATAGCATGCAACCTTGTTGAGAATATTAGTGATAGTGATGATTCATACGACATCCCCTACCAACAACTCGGATCATCACGAGCACTAGCAACTTCAGTAACAACCAAGAAAGGCCAAAAGAAAAGAACAAAGAGTCAGAACCAAAAAGTTCGACAAATCTGGATACCAAAGAGCCAAATTGGCCAAAAGCAGGTATGGATCAAGAAGATGAAGATCTCTAACAAAAAATCACAAGATCCAATGCCAAAAGGAAAACAGTCAAAGTCTGCAAGAATGGCTAAGCAAATCCCAAAGTCACAAGCTTCAACAACGCAGATTTGGGTTTCAAAGAAGTTGATTCAAGCACAAAGAGGTCAGGAGTTCATTTGGATTCCAAAATAGTCAAAGCATCACCTCCCAAAGTCTGAATCTCGTCCTCAACTAAGAATACAAGAGCTGAAGCAAAGACCGCTGAAGAATCACACAAAGACAAGGTGGATCCCAAAGAAGTCTCTTTTAACACAAATGAAGCAGGGACAAGTATGGGCTCCCAAACAAGTAGCATCAATGAAGCAGCCAGTAATCATGAAAAAGTGGGTCCCAAAGGAAACCAAAAACACTACGGTTACTGCACCTTCACTTGAATTCTTTCAATTCCTCCTACAGTTACAGTACAATTAGAAGAGAATCCACTCTGAGGAACAATGTCAAATACGACAACCAACCACAAGGCTAAACTGGCTTCCAAAGAAGCATCAAACATATAAGTAAGCCTTCGAAAAACCTCTACAACCTTCAATCCATCAAATGACAAAGGAGCTTCAAAGGACAACACATTGCTTAGAATAGGAAGCTTCGCCAACAAATGCCAATAAGCAAATTGCTTATACCCACATCTTGCATAGCATAAAAATTTTCCATGCATTGACTGTGTATGCATAATAGGGCTACATTACAAGGCTTGCATAGGCACAATTTTTGATTGCCCAAGCACAACAGATACCCTTCGTGATACCCCGTCGTCAAGGAGGACTCCAAATAGGAGGGGGGAAAGCATTCTAAATGCAGACCTGACATACGAATATTAGAGGGCAATGTTTTGTGAGTTGTATTGAATTTTTGCGTTTGATTGTGACATTTTTTGACAAAATTCAGAGTATATGCCCTCATAGTAGAGTTACAAGAGTAGTACAAGGTAAAAAGCCATATATGAGCCCCTAGGGACATTATACAGTGTATATAGCGTTTAGAATTCTATTAGAATGATTTTGCTTTGTGAGTTGAATTGATTTTTGGTTTTATTTTGTTATTTTTGAGATTTAAAAAAAAAAAAGAGGCAGGAAAAAACCATAATCCAAATGAAGAAAAGACTGAAGAGATGTCGAGCCGTACAAAGCAAAGAAGGTCCAAGAAAATGACGACACTTCAAGAAGCATGTCTCAAAAGCCATATGAATAATGGGTAATGTCAGAGGTAAGAAAAGAATGCCGATCAGCCTTCAACAACAACATGAGGTCATAAACATCCGGGATGGACTACAAGGACAACTAAACGAAAGAACCTATCAAGTGCAAAATTTCCAATTAGCCACTTCATGCGACTACAAGGCCGTATACAGGAAGTAGATCTTTATACTATAAATCTTCTATCTTGTATGTGACTTGATGAAGCCTAGCAAACAAAAGGGACTAATAGTACTGACAAGAACAGAAGGTGCCAAAGACATCAGTCATTTCCAAGAGTGAAATCCAAAAAGTTAGCTTCAAAAGCCAAATACAAGTCAAAATCAAGCCAAAATTTGTCATCAGAAGGCTATGAATAGAGAGTACAAGCTAAGGGTTTCCCAAAAAAAAAAAAAACCTAGCTAGCCACAGATGCAATTTTTTCAAAGCTGAATCCATGATAGCCAACTACATACCTTGTAAATCATGTATATGAATTTTGGGTACAAATGGACAACGATAGCTCATCAATGGTCGTCTATTGCAAATGATGTCGAATAAAGCCCTTTTGAAGCAAGTTACTAACTTGGGGAATTAACTAGGGTTTGTCACGCTTTAATTAAGTCATGTATCAAGTAGAAGTAGTATAATGATTTACAAAGCACAAAAAAGCTAACAATGTCAAATGCGACTTTGATAATCTTGATGCAGGAACAAAGGAGTCACCAACAAAGAAGAGCAGACACAAATGAGAGACAAAACCGACCTTCACAAGGTTACATATATTGTCCTTGATGAGGAAGATTGAATCATGGACATCAGTTTTGAACCTCAAATGAGAAAAATTATCTCTCAGATTCGACCTGACAGACAGACTTTGTATTGAAGCGCAACTTGACCTAAAGAAGTTGAAGGTTTAGCAAGAAAATTCCTACATAATTCTTACAAAGTTGTCATTGGCTCACAAGATCTGAAAGCCAATCACTCAATTCTACAGATTGTAGAAGTTGTTTCCGAGAATCACAAATACTCATAATTGACATATTTGTTGGAGCAAGTGATGGATGGAGCTTTCTCTATACATGATGATAAGAGTCAAGCTGAACGAGATTGGGTTCTGTTTGAATTTAGATTTGGCAATAGACCTATAATGATAGAAAGAGATGCTACATCTAAACATGGATATGAAGGACATGAAGTTCGTCATCAATTATGATTTTCCTGAATCATGTGCAGACTATGTACATCTGATTAGACAAACAGGACGAGCTTTTGTAAACGCAAAGGCTACAACCTATACTTTCTTCACGACAGAAAAACGACAATAAAGACCACACCGACATCGACAACCAGGTCATTTCAAGGACGAAATGAATTAGGAGGGGGGGGAGTGTTGATGGCTAGGTCAACAGTACCACATAACTCAACAAAGCCTTATTCTCTGAGAGTTATGGAATGCTGTGGATTATGGTTATAAACATCATTTGTAATAAGTAGGTAGTCTAGTAGTAGAAGCCGGGGTGCATTGGCACTTCCAGATTGTAAATACCAAGCCATTTGACCCCTCAAACCCTATTTTTGGTTAACCTAAGGTAGCCTTAGTATATAAGGTACCTAGGTCATTTTGTAAAGGAAAAATTTTATCATAATCATAAGTTTAGCGATGTCATCTAATGTTTGTGAGAGAGGAAGAGAGAGAGTGTGAGCTTTGACCTGGCGCTACTCCCCGCTCGTTCATCACATTGGAGAATCGAAAACACTATTGCGTTAGCCTCGGCAAGAGCTACGCTAGAACACCAAGCATTCCTCGTGGAAGGGAGCATGCATGCTCATGCATCTACGAGCTATTTGCGGTTGTAAGTATATCAAATGATGTCTATTTTTTGCATGCAAGTGGTCATTAGAATCGTAGCGACATAAGCTACCCATAGGTACTTATAGATTTCAGTTTCAGGCAGTTTCAAAATTTTGCTCTGTCTTCATGCATGATTTTTGCAGATGAGTTTACAGCTGGATTTCGAGTGTAGAGACCTAGGGACAAGTGTATCCTAGTGAGGGGATGGTGTTCCTTACGTTTCGTATCATTCTGGTATGGTTTAGTGAGTTTCCTTTTGTTTGTGTGTATGTGAGCTAGGTGGTGTAGTTGAGAGCAGTGAGACTCTAGGTTGTGGTTTATTTGGCCTTCTAGAGTGTTGCACGTGTAGGATGGTCTCAGCTTGACAAGCTAAAGAGATTTCCTCCATGTGCCTATCATATGATCTATGTCCTCGATTGACATTATGTTGATCTAGGTTGTGTTGCATGCACTTTATAGCTCGTGTGATTCGCTCCCGCAACAAACACTTATGGTCCTTGCGAAAAACTTCAAGCTCTTCATGAGGGAGTTTGTGTTTACCTTTGTAAACTCCCTTCTCCTTGGACCTATTGTTGTTGTTGTAGGAAGTGCCTTGGGAAGAATTTTGGGCATTGGTTTTCCCCTTTGCATAATTTTTGTCTTTGTTTTCCATGGGTTTGACATTTCGTCTAGCCCCTTGCTGGAAATTGATGCAGGAAGCAACCATGGTGTGGTGGATTACTTCGGTGATAGAACCAGGCCGTTGGGAGTTGACATACTCAGCCATTTATTCAGGTAATACCGCATAAAATTGTTGCTTTTGCTCGGCAAATTCTATCTTTTGGAAGATAGTAGCCTTGAGATGTAAATCCCAAAACTTGTCCACATATTTGTTAATAGACTCATGTGAGAGAAGCTTCAAACTGTGCCATTCGGTAAGTACTTTGTCCTTTGCATCGCTTGGAAGGAATTGCTTCATGATGGAAACTCGTAGAGTTTTCCATGTCTTTGGGGCTTCACCATTGCCACAAAGGCTAGCTCACCATTGACGAGCCAATTTCTGGAAGTGCGTAGCTACATGGCGTAGCTTGGAGAACTTCATGAAGCCCTTGTCTTCAAAGGCCGCATCAAATTTTTGGATGAAGGCCAATACTTTTATCGGTGGCACCAAAGGTTCCATCATAGGCGAGAAAAGAGATACTCTTTCCTCCCTCTTTGAACTTCTTGAGCTTTTGTGATCTTTGCCATGCAGGGTATGATTTGTGATCTTCTCTCGGCTTGCAAAATAGGGTTGCCCATAGCTTGATGCAACCTTGTAACAAGATAATTGATAAACATGGGGGCATCATCGTTAGAACCTTCATGTGCAAAAATCAAAGTTATCAATGTTCATTCTACCCTCTTGATTATTGTCAGCCATGCTAATTATAGTTATGTGTTTACTTAGTGTATTCTTTGGCAACCCAAAACCTTAGTTGCTACTCCTCTTAGCCTTTGAAAATAAGCACTTAAGTATCTACACCCACAGATCAAATCGGTTAATTATAGAGAGTAGTGGGGTGGGTCTAACATAGCAGAATTGACAAGGGATAGCTCCTTTCGGACTTCTTATGGCTCAATAATGGTAAAGCCATAGGCAAGTCTAAAAAGACCCCATTATTTAGACCAAAGCTCCCGAGGTGTGCACCATACCCCACATAGTGGACTCAACAAAACTGATAATAGATCCCAATCTCACTTACCCTAATATAATTAACAAAATCAACCACTAATATGCTACTTAAGGACCTATCATGTTAAGCAAGAAAAGAGAAAATAAATGCTCTGATTCCAATGTAATGAAAATGGCCTACGAACTTTGAGGATAGCAAAATTAAGAGAATTAGAGTGAGCATTTTTGTGAGATTACTTTAAGAATATAGAGGGTGAACTTAATCGATGGTAGCAACATGAACATAGTACTTAATTAACTTGGCATGAACAATACTTTTGCAAGAGAGAGAGTATTAGAGAACATGACAAAAGTTGAGGGCCGGATTTACTTGGAGCCGGTCCCCCCTCCAAAAGGCGTTTGTATTATAGATTCTCCCATCAAGAGAGACTTGTTACGATACAATCTTTGTGTTCCTTGTGACCTTGGTGATGCTATGAAGATGAAAAGCTTCATGCATCATGAACGTAACATAAACTTTGGCAAAAGCGTTAACTATCCCAAGCCTCAGTCCCAAGGCCTCAAACACCTTTGAAGGTGGAGAGAGCTAGCGGGGAATGAGGGTAGGAAAGCGGAAGAAGAATCATCCATAGGATAAAGAAACTTATCATCACTCTTTTTGCTTAGAATATCATAATAGCATAGTAATGAAGATGAAGAAGGTGGCAAGCTTAAGCATTGAAGCATGGCTCTTGGTTGGATTTGCATTCCATAGCCAAGAGTGTTGGTGTAGGCTCTCCACTTCTCAACAAGCTTGGAGAAGGAGATGGAGCTCTTGCACTTTGCACTCCACACAATGAGAGAATGTGTGTGTGTATGTGTAAGTATATACCCCCCTCTCATGCTTGGTCCACCTCTCTCTCTCTCTCTCTCTCTCGTATTATTTTATTATTTCATTTGGACATGTGTCCTTTTTTTCTTCTTTGAGAGAAAGAACTTAATTATTTATTTATATGTATCTAAATTCTCATTGGACCCCTTTAAAACCTATCCAAGAGCATTTAAGCACATCATGAGTGCCACATGCAAAGGATCATTTGAACATGTGTCTTTTATTCTTATTAATAAGTCAGTTGGTTGAATTGAATACTTCAAGGACCTAATCAATCAAGCATGGAAACGTTGATGCCTCTTGAAAGTTATCTTTGAATTGAATAATTCAAGAGCTTTAGTCATTTAAGCTTTAGTCATTTAAGCTTGTGAGAAACACCTCAAGCTTTTGGGTAAGGTTCCCACTAACACTTAGCAAGCCAACAAGCACCTCATGCTTGGGTAGGATTCCCACCTCAAGGTCAGCCCTAGCTTACCTAAGGTCAAATGAATTTTGAACACTAACTTTTGGAGGTCTTTAATGAAGCTAACCCTACGGTCTTTAAGCTCCATTAGGTAGAATTTCTCTTTAACATACCATCTCTCATTTAGACCCTTTTTAACCTTGGCACCGTGTTGAGACAGATCCATAAGCACACGTCTATATTCTAACCCTTGTTCCCATTTATTCTCCCACATTAAATGATCAGTTTAATATGAGAAAATCATTTGGGTTCGTTAGATATTAGATTTTATGACATTGAAGAGGATGAGAAGATGGACTAGGGGCAATGTGCAGGTGGGAGAGGCAGCGGGCAGGCAGGCAGGGCTAGGGCAATGGTAGGGCAGGCGGGTGGGCAGCGGGCAGGGCATGGAAGCGGACGGACATTGGGCATGTAGGCGGGGTGAGCAGGTAGGGGGGGAGGGCAATGGCGAACGGGGGGGGGGGGGGGGGGAGAACAACATCAGTGAGCGCTTGATCATTTTCCTGGTGTGGGTGGCCAAAATCTTCAACAATAGAGCAATTCCCTATCGTGAAATTCTTAAGTGACCTAGTAATAAGGATGCTCTTATACATCCTACGAGCCCCTCAAAGAAGGAACGGGGCATGCCTTCTGATTGTGAAGATTCAAAGGAGGGAGAATAATGTGTTTCTACTACCGAGGTTAGTACTCAACCTCTCAACCCTGATGAGGGGAAGAACAATAAGACCATTGGTGTAGATGAATTCAATAAGGAATTAGAAGCAAATGATCAAGAGGAAATCAATAAAATGGCTCCATTTCTTCTAAACTCTGTGGATATCAACAGAAGAAGAATCTCTTTCCCTTCTACAAGTAAGCAAATCGAAGAGAAAGAAGGAAAAGTCTTTTGATCCAAGAAGAGCCCGACTCTCCTTATTCAAACCTCCTAAAATCTCTAAAAACGAAATAAGAAACTCATGGGCCTCTCTAAATTGTAAGGGAATCACACGGCCTATAAGGGAAGTGAGCATTAAAAGATGGTTATATGATCTATAGGTGGAGTTTGATTTTATTTGTTTTCAAGAGGTAAAGATAAAAGGGTCTTCCCTGGAAGTCAACTTGTAGAGGATCAATAGAAACCATAAATGGTCTTTCACTAAGCATCAGGAAATGGGATGGTTGTTTTGGGTATTGCTCTTAAGCAAGAACATGTAATCACCAACCTTCAGTATGGTAAAAAAGGACATTGGGTTGTAGTAACTCTCAAGGAGCCTTTTAACTATACTATTGTATTGTGATGCTAGCGTATCACATAGTTATGCCAAGCTTCTATGATGAGCTCTGCTCCACTCTTCTCAACCGGGGACACACACACACACACACACACACACACACACACCAACATGCTTGATGCCACTTGTCATGACCCATGAGGTTGCCACCATCCTGCATGGGTAAACTTCTAATCGTTTTGACGCTTGGCCTTCTTGGCCCTTATCAACACTTAGAGGTGGTTCCCATGGTCCATGACCACTAGGCACATATAGTACCCTCAACTATAGGATACTTCACATTTCTTCCCCCTTGAGAAGAATTTTTATCCTCAAAAAATTCATTAGAAGGAACAATCCTAAAGTTAGGAAACTTTTTTTGGAGAGTTCTTTCCACTCCCATGTTGAACTCTCTTCGATGAAATCTTTCCACTTAACTAGGATCTCTTTATAAATTGTACTTCTAGTTCTCTTTTCTCTAGTGCTTAGTATTCTCTTTGGCTCATGTGGAAAGGATTGAGTATTTATGAATTCCACTATCTGATCACCTTCAATAAGACTATCAGATTGACCCAACTTCTTGTTACCATATACATGTGGTAGTGATGTGTGTGAACACACTAGGACTGTCGGGGCATTTTTTCCCTCTTTAGGAGGTTTTTCCCCCCGAGCATTGTATATACGCCCATCACTCTAGGGCTATCTATCTTTCCATTGCACACTAAGTAATACACTCTCTATTGTGTGCCTTGAGCTTCCTTCGTCTTCTCCAAGCTGTGTGCGTTTCTCTGCAACCCTAATTCCAACAATTGGTATCAGAGCATTTGTTACCATATACATGTGGTAGTGATGTGTGTGAACACAGTAGGACCACCGGGGCATTTTTTCCCTCTTTAGGAGGTTTTTCCCCCCGAGAATTGTATATACGCCCATCACTCTAGGGCTATCTATCTTTCCATTGCACACTAAGTAATACACTCTCAATTGTGTGCCTTGAGCTTCCTTCGTCTTCTCCAAGCTGTGTGCGTTTCTCTGCAACCCTAATTCCAACACTTCTTTTGAGTCTGCTAATGTGGAATACTAGATGTATGTCACTTTTCTCTGGTAATTGGAGTTTGTAAGACATATCTCCAATTCTCTTTAGTATTGTGAAAGGTCCATAATACCTCGGTGATAACTTTGGATATGGTTGTTTCTTCATGGTTTTAGACTTTTCAGGCACTTTCAATAGAATTTCTCCCCTTCATCAAAGGTAAGAGGCCTTCTATGCAAATCAATATATATCTTTTCTCTATCTTGAGCCTTTTAGTACTACCTTTAGCAAGTTTAAGCATTTCATTCATATCTTCTATTTTTTTTTAGCTACCTGAACTTTATAATCTTGCAATCTTACTGCATAACAAGATCTAGGCTGAAACCTTAGCTGAAACCCATATAATAACATGAATGTCCACGATATCCAATGGAAGAGTGCTTGACACTACTGTATGCAAACTCTACCATAGGTAACTACTCTTTCCAATTAGTTTCCCATTCACTTACATATGCTCGTAGCATATCTTCTAGGATTTGATTAACCCTTTCAATTTGACTATCCATTTGAGGATGCTCAATTGTGCTCATGCTTATTAGTTTAGTGCCCAACCTCTTAAACACAGCACTTCAGAAATGGCTATTAAACTTTCCTGTCTCTATTTGACACAATGTGTGCTGGTAAACCATATAGTCGATACAGATTTTCTACAAATAACCTAGCCAATTCAGGAGTTTTAATATCAAATTTGACTGGAATAAACCTACCCATTTTGATCAATCTATCCACTATTACCTAGACAGTTGTGCCCCCTTTTGTGTTCTAGGTAATCCAGCTATAAAATGCATGGAGATACTCTCCCATTTTCTTGAAGGAATGTCTAGCAGATGGAGTAGTCCTCCCATCTTAAGCCTTTTAGTCTTATTGATATTGCATTTACCACATTTAACTACATATTATAGGACATCCTTATACATTCTAAACCAATAAAATTGCCTCTTAACAAGATTACAAATCTTGTTTACACCTAGGTGTCTCGCACTTGGACTAGCATGACACTCATAGAGTATCTGTCGCCTAATCTCTTCATCTTTTGGGACACCTACTCTACCTTTGTAGAATAAATAACCATCATCTATGCAAAATTCTTCCACTTGAGTCCTTCTACAGCACCCATTAATACTTCATTCTCATTGGAAACCTCTTGTTTTGGATCCCCTTTCTAAATGGTTTCCTATATCTTGGAATATGCAGGATCAACCTGACAATGTCCTCTTAATGGTTCAAAAAATCCCTATTAATTGAGTAAACCTTGATTCATTAATCAGAGACATTCTAGTAAAGGAATCTGCTACCACATTATATTTCCCTTTGCAATACCTAAGCTCAATAATCAAACTCTTGTAAGAGTTCATCCCATCTGGCCTTACGACCCTTCAGTTCTGTTTGATTGGAAATCCACTTAATGCTTTCCTAATCAAACACTATCATAACCTTAGCACCATATAAATAGTGCTTTCATTTCTTCAATGGAGGACAATAGCATACAACTCCCTCTCATATACTGAGTAATTTTGTTGTGCATGGTCTGACTTTTGTCTCTCAAAAGCTATTGGTTGAGCCTCTTGAGGTAGAACTGCACCTACAACAAAATTACTGGCATCTTTCTCAACCACAAAAGGTTTATTGGGATCCACTATGTATAAAATTGGAGTTGTAGATATAGCTATTTTTAGTTTTTACATAACTTTCTTTTATTTTCCCTCCACTCAAAGGCTTTTTCCTTTCCTTTGAGTGGGGGAATGCTACCTTGGCATAATCCTTAATGAATCTACAATAAAATCTCTACATTCCTAAGAATATCTATATCTCTTCTAGGTTCTTAGGTTCAAGACATTGCAAAATAGCTTGAACTTTCTTTGTCTCCACCCTTGTTCCATCTTTAGACATGATATGACCAAGATATTTCACTTCTTCATCAAAGAATTCACATTTGGATTTCTTTCCAGAAAGGGATTTTTCTCTGAGCAATTGAAACTCTGTTTTAAGTTTTTCTAAATGCTCCTCTTGAGTATGACTTTAGATGAAGATATCATCAAGAAATACTACTATAAATTTGTCTAGATATGGCCATAAAACACTAATCATCAGCTTCCTAAAAGTAGCTGGTGCCTTGGTAAGCCCAAAAGGCATTAACAAAAGCTCAAAATGCCCCTATCTAGTTCTAAAGGTTGTTTTTGCAACGTCTTTAGCCTTTATTATAACTTGATGATAACCAGATTGTAAGTTGATCTTGGTAAAACATTGGGCTCCCACTAATTGATCACAAAGATCTTCCGTTCTAGGCATAGGGAACCTATTTTTTATTGTGAGATTATTTAGTGCTCTATAGTCAACACAAAGTCTCATTGAACTGTCTTTTTTCTTCACCAATAAGATTGGCAAAGCCCATGTAGAATTGTTGGGTTTAATAAAACCTTTATCTACATAGACTTGCAATTGTTTTCCTACTTCCAAGCATTGTGCTTGGCCTAGTCTATATGGTGGTTTACATACAGACTTTGCACCTTTAGCTTCAAACCACTTTCACAATCACTACAAGAAGACAAAGATGAGTAGGAAACCTGATCTTTCATTTCTACATCAGAGGTCTTTTTTACAACAGATTGACACCAAAGTATATATACATCACAAGTATTTTTATTTACAAGCTTTTGCAACTCAAGAGAACATATCAAGGGACTATTATGTACATCATGCTCACCTTGTATAACAAAATTTTTACCTTCTTTTTCAAATCTAGTGAGTTTTGTTGGGAAGTCCATTTCAAAGAAGGTCCTACCTCCCATAACCATTCCCTTCCCAAAACCAAACCAAGTCTGCATGATCCATATTCATAATTTGGAAGTCAAGCATGTCTTTATACCATTGTATTTCAACTTCCAAATTGGATACTAGTGCATCCCATATCTTCTTGTCTTCACCATGCATCATGGAGACGAGATAGTGGTGAGTACTTTGTTGCTGAGAAGGTTTTGATTTTTTGACAAGAGCATAGTACTTCACAAATTTATGTGTGGCAGAGTCTGTCATGACCCTAACCCTTTTTCCATTTACAAATCCATGCATTTTCACCAATTTTATGTGTACCAAAACTTGATTTTCACAAGCAGGGTTTGACAAACAACAATGATGCTCTTTGTCCTCATGCAACACTTCTATAAATTTATAATTTTCATTACTATTTATGAAAAGTGTTTGGACCACATGGATTTTCCTATCTTTATGATTCTTGTCAGGACCTACTTTTAAATCATCTTTTTTTCTTTGTTCTTTGGACAATTCCATTGAGAATAGTCAATGAAGCTCAAGTTTTCTTTTTTAGCCTTTGCAAAGTCCTCTTGGTTCAACCTAGTTCCTATCACCACCCTCTTGGTTCAACCTAGTTCCTATCAAAACCACCCTCTTTTTAAACAGTGGTTTATCCTCATTATTAAATGGAAATTTTCTTTTTCATTCTAGAAAAGGATGTGATACCCTGTTATCTGTGAGCCTGGGCTCAACTTGAGTGGGATTAGAAGTTATCCAATGAGTATTATCTTCTTATAAGTTTGTGCAAATTTAATTGCTCCCTCCAAAGTTTTAGGTGCAAAGTATTATCTTCTTAAAAATTTGTGCAAAATTAATTACTTCCTCCAAAGTTTTAGGTGCACTTATTTTTACCTCTCACTTGAAGTGTCTATCTAATCCCCGTATAAACCCTCTTGTTTTGTGAAAGTCATCTATTTCGTGAAGCCAAAGGATTATTTTTCTATACTCTACAATGTAAGTAAACAAAGACCTACCCTGTTGCATAACTTTATACCAAATTTCCTCCCAATATGCTTTTGACTCATTTTTAGGGAGAAATTCTTTCACAAAAATATTCTCAAATTGAGCCCAGCCCCTTGGAATCTTTCCTAATACCTTGAGACTCATCCACCATTTGTAAACTTTTGGTCCCAATGATAGACTAGCCTCAAGTGGTTAGTACTTATATGGGGTATTTTTAAACCTTTGAAGGTCTTTATTTCTATCCTTTTCTTCACCATCAAATTGAGGAGGTTTCATGTCTTTGAGGACAAGGTTTTCTCTAAGTCTTGATTGGGTGTCAAGAGGAGGTATAACAACCTCTTTACATACAATTCCTCCATCCCTAGACATGGAAGGCATGCTTGGATCAGATGGCACAAAAGGTGATGTCATCCGCCTCAATTTAGTCATTTGATCTTTGAGACCATCTAGAGCAACAAGAAAAGTTTGGAATTCTAGTTCTACGTACTATCCTATGTACTATCATTTCCCTATGTACTATCATTCCATGTTGCTCAATGGGATGGCACATCCCATTCTTCACCTATGTCCTCAACCCCATACATATTTCGATATTGGTTGGTGTCATTTCAGATTGCTTTTGATTTTGGTCATTTTTCATTTTTGTGAATTTTGAAAGCAAATCTCACTTAGAAGATTTGAAGAAGATGGAAAAAAGTATGGTAAGAACAAATATATAGAACACTTCCTGAAGGGTGCCAAGATGGCTTTGATGGAGAGTGATGATGGCGTAGCTATCACCCACATTTGCTCTTGATGTGTCACTCAATGCATAGTATGGCACACGATGTTGTTAGTGAGCTACCAATATGGTGAAGGTTACGCTAGCTCTAGTATGCAAAGTCAGTAGCACTATGGCTAAAAGCAGTATAGCGTGCTCTGTTATCACAGGCTTTGATACTAGTATTGTGTTGCTTGCGTATTGCAAAGCTATGACAAGCTTCTATGGTGAGCTTTGCTCAACCCAAGAGCTACACACACACACACACACTCAACATCCTCCATGCCCCTTCTCACGACCCATGAGGGGCACCTGCCAACCTGCATGGGTAAACTCCCAATCATTTCGACACTTGGCCTTCTTGGCCCTTATCAACACCTAAAGGCGCTTCCCATGGTCCACAACCCCTAGCCATGTGTAACATGTGCATGCCCACAACTATAGGATACTTCACATATTGTTTGCATCTAGGTTTTTTTTTTCGTTCTAAGCTTCGCTTCAACTAATTTTAGGGGATTGTGCCCACTCACCCACACCCACATGTCTCAAGGGTTGAACCATAGTAAGTGCGCTTAAAGCCCCTCACATTAACCACTAGGCCTGCATCTAGGCTTCTTACTTTGTCTTTAAAAGGATGGCTATCTGGCCAAAATTATGTCCTTTACCTAACCCTCTTTTGATCATAGGTGACTTCAATATGGTTACTACTATTAAAGACAGATGGAAATCACTGAGGCAAGTTATCCAAGGGAAGGAAAGAGAGACCTGGGAAGAATTGTATGAAAACCAGACACTTGTTGATGTATCAAAAGAGTCTAGATACACTTGGGCCAGCAAGCAATAGGGTAGTTGTCACACATCTACTAGACTAGATCGAATGTACATGATTGGGGATCTAGTTCAAGAACATTGGATGGTAGGTTGTAAAACTAACTCTTCTTCATTTCTTTTTTTTATCACAAGCCTCTATTATTTGAAATGCATAAAGATGATCATAAATTTAAATCATGATGGCCACACTTAAAAAATTCATTGTTTAAATTATCCTATGTGAAGATTGTTAGGGGTTCACAACCCTAACAGGTATTAAGTGCAAGAAACATGCAGTATGAAGGAAAATGAGGTAGGAGACTGCACATTTAATCATGAAACTGCAAAGTAGATGAAGAAGAAACACCATAATGAAGATAAGAGAGTACTGCATTCACTGTATATTCATCACCACCATTGAACTAAAGAGCAAGAACAACAATACGACTATAGGGAAATGCAAAAACTGCATGGCGATTACACCTGAAAATTGCTACACGCCATATGACCATTCAGGTATTCAAAACTACCTAGGCATTAGGCACTTGTGTAAACATGCCTCTAAGGCTTAAAGCTAAGACCTTAGTTAAATTCCAAAAAGATATGTACCATGACACATCAGGCACTAACACCTGGCACACCCGGTGGGCGATGTTTCTCAAACATTGTGAGAACCCATCCCTTGATCAAAAATTTCAACATCAGCATGATCTTTAACTTCAGGCTACTTTGAACTTTCCCCTTCAATTGTAGTTTCCTTACCATCTTTACCAAATCCTGCATCCACTTTAGCTTCAGGTTCTTTCATTGAAACCTATCATCTTTTCTAGTGAGTATCTCATCCACAATAGACAATACTGGATCTTTAAACTATTGTCCATCTGCAACACCTTCTTCTTCATCTGCAACTGCAACTACAACTGCAATTGCAACTGTGACTGCACTACAGTTAACTATTCCTAAACTTCCGTTTCAGTTTTATCCAACATTACAATATCAATCTGAGTATGCAGTTGTTCAGGTTGACGATGTTTCTGCTGCTCCAACTGCTTCTGCAACATCTCATGCTGCTGCTTCAGTTCATCATATTGCCTCTGAAATAACAAATTCTCCTCCTTTGCTTCTTCCTCTGTTTCAATACTTACTTCCATCTCAGCTTCAACCCCATCCATTGTATGTTCTTCAATGTTCTTACCCAACACTTCCTCCACAACAGTGTTCAATAATGCCTCCCCAACATGCAAATGCTCTACCTCATTCTCTTGTCCTATGACTTGAACTGTATCTTCAATTAACTGCTCTTGAACTTCCTAATTTGCATTATCCATTGGTATCACTTCACATTCAGCACCCTCTGGTTCAGGTTGGTCATGAACGTGTTGTTCCCCCTTATACTTCAACTGTATAAAATGATCTTTCTGATCAATGAACTTATTCTACAACAACATATTTTCTTCCTTAGACTCTTCTTCAGCAAAGGCCTGGTATGGCTTACTAAACACATTAGTAGGTTCATGTTCAGGTTCAGGTTCAAGTTCAAGGTCAGGTTCAAGCTTCTCTTCAAAAATATTGAAGAAAGATTCAAGGTAGGATGCAAACTTTGCAACCATGAGACAGTGCCTCTTGAACATATCCAATATCTCTCCATGTAGATGAAACACTTGGAAACCTGATTTAGACTCCGTATGCCAAAAAATTTGATTATCTTAAAAATTTTGATTCAGGAAATACCCAAAACTGATCCGATTCTTCATCAAACTAATCTGATTCAAGGCTTAAAAATAACAGGTTGAACTCTCCTTCACACATAAAAAACACCACCAAGATGGCTTGCTCACATCCCCTCTAAAAAACATAAAGAAATC
Source organism: Adiantum capillus-veneris (assembly GCF_014529385.1). Lineage (NCBI taxonomy): Eukaryota > Viridiplantae > Streptophyta > Polypodiopsida > Polypodiales > Pteridaceae > Adiantum > Adiantum capillus-veneris. The sequence continues at coordinate 2,814,820 of NC_140951.1, forward strand.
CACTTTGTAGCTGCAAATCTCTCCAATCAATGATGTCTCCCTGAAATTGAAAACTTTTGACTCGTGTTCCCTAAAAAACTTCCCTTATGTCATCAAGCATGAAGACATAAAACCAATGAGATATAAGAATATCAACATCATCTCCTCCATCACCAACATCACATAAAAATGTAGAACCATCTTTAGGAAAACCCACTTCACGGTCATCAAGAACTTGCAAAATGCTTGCCTAATCATCAGTCAAAACCATCTCCTCAGCATCATAAACACCATTGCCAATAGGAACTTGGTATAAATCATCAATAATATCATCAAGAAACTGAACTTCCTTGGAAAAATATGGACTTCCAATATCCACAACTGAATTTGTAAAAGCATCGACATCATAAAAATCACTGATGACAACATCATCATTCAAGACACCTTCCGTAACATCAAAGTTTGAAGAAGACTCCATATTGTTGATTTGAGTAAGTTGAAGATTCAAATCCTCAATTTGATCATCCTTATCCAAAATAACTTGCTTAAGAGCATCATGAACTTCATAACAGTAAGAAATATGCAAATCAAATTCAGCTCGAACCTGAGAAATCTCCACCATCAATGATGCCTTCTCTTCTTGAAGTTGACTGAATTTGGAAACCGCTTCATTAGCCGCAACCATATTTGAATACCTCTCATTCTCCAACTCTAAAGAAAGCTTATGGATCATCTCCGCTTGAGAAATAAATAACAAGACTTTGTAGTCATCAAATTCAGGTACATAACTTCTTTGAAAATCAGTATCATCAAGCTCAGTATCAGTCTGCTTGCTTATTTCCCCTGCAAATTCAACTCCTTTTGCAATTTCAACTGTCTCTGCAACCTTCATATCTTCAGAAACTTGAACAGCTTCATTTGTCCTTTTGACATTATCTGTAGGTGGTATATCATCTTCAATAATAAAAATCTGATTTGAAGTTGACTGATGTGTTCCTGCTTCCTCGGGATCTGTCATTGCAACTGCATCCTGCACTACATCTTGAACTTGATTCTTTTGAACTTCATCTTGTACCTGCTCCTCCATAATAGTATCCATTTGCACTTGTACTTGATTTGAGCTAAGTTGCACCTGCTGATTCAATTGATCATATTCTTGTCTTAAGTCACCATACTGCTTCTTCAGCTTCCTTTCATCTCCTTGTTCCCAAACATCCATCTTTGCATATTGTTCATTCTATCTTAACTGCAATAGCTGAATCTTTTGGCCCTTCACCATCACAAATTGACTCTTCAAGTCTTCATATAGCTTCAGTTTAAACAAGATTATCCTACTTTACTTCCACTTTATGTATTTAGTCCATTGCAAACATTCAAGCGAAAAGTTCACTTCCTGAGTCATGTATACAATCTCCTACAAATATTCAGTCTCTTGCATATGTTCAATTCCTTGTAAGTACATTATAGTGCTCTTTTGCCTGCAAGTATAGTGTAGTCCCTTGTAAATATTCATACTTCAATACACACTTAGTCTCCTGCACATAAACAATATTCTGTAATTGTTCAGTTGCCTCTTGCAAGTATTCAGTATCCTGTGAAAATGAAGCTTCCTGCACTTCAAAAATCTTCTGCATATGAACCTGAATTTGAAATTTCTTGATTTCATATTCTTCCACAGCATCCTTCATGCTTCTTTCATCCATACCCTTTTTCCACTTGATCCATTTCCAAAACAAAATAATCAGCAAATTCCAAGAAAGGCTTCCACACCATTGAACACAAGTAGAAATTTTTTGCAAACACCCCATGTTGGACTTCTCTAGACAAAAAGTCACTTCAGTCACTTGTCCTCCTGCATCCTTTAATTATAGAAATCAAAGATTGAACTCCATTCTTCACCTTTGAGAACCTGTAGTTTGCTTCTTCTTTGTCAAAATCTGCTTCTTGAATATCTTTGACAAGATACTGATCCTGTGAACCCTTCTTGACTAATGATTGCTTCTCTTCTTGAAGTTGATCGATCATAAAAATGACTTGATTTGTCACCACCTGATTTGAATATCTCTCATTCTTCAAATCTAATGAGAGATTGTTGATGGTCATTGCTTGAGCAACAATAAGACTTTGAAATTCATGAAATCAAGAACAAAATCTCTTTGCAAATCAGTAAGTTTTTGTTCAGGGGCTTGCATTACGAAATTTTGTAAAACAAGGACCTTCCGCATTGAAACTTGCAAGGACCTGAAATTGGAGATCATTATCTTTACAACCTGAATAACTCATATCCCCTCCTGGAAATTGTCTTTCAGTCTTTAAAACTCCAAAAAACACATCTTCTTCAGCAAAAACACCTGTTGGAATGTCACTTGTATGATACTCCTCATGAACAAACATCAAAAACTGATTCATCACATCATCATCATCATCAACACACATTATGTCTGCAACTAGATTCATCTCTTCCCGTTCAATACACTGTAATATGATCTCTTCCTAAATTTCAACCTCTTCAAGATTGATGTCTAAGGTTGGTATATGGGTTGGTATGTGGTATTGGCGGCTTCTTTTGCTCACCTCCACTTGAATTCCCTTCTTCTCAATCACCAATTCTTCTTTTTGGTAACTCGCCTTCTCTTCCTGCAAATAGATGAGTCTCTTCGATGTGAGGTTTGGGGATAGCTGGCAGTCCTCTTGGCTCCTTTGGCTCATGAGTTGCTCCTAGCGTCCTCCTTCTTCCTTCATCATCTTTTGGACTACATCTCCCTTGCATTGAACAACATCTCCTTCTTGAATCAACTTCTTCTCTTCAAGAATCTGAGTTACACAACTTTGACTCCATATTCAAAAACATCAAAACTAGGTTGAAACATCAAAATCACGTTGAAAAGCTTTCAGGTGTTGAAAAATCTGATTCAGGCTTTGAAATTTCAGGTTTTGAAACTGCTTGTGGTTTTGGGATACTAAGTGCTCCTTATGGATTCTTTGGGTCTTAGGATGCTCCTTTTCTTCTCCCCTTTCCAACATCACCTTCTTGATTTCTTCAGGTTGGTTTTGTGCTTCAACTTCTTTCATTGATTTGGGACTTACAACAAGTGCATTTGGAGAAGTTAAACATGATTGTACCTGATTTTTTTCAACCAAGGGGAGCATTGGTGTTGTAACTCCCCACTCATCATCCTTTCGTCTTCCTCTTGAAACTGATCTTCATACTTCTCTGTCAAGCCTTCAATTCTTATTGTAACATATGTATCGTGCGCATACTAGAGCACGACTTTCTTCTTTTTCCTTCACGACCTTCATGCCAGTCTTTTGCCTTGTCAAGAAGATTAGAAAAATCATCTAAATCCTCTTGTACATCACATAGTTTCTCATGATCTGATGCATCTCAAAAAGATATGACAATCTGATACAACTTCTTGCATAGTTTATGCATGCAGTATTTGACACATACATCTTCCTTTTGACAAGGCTGCAAATGTAAGGGCATTCCTATGTGTGGTGCTCATACTTTTGACATATTGCACACTTTTTCTTCTTCTTCTTTGCATTAATCACACACCAAAAGAATAGAGAGCATTTGTACCTCTTTAAACCCTGAAACCGCTTAAACTGGATTGCAAATTGAAATACCTTGAACTGTATTCTGTAAACTGAAAAATTGATCCTGCATTCTATAAACTGAAAAACTGAAACTGCATTCTGCAAACTGGAATGCTATAATCTGCAACGTGTAAACAATTGAACTGCAAAATGCAAACTACAGACTGCACATCACCTAAAACTACAGACTGCAAACAACAAACTGTTATTCCAAACTGCTATCTGCATGCTATCAGGGATTTAAAAATCAAAAGAAACTTGAAAACGAATAGAACCCTGAACACATTTTTCTTCTAGGTTGTGCCTTTTTTGGCACCACAACAAAAACGAGCAGGAATCTAAACAAGAAGTTCAAAGTCAAGAACTTGCAAACGACCCCAAAGTCTCTCCTTTGCCCAGCTCCTTCCTCTTTAGCACCATGGCCAAAGCCAGCAGGACCTTGAGAAAATTGCATAAAATTGTGTACTGCATAAACTGCATACTTTCAAGAAACAAAAACTGCCTGCAACAGCAAACTGCAATTGTCTACATTTCTAACTGCAATTGACTGCACAAAAAACTACCTACACAGAAACTGCACAAAAACTACACAGAAATTGTCAAGAACCTGCAAACACCTGCAACTTGGCAGCAATCATAATCTTGATTTTCCTTGGCAGATTCGGGGAGAAATCCTCCAATAACTTTGTTGCATACTCCTCAGACTCTTCCTACGGGGTAACCCAATTCAAAAATACCCTTAGGTGGTCGAGATCAACTAACATGTCAAGAACCTATTGAATTCCTGAGTTCCATATGGTTCAGGCTGAATTTGAACCAATTGCAGGAACCACTTCAGAGAGAAGGTGGCAGTTAGAGCACGAGAAAGAAACTTTGCATCATGACCGACTCACCATTCACTTTGAAATTATTGTAATTCGCTCCCATGTCCATTAGGACACGCATAGCAGGGATCGCCAAAGTGCTAGGGGCAGGGATTTCAAAATGATGTGATCACACTATAATTTCAGGTTAATAACAATAGAAATGCAAAATAACAAATATTATGTTAATTGACATTCATATTTTTTGACCTGCAAGGAGACTTGGAGACCGGCTCGAGGCCCGCCGGGCTAAGTAAATGGCCCACCGGGCCCGTCAGGTAAAGCAACTTCCCCGCCAGGCCTGCCGTGGCTATATAAAGACGACGCCGGTGCTTGTCTTTTTCACAAGAGAGGTACATTGAAAAGTCTTCTTCACCAAACTTTCTGGCAGCTTTCCACATTCTCAAAGTAGTGTAGCAGTAATTTTTTAATCCCTTCCTTATTTTATTGATGTTTTTTTGAAACTTAAAGGTATAAAATTTCTTTTATCAAATCATCGTACGTGGATGCACTGGCATATGGTTGAAATTGCGGCTAGGTGTGTCATTGCAAAAGCGTACGATAACTATGTTTTATATTGCTCCCAGTCATTCATGCTTCGGCACATGGTTGCAATTGCGACTAGGTGTGTTGCTGCTAGAATGACAGGAGCATCTGTTTGAAAGAAGTCACCGTGCATGGATGCACTGGCACATGGTTGCAATTGCGGCTAGGTGTGTCATTGCAAAAGCGTAGGGTGACTATGTTTTATGTTGCTCCCAGTCATTCATGCTTCGGCACATGGTTGCAAATGCGACTAGGTGTGTTGTTGCTAGAATGACAGGAGCATCTGTTTGAAAGAATTCACCATGCGTGGATGCAGTGGCACATGGTTGCAATTGCGGCTAGGTGTGTCATTGCATAAACGCAAGATGACTATGTTTTATGTTGCTTCCCGTCATTCATGCTTCGGCACATGGTTGCAATTGCGACTAGGTGTGTTGCTGCTAGATTGACTGTAGCATCTAATGCATGAATGTGTGCTCAAATAATTTCATAATGTTTCATATGCTTGAATCTTGAAAGAAGACATCGTGCGTGGATGCACTGGCACATGGTTGTAATTGCGACTAGGTGTGTCATTGCAAAAGCGTAGGATGACTATGTTTTATGTTGCTCCCATTCATTCATGCTTCGGCACATGGTTGCAATTGCGACTAGGTGTGTTGCTGCTAGATTGACGGTAGCATCTGTTTGAAATAAGTCACCGTGCGTGGATGCACTGGCACATGGTTGCAATTTCAGCTAGGTGTGTCATTGCAAAAGCGTAGGGTGACTATGTTCTATGTTGCTCCCAGTCATTCATGCTTCGGCACATGGTTGCAAATGCGACTAGGTGTGTTGCTGCTAGAATGACAGGAGCATTTGTTTGAAAGAATTCACCGTACGTGGATGCACTGGCACATGGTTGCAATTGCAGCTAGGTGTGTCATTGCAAAAGCGTAGGGTGACTATGTTTTATGTTGCTCGCAGTCATTCATGCTTCGGCACATGGTTGCAATTGCGACTAGGTGTGTTGCTGCTAGATTGACGATAGCATCTGTTTGTAAGTTGTTGTACGGTGAGGCATTGATACATGTGCAATTGCGATTAGGTGTGTCACTGCCCAAGTGTACAAGATCTATGGTCTATACTGCACTTTTTCTTTCACGTAGAAAAGATCCAAATGGAGTGGCACATAGTTATATTTCACAATGTGTTGTTTGCAATAATACCATTGCAGGCAAAATGGATCCTTCTGCTACTTCAATGATAGAGTTCAAAAAGAAAATTAGACAATTGTTGATTACAATCGTCAGTGCACTAGATCCCAACGATATAGCGCAGATTGTTGCAGATGAGTCTAGATTGCAATCATTATATAGTGAGATTGCCCGCAAAATTTTGTTGTTATATCCAGACAAAACAACCAAATCAATAATCTCATTACTGAGCAGTTGGGTGGGCAATTTGCCCAAGGTGGTCTCTGATTTGAAAGAGGAATGCCCTCAAGAAGTAGACAAGGGTAAGCTAGAGCATTGGAACGCGAGATGGAGAGCTGAAAAGGAGAGGTCAAGGCGAGCATCCCACATAGACACACAGTTTGGCCTAAGCAAGAAAATGAGAATGGCTATCACCAGAGTTATGGGGAGCAGCCAAGTTGGAGAACCGTTTATTGAGGAGGCTGCCATTGAGGGAACATCAAGTTCTACTGCTTCTGCCAGTCACCTGGAGAGCAGTATATACAATTCTGAATGTAGTATGACTTTGGGCATTCCAAATAAGTCCATTAAGAAGATCAAGAAACTTGGGTCAGGGGCTTATGGCACAGGGAGGCAAGTTCAAATCAATGGGATCAGTTTCCTTCCTGCAACGAATACTTATTGTGCCAAGGAGTTCAAAGGAAAGGCCAAGCATCAGTGGAAAAGCTTTGCATCAAAAAGTGGAGTAGATCTCAACCATAGAGGGATTGTGAGGAGTATTGCCCACTCTGTAACGTTTCCATGGTTTCTGATATTCCCCTACTTCAATGGGGAACTTTAGGTGATCTTATGGAGACAGCGCCCCTTCCACATGGCTCTTTCACGACGCTTGTAGCGCATCAAGAGGGGAAAGGAAAGATCCCTGAAGACTTTAAATGGGAGCAGCCCTCTGAAGACAAGAAAACACGTATCAAGAGCCTTTGCAATCATGCTCCCTCGTTGATCCATGCCTTGGTGAAGGCATTGCGATTCGCACATGACGAGGGAGTGATCCACAATGATCTACATCCATGGAACATCATGTTGGACTTTACCAAGGATCTCACTCCCCATATTGGAATAATTGGATTGGGGATTGGCTCTGCGTGTTGGCTTAGAGACACAAAAGACCAACAATACCGATGAAAACTGGCAAAAGCTTCATCCTTGGCGAGCTCCTGAGTTACTAGATGGCAAGAGTTTATGCCCATGGACCAAGGCCACATATGTGTACGCCATAGGATGGGTGATATGGCAATTTTGTAAGTTTTGTGGAGAGTTCTCTGACTACTACAGCACAGATTGGTACAAACATAAGGTTTCAGTGGAGGTACAAGCCATATCTAGGATTGTTGTGGAAGGTTGGGTGAGGAATAAATCCACAGACAGAAAGACCTTGGCACTTTTGGACGAAGAATTAGAAAGATTTGAAGCCCAGCCAGAATGATGCTTACGCCCTCCCTCTGAAATGAGTGTAGCCTTTTTTTTATGGATATATGATGTACTTTATGAAGCAGGGTTTTCTAAGACTTGTGACTTATAAAAGCACTTTTAAAAATTGGGTTTTATGCGCAATGGATGATGTATGAGTAATAAAAACACTTTGTTATATCTCAATACAAATTTTCTATGACTTTTGTTTTTTCTCTTAAGTTTCAAGCAATAAGCCACGTGGAGTCACTGATTGTCATTCATTGATTTAAAAAATGGTGGTTACTCTTATATCAATTGATTGTCGTAAGATGGTGGTTATTCTAATATCAATTGATTGTCGTAAAATGGTGGTTAAAATTATAGCAATTGATTGTCGTAAAATGGTGGTTACTCTTATAGCAATTGATTATCATTAAGTTTGTTTGCCGTAACTGAAGTATAATGTTTAATCAGGATATGGATAATGATCATCAAAGGGCTAAGCGCGCTTTTGAGCGTCTCAGATCCATGTGTCAAGGCTGTGGAGTGAACGACACCGCTCGAATTGTTGCTCGTTGCTTCTAGTGGGCCAACCCAGTGGGTACACAATGGAAAGAGGTGAACACTAGGATTGACCGAGAAATGGTGAAATCCATATGGCCAGGGGTTGCAGATGACAACATCAAGAAAGGCCGACTCAAGCTATCACAATGCATTAATGCAGACATACGAGACAATGGAGAGAACATATATCTCGATGTTATGGGTCATCCTATGCATCATATGGATTGTCCATTGTGGTTTGCCAAGATGTTATACATGCATTATGTCTTGGGTGAAGCAGTGGACTTTAGCTCAAGGACACCTCACATGACGGTTGAGGACATTCACAGTATTGCAATCACCGTCACACGGCAAGAGATGTCATTGGCACGAGAAGGTGCATCAATGGAAGTGCACCAAGTTAAGGAGGAGCTTCAAACTCAACTCAAGCAAGCATCACAAGCTACACAAGGCTCTCATGCAGAAGAAACCCTAAATAGAGACTTGCAAAGGGAGATGAAGGTGCTATCTCGCCACGTAAAAGAGTTAGAGGCGACTATAAAAAAACAAAATGCTTCCACATTGATTGATCACCCAACATCTATTGAGGCCCCTCCAGCTTCTTGTGAGCACGGTGGTCCTTGCCCCATATGTAGATCATTCTTTCATAAGTGGTGTGGTCACTTCAGCTTGCCATGCGGACATATGTATCATATATCATGCTTGATGCAAAGCATGATGAATAACTTTCATTGTGCTATATGTGAGTTTGAGATATCCAAAAAGCTATATGCAATGTTCAAAATGTCTGAAGACTATAATAAGCTTAAAGGTCAGCGTGAACAGGAGAATGAAGATATTCTCACAAATATTTCACTATCACTTGGATAGTTTTTGTAACATTTGAAAACATTTACTCGTTGTCTTGCGAGAATTTATTAGTGAATTGTGAATTGTCTTCACTTCAGCTTCAATTATGATATGTGATAATGCAAAGATTTGTTAGGGCTTTGTATATTATGAAGCTTTAACACTAGAATGGTAACCTAACAGGACATAAAAGTGTCATTTCAGGGTTTTGGGAAAAATTTCCAAAACCATAGTAGATCCACTCATTTTGAAAAATCCTTTCATGAGCTTATAGTTCAATAACTACTACTTATGGAAAAAATGAGAAACTTGTAATTTTTCTCATCCCTTGGTCACTACAAGCCTCCAAAGTTGATGGACCAATGCATTTTGCCCAAAACAGCAATTTCTTACAATTGATTGCATATAAATAAGAGTGGGGATTTTTGTAGGACATGAGATAAAATTCCCCGTTAACTTCAATGGGTTGGTGACCAAAACATATGGTTGCATTTACCTCACTAATATTTTTTTGGCAAAAAAATAGGTTAAAAAAAGTTGCATTTTTGCCATTCTGCGGACCTATCATCAAAGTTTCTATAGTCACGCTCAATACAAATACTATATACATGTTTTCTTAGTTCCCTTTGGGCCTTTGGATTCAAAAGGAGCCATGGAGCATGTCAAAAGGATAATGGATATCTTACAATTGGAACCTTGGGGGCAATGATAAAGTGCTAAATACAGCAAACATGAAAAAACTGGGTTTAGCATTATGACCTCTAGAAACCCATACAAACTACTCAATATCTAGCCAAGTTTGTAGTCTATGATTAGATATGGTTACTACCTACAAAATACACACAATTGGCCTAAGAAACTAGCAATATTGAGAAAGTTATACTTGCTACTCTAAAATGTATCGTATTCTTCAGCAATCAAAAAACTCAACCATCATCATATACTATGCTATATAGTATATTACGTCCCCCAAAACTCAAGGAAGATTATCTTTATGTTATACATTACACTTACACAATCAAAATTGAATTTGGATATCAAGAAAGCCACTAAAAAATTAATAAAAGTGCTAATTTTGGCCAAAAAACAGGATTATGCAATTCTTGTAAATTGGTCATAACTTTCAATTTTAACACTTAGCTCTCCCTACAAGCATCAAATCATGTTGATAACTATGAAGGCCTAACCTCTAGCCATCTAAACCTGACAAACATGAAGTTTAGAGTGGTATAGTTGCCAAAAATTGAAAAAAAAGCCAAAAACAGGACCCGTTTTTTCACACAGTTTAGGTTCAAAAATGTTGTGCAAGAGTAAGGTTAATGGTGAGATCGATACTCCAAAAAAAATGATAAGTTTTTTTCAACTCATAAGGCAACTTTGTGGATATATAGAACCTAGAAATTCATTTTCATACTCTTCAAATAATTCAAGCAAAATGGTCACTTAACAGGACACAAAAGTGTCCAAGAACATAAAAGTGTCATGTTACCATTCTAGTGTTAATTAATAGTGATTTGTGGCCTTGTAAAGGTTTTTAAGGGCTTCATTTATTATTAAGCAAATGTCTAAACCTTAAACTAAATATATAAAAAAAAGCTTATAAGATAAACAGTTTCTGAACTTAACCAGAAGTCACTCAATGGATTCGATAATCTATTAATTAAACCACCGTCGCTTGCTGCGACAGGTCAAAGTTGGTTCAATTTCAAAATTCTCTTCAATCTCTTCTAAAGAACATTTAGTTTCTACTTCATGAGATTCCCCTTGCAGCTCACTGTCTTCGTCCACCTCATCATTGGTTATATCATAAGTCCAACGCGGCATCTCCTCTTTAATGTAGTTCTCAGCTTGCACTCTTGCCAATAGCCGATGGTTGCAGTACATATACACCAATTTTTCAGCTCTTGAATTTAGAAGGAGGTTTCTGATGGTGGAATGTACATATTTATATGTACTCCAGTTTCTCTCAGAACTTGAATTGGATGCACATTGGGCTAGGATTCTAACAGCTAGGCTTTTAAGGGTGGGTGCACTACCACCATTCATCATCCACCACTTCCACGCTGGTTGCTCCGTGGCAAGTTTCTGCAAAAATTCTGTACCAAACTTAACCACCTTGAGTTTAAACTTCATAAGATCAGTAACAGCTGATGCATGCTCATCAGGATCATCATAAAACCTACCTATCACATCATAAAAGTCTTCCAGCACCTCCTCATCAAGTTTGTCTATTTCCATTGCCCAATACTCTGGATCCAATAAGAAAGCTACGCTGTGTAGTGGACTATGTGCTCCAACCCATCGACCATGCACATACTTTCTCAAAATTTCTCTCCTCTTTTGAGTGAATGGTGTCTTCCAAGGCTTCACAATTGGCTCCTGGGGCTCCTCTGGATTTGCAAGGCTTTCTTGACCAGTCCACCAAGCCATCCACACCTTACCTATGTTAGGCAAGGCAAAATCCAGTTGGCGTAATGCGAGCATAATTGGCATCATGACATTGTGCACATCCACCACATCATCCCAGAAGTGGCGATCAGCTAATAGATCTCTGATCACCCCTATTTTGCTTTTTATCTTCTCCCTTTGACCAGCCTCCCATTCTGAAAAAGTGGCACAAACAAATGTCTCCATCACAGCATTCTTATTTTTTATTAGTGATTCTACCGTATAGTAGTTGGTGCAAAATCTAGTTTCGCACGGCAGTTTTAACATAGTAGACATCCTCTGACGGTACATGTCAAGAACCCTCTAACGCTTCAAAACAAACTTGACTATTAAGTGAACATTGTCTACTATCCATTTGAACCACTCTGTGTCCTCCCTCTTGTACCAATCTTGCAATACCAAGTTCAAGCTGTGTGTACTGCAACCAGCACTATATAGGTGAGAGAAGTGACTTTCAAGTATTCTACCTGCAGCCCTGCAATTTTTGGCATTGTCCATGATTACTTGGACAACATTTTCTTTTCCAAGTTCCTCAACTGCGTCGCCAATGATGTCAGCTATAAAACTGCCAGACTTTATTTGACTAGAGTTATCCACAGCTTTGATAAAACATTCACCACGAGGACATACAAGCATGATGTTGATCAATGGCCGCCTCTGAACGTTGGACCAACCATCACTAACTATGGTGTATCCAGATTTTTCTGTTGCATTTAATATTACCCTTTGAATATCTTGTTGTGTGCTTGTGTAACATTTATCCAACAGTTGGTTTCTCATATGGTGATATGTTGGAGGGGTAAATCCAGCACCATACTCCCCAATGCGTTTCCAAGATGACTTCCATGCATCACGGGTGACAATGGCCAATGATCCCCCAGTGAAATAGACGGCTTTAGCTAGTGCAAGTTGTGCTTCTTCTAAGGCAAGTGTTTTGAAGCTCGTCTGTAAGCTAACCTGTTTACTTTTTGACGATCCTACCTGAAAGTCAGGAGATCCATGGTTTGGAGGTGTACTTCCATCGATATGAGAAGTTGGTTCCCTACTTTGAGTGCTTGCATTGGTGGGCGTTACACCCAATGATCCCTCATACTGGTTTGATCTTATCGATACGGGGGTGTGATGGTCGAAAGTAGAGAGTTTTGATCTTTTGCTCGTGGAAATTAGCTTACCAATTAAATCTTTTAAGCGCATAGCTGCTTCTTCTGCACCTAAGCCCTTGCACTTTCCTCCTTGGATTCTGGTATTGCCACCTAGCAAATGATCCCTTATTCTTGGTGCTCCTCCAGATTTCTCTTCGCCACAAAAGTTACATTTCCAATCTTGATACTTACTTAAATTTGTGGCAAAATTCCACTCGGGTCCTGGACTTTTTCCACCTGCCTTTGGCTTGCCCTGCGAAGTGGTGCCTTGCGAAGCAGGACCTGGCATCGAGGTAGGAGGTCTCCTCAAGGAAGCCAGGCTTGAGACACCAACATCACCGCTCACATTCCCGGTGGAAGACATACTTATTGGATGCCTGCAATACCAATAAACATATCTCAGTATGCTATCTCTTCTTTCAAGTATTATTCAAACCAAACATTAGTGTTATAATCAATATCACACACAAGCGTAGTAGTGAAGCCTGAAGGGAATAAACCTCAATCTACTCAAACATGAGCAAGCAAATACAACGGTGAATCAAATATGTGATCAGTCCATCCCAAAAGTAGAGATATCGACCCAAAGATTCACCTTCCTACCCCTTTCATGAATCAATCCAGTCCAAAAAAAAACTAATGACCCATGATTGGATCTCTAATCGAAATAGCAAGCAAATACAACGGTGAATAAAATATGTGATCAGTCCATCCCAAAAGTAGAGATATTGACCCAAAGATTCACCTTCCTCCCTCCTTTCATGAATCAGTCCAGTCCAAAAAAGAACTAATGACCCATGATTGGAGCTCTAATCGGAATAGCAAGCAAATACAACGGTGAATCAAACATGTGATCAGTCCATCCCAAAAGTAGAGATATCGACCCAAAGATTCACCTTTCTATCTCTTTTCAAGAATCAGTTCAGTCCAAAAAAGAACTAATGACCCATGATAGAAGTTCTAATCAATATAGCAATCAATTTAGCAAATATAACGGTGAACCAAACATGAGATTAGTTCATCCCAAATGTAGAGATACCGACCCAAAGATTCACCTTTCTACCTCCTTTCAAGAATCAGTTCAGTCCAAAAAAGAACTAATGATCCATGATCAGAGTTTCATTAAGTTTTAATTTTTTTTCATTTTTTAACCTTTAGTTTTTCTTCTAAATTTTAAAGGATGACCAAATTTAGAGGAAGCGGTGATGTGACGTGATGTCTACTACAGGGTTATATAGAGCCGCCAAATATGGAGGGGGTACATGACGGGGCCGGCGGGATTCTTGCTTTGCCCGTCGGGCCCGCTGGGATTTATAATATGTCCGCTGGGCTTGCCGGGGTTTGTTGGTTGCCTCGCCGGTTTTACGTTTTCTATCGGTTTTTGTAAGTCATGACATTAGATATGTTATTAACATGAAAAAAATAGTGATAATAACAACAATAATTAACATTTAACAAAATGCGTCATCGTGTAATTAAAATCCCTGGTTAGGGGTTCACAACTCTAACAGGTATTAAGTGCAAGAAACATGCAGTATGAAGGAAAACGAGGCAGGAGATTGCACATTTAATCATGAAACTGTAGAGTAGATGAAGAAGAAACACCATAATGAAGATAAGAAAGTACTGCATTCACTGTATATTCATCATCACCATTGAATTAAAGAGCAAGAACAACAATACGACTACAGGGAACTGTAGAAATTGCATGGTGGCTACATCTGAAAATTGTTACACGCCATATGACCACCTAGGCATTAGGCACTTGTGTAAACATGCCTCTAAGGCTTAAAGCTAAGACCTTAGTTAAAGTCCAAAAAGAAAAGTACCCTGACACATCAAGCACTAACAAAGATCAAGGCGCAAAACATTTTTTGTGCATGCATTTGCTCATTATGATAATGCTTTTATAGCCTGGGAAGTAGCCATCCCAGAAAGCCTTGACTCAATTCAAAAGAAAATCCAAGGAGATTAGGTCTAGTAGAATAATGATGATCAACACACAAATTGCTTTGCTTGAATCTAAGGCCCTAGTTGATCCACCCTCCCTTTATGCTCATTTATAGGAAGGGAGGAGCTTCTAGAAGCATAGGGTGACATTGCTTGGACCATGAAATTTTGGGATGGTAAAATTAAAAAGCCTAGTTCCCTCAAATGGTCTCCTTGTTAAAAAAGAGAAAATGCAAAGATTTCATCCTAGTTTTGAGTAATAAGGATGGAATCCAAGCTAAGTCCCATAAAGAAAATGTGGACATAGATAGGACCTTTTTTTCCAATATTTTCTCTCCTCTTCTCCTAATAAATGGTGAGATAACCAAAGAAAGAGCAAAAATTTCTTTTATTAGGAAGAACACAGTGCCTTCTCACTTGGAAAAACTAATAGATGAGTCTTTTTCTAAAGGGAAGATAACATAAACTATTGGAAAACTCAAGACTGGAAAAATCTTGGTTTGGATGGAATCCTATTGAATTTTGTAGTCTCTACCAAGATTTTTTTGACACTTTTGTTGATGCTGGTCCGGCAAGAATCCCATCAATTAATGCTAGGAATGGTGCACAATTAGAATTTTTTTCTGGGAATGCTTGAGTATTTTCTACTTGGCTAGTGGTTTTGTGATTAATCATGTCAAAACAGGATATAGAGTATCAAAAGGAGACTGCCTTGTAATTATCACCCAAGCTGCATGTAAGGTCATTGAGGATGGTCACATTTTCAGACTTTTAGGCATACCCATGGGGTTCAATGTTTCCTTCAATCAAAGATGGAATTAGCTACTGGAAAAGTTAAAAAAAAAGTTATATGCTTGGCAAAATTATCAGTCCCACCTATTTGCAAGGGTTTTTGGTTTATATCATTATCTTTTGTCCTCCCTAATCTTTTTTCTTTCTTTTTGGATGTGTCATAATAACTAATATCTAATCCTTCTAAATGATTTTCTCATGTTAAACTGATCATTTAATATGGGGAAGTACCACGGGAAAAAAGCTAGACTATTGGTTAAGCTAGTAGACCGGTCACATTAGGGATCCAAAGGAGGGAAATAGGGATCCAATGGGGGGACCATCTGCAAAAGAGCAATGTGCAACAATGGGCTTCAAAGACCCTAAGGTTCAGCCCATTAAGACTTCCAAAATGCTAAGGTTCCAAAATTCAAAGGTTATGTTCAATGGTCAAACTCTCGGTAAATTGGATGCTTGTGGGAAGACTCAAAAGTCTTCCCACATCCCTATCCTTAAGGGGGAGATCCCTTTTAGTACGTGATGAGAGAGAAACACACACACGCACACTCACTCTTGCAAGCTCCCTTTACACAAAGGGCATAGTGGACACATGTCAACTCCCTAGGCCAGTTGCCCCCAAGGTGCATTCAAATCCTATTGGATGGCCATAGAGGTGGACCAATGAGAATTAGGCTAGAGTACATTTAGTTTAATTCATTTAAAAACACTTGATAAAAGAACCAATATAGATTAAGCTCTCTAGAAGACTATTGGACAGTCTCCCAAGGGGTCCAATGAGCATTCAGTGACAGCCCAATGGCTTGCCTGATTCCTATTGGCCAGAAAACTAAGGGGTCCAATGAGAGTTTAATTTTATTATTTAAATACCTAAAGCTCTCACAAAAGGGGAAAGGGGGACACATGTCACAAGGCTATCACACTTATGCTTCTTAAGTATCATTGGCTAAGATTTGCAGGGTCCAATAGGATGCCAACATGAGTAAAAAGCAAGAGGGGTTCACCAAGAGAGAGAGAGAGAGGGGGGATGATTTTGGCAAGGTATTATCACACACACACTAACACAATCTCATGTGTGGTGTAAAGAAGACTATCTCCTTCTCAAGATTTAATGGAAAGCTCATCATCTACTCCAAGCTTGTGAGAAGGGAGGCCTACACCAACAACTCTTGGCTTTGTGATGCAAATCCAACCAAGAGCCAAGCTCCAATGCATGCTCATCTCCTCTACCATGCTAATTACTAAGCTATGCTAAGCTATTATGAGTAATTATGTGAGGAGACATACTTCTTTCTTGTATGTATACTCCTTCTTCCTCTCGATCTACTCTCATATCCCACTAGCTCTCACCATCTTCAAAGGTGTGTGAGGTCTTGGGTCTGAGACCGTGAGGGAATTGATGTTGTGTTTTACAAGTGTGAGCTTGGTGCTTGAAGCTTCCATCTTCATTGCACCAGCAAGTTATTGAAGGAACACAAAGTAATGTATTGTCCCTTGATGGGGGAAACCTATAATACAAAGCCTTTTGGAGGGGGGACCGGCTCCATGTATATTGGGTCCTCAACTGTTGTCAATAGCTTAATTTCTCTCTCTTTTTGAAGTATTGTTCATGCCTATCTAACTAGGTGTTATGCTTTTGTTGCTCTCTCCATCCAAGCACTCTTGCTATGCTCATTAGGAATCTATTCTTATGAAATGCTCACTATGTCTATGTTATTTTCCGCTACAAACAAGTTTCTAGACCATTAAATGTTATAGGATGCCTTCTCAATACTAGTTAAATGAGGTTTTTAGTCTAGCAAAAGAAGATTCCTTTGGGGAGGCTCTAAGGACACTAACAAAATTCCCAAGGTGTCTTGGAAGACTTGTTGTAGTGGTAAAGAAGTTGGAGGTATGTGAATTTTAAAATTCAACAATTGTCAACCAAGTTGGCTAGCCTCAACTTCTACAGATTTTTGGGCATTGTTGATCAAAAGGAATGTACAAAATTTCCACCTTAAGGACTATAAAGCCTGGAGTCGTAGCTCAATTGAAGAAATTTTGGTTTCTAATGCTAATTCTACTCCAAAGGGTATTGAACTTGTCTGCAGGTTCTAAAAATCTTGGAATTGCAGGAAAGTATATTGGTTTCCTCCAAGAGATTGGACCTTCTCTCTATGTTTTTGGTTGTAGGACTATATTTGGTTTGGGTGGCACACTAACACTAGGAGATTGCCTCTTTCCAAGAGAGCCCATAAATGCTTCAAAGCAGCCTCGAAGAGGTGGCCGAATGTTTACATGAATGGAGTCTCCCTCACTAAAACTGATCTCATATAGTAGTTTTAGACTTTACAAGGATACACTGATCTGGTCATAAAGAGAATACAAAGGGTGAAAGAAACATTACAAAGATTTTTCAAAGGCAATCCCTTCTCTTTCTACAATTTGTGCAAAAGCATCTATTCATCCAAAGAAAATGAGGGTAAAAATGGATCGGGCCCTGGTTGCCAAGGTTAACAACATATGGAGAATCTCCTAGAAGCAATGGCCAAATTTTTTAAATGCTTATGGGCCTATTCCTTGTCAGTCAAACAGAGCTGCCTCATGCGGCTCATCCTCCACCAAGGTGTCTGGACAGTGCAAAGGCTAAGAATATTGGATTTTCAGACAGTTTGTGCTTCCCCATCTATTTGTGGAATGCAATCATAATGCCCTATTTAAAAGGGAACTACAAAGAGTCTGCTTTATTGCCTCCCTACAGATTTCTTGGAGGTCTCTACTGCTGCTGGGTGAGTGTAGCTTCATGGATGTTCCTCTTTGGACTTGTCTCAGAGGTGCTTTCTTATGGCATATTTGGTTAGAGAGGAATACAACATGGTTTGGATTACCTCACTCAACTTTTGTTCTCTCTCTCTCTCTCTCTCTCTCTCTCTCTCTCTCTCTCTCTCTCTCTCTCTCTCTCACACACACACACACACACACACACACACACACACACACACACACACACGTAAAGGAGTTTCAAAAATCCTTAAGATGGCAAAGATGGAGGCCAATGATTCTAGCCATGTATATTGAGCCTTCTAGGTTATTTATTATCCTCAATTATTTCTTTGTTTTTGGTAACCACTCTTGATGGTGCTCTTGTACTTTGACCACCATTGTTTGACTGTTGGTCGTATCCTACCTTAGGGGCATTTGTATCTTTTTACGTGTAGACAATGCCTCTAGGTTTTGCTTTACAGTTACAAATACGTACTAAAGCTTCATGGGTTGGGTCAAACTATCAAACTATCCTTTTGTAATCTGCTTGCACCTTTTCCAATCAAGGCCATAATATAGGGAAAGATGGGCATGAGTCAACCACACCCATGTTCATTGTTTGTGAAATGCTTTTTAGTTTGTCTAGTGCTGCGGAGCTCACTCATGTGAAGGTTCAAGGTCCGTTTTCTTGTCCACGGACATATGTGAAAGGGCCCTTAGGTCGTGTGGCTGGCTTTGGGATGTACACTGTGGATCGCTTTGTCTCCTTCAGGTGTCATATTTGAGCTTAAGAATGCCATTCCAATTTTCCATGTCCATTTTGAAGGAGGGAGCCTTGAGTCTTGACCCTAGAGGGCCGGCCAATGATTGATTGATGATCATTATCATGAAGGAGAGAAGGCTCTCAACTCTCAAAGGCAGCCCCACGTGGGGGGCCAGTGCAAGCGTCAAGACTCAAGGAAGCCAGGGTCTTTCCGAAGTGGCAAAGAAGTGATGAAAAGTTTCAGCAGAAGAGGTCTGCAGAGCGTTTCAACTTTCCATTTGTTCTCCTCTGCACAATTTGTATGTAGGCTATGGACAAGTTACAAGAAGAAGGCTTCACCAACATCCGAGTCCTATGCCAAAAATATCACAACAAACACACACACTTTTACATCATTCATGTAGTCCCTCCCTCCCTCTACACTCTCTCTCTCTCTCTCTCTCTCTCTCTCTCCTTCTCCTGACACACGCATACTGACATACAGCCCAACATGACCCGATGCCCATCACATCAAAAAGATCCACTAGAGAGTAGGGGGCCGGGGCTCAACACTGCACTTATCCAGATCCCAAAACAAAACTATCTTCACTATCTTCCTCTCCAAAGCAGCATGTAGCACTTTGTACTGGTCTACTAGGTAGCTCTTCTGCACTTTATCAATCATCATCACACAGGTTGCCATCATGTAGTAGCAGATCAAGCAACAGGACCATTTCCTCTCTCTCCCCTCACTCTACTGTTTTGCCCCTTTGAGCTCATTAGGCCTCTATGGGCCTCTCTGCCCATAGCCCCATGGAGGCTCATCACCTCCTCTGCACAGACTCCTCCTGTATCTTCTGCCTCATCAAAGAACCCAATCTCGAGAAGCGGCAAGCCCTCCTCATCAAGTACTTCAAGCGAGACCTCCCCTCTCATTCCAACGCTGGCCATGCCTTTGCCGTCTCCGGCCTCTGGAGCCTCGCTATAAGCCGGCCTAATGACGCAGAATTGATCGATGCAGGTATCTTGGGCTCTATGGCCTCTCTCATTCGCAAGGGCATTCAAGATCGCCGCTGGTTGCTTCAGCAGCAGAACATCTTCGTCCCCTACTATGCAGCTCACATCATAGGCTCTTACACCATGAACAGAGAGGACTTTGCTGAGAGAGCAGTGAAAGAAGGCGTCATTCCACCTCTGCTTGAGCTGCTTAGGGGACGGCTCACATGGGTCGAACAAAGGGTCGCTGTGCGTGCACTGGGTCATCTGGCATCCTTCAGCTCCACATTCCTATCGGTAGCGGTCCACTCCGAGGTCCTTGAGCTTGGTATGGAGCTGGCAGTGTGCTCCCTTGATATTGTCTATACCCACTTTGTGCAAACTGAGGAGAAGAGGCTGCAGTATCATCGGGAATTGCTTACAAGGAGGGCACATACATCTGCGAGAGCCCACGACATGGAGAACCGAAAGGCAGAAGAGTGGGCAAGCCAACTGCAATGCTGGTCTCTCCAGCTTATCAATTGCTTTGCATTTAAGGAGAAGTACATAGCCACCATATGTAGGCCTAGTTTCATAAGCAAGCTGCCAGACATGTGGGGGGGACTGGTGAACGAAGATTCGCCAGCTGGGATTGGCTTGCTGAGGAGCATTTGCCAGCACAAATCGGGAAGGAGCGCAATAACACTGTGCCCTTCGGTGGTGCAAGCGCTTTCGAGAATCGCTCGGTCATCTGATGATTGGCAATATTTGGCTGTGGAGTGCTTGCTGCTGCTTCTGCAGGATACACGGACTCGTCAGCGGGTACAGCATCAAATTATCTTTCCTGGTATTCACATACAGTACTGCATCAAGCTGAGTCCATAGGAGCCTTTACCCCAACTAAACTGAACATACAGGCATGTGGGGCACACTCACTCGCATTCGACCTCATACATTTTGCATGTTGTTCAATGCGGACCTACACCTGATTGATTGGGAATGGCATTGTAGACCCTTGTCTTCGAGTCGATGCCTGTCTAGGTACAACAAGGTTGTATTGACATCATTAGCAGGCTACCCAATGTATGTTTTCTTCTGTCTCAGTAAAATTGATGGTTTATTCTGTCCATGGAGTAGATGTTACAGGAGATTTGACTGCGCTTTAAACGCTCTTCGATGGAAGCATCTACTCTTTAGACCGTGTTGTGCATATGGAGGTGCATCTCCTGCATCAATGGCATACTCGCTAAAATTTGAATTCAAAGTTAGGGTGCACTTCACCGTTAATTTGAACGAATGAAACAGTGTCATTGATTGTGGAACAGGTAATGGATATGGCAGTGGTTGCACTGGCATATGGAGGTGCATCTCCTGCATCAATGGCATACTCGCTAAAATTTGAATTCAAAGTTAGGGTGCACTTCACCGTTAATTTGAACGAATGAAACAGTGTCATTGATTGTGGAACAGGTAATGGATATGGCAGTGGTTGCACTGGCAGATTTGGCAGAGCTCCCGTCGATGACCCCATCAGGATCAGGACGGAGGCTTGGTGATGAGATCATGGAAACACTTCTTCAAGATGACACACAATCGCCCTGTGCTTTTCTTCGAGGGTCTCTCTCTGCAAAAAGCAGGCAGGCATTGGACGATCTTGCCAGCTGTTGTGGGTGCGCAAAGTGGGAAAAGCACCTGTCCAGGCACGAGCATCTTGCAAAAGAACATATTTCCCTTAACCTCAAACTAGAGGGCAATGCAAGGTTTGCTGCTGGCGATGTGAGGACCGCATCCTCCAAGTTCACAGACGCTCTTGCAGAGTGTCCTGTGAAAGTCAAGAAAGAGAGAATGATACTTTACAGCAACAGAGCACAATGTCATCTGTTGATGGAAGATGCAGAAGCTGCCATTAGTGATGCAACTCGTGCTTTGTGCTTAGCTCGGCCAGTAAATTGTCATGGTAAGAGCCTGTGGAGACGCGCACAAGCATATGAGATGTTAGGTATGGCAAAGGAGAGCCTGATGGATGCAATTATGTTTGCGAATGAGTGCACACGGATGGCGGAGAAGGGTGCAAGCTTGTTGAATCAACCAGCAGTCCCAGACTACGCAGAGGAAATGGTGAACAAACTGATGAAACAAGCCTGGTTGTTCAAAGAGCCAGCCATGAAGCATGGATGCATATCAACGGAACACCATGAACGGGTGAAAACACCAGCAGATTCGGATATCGCGTCCTCTGTTTCATCATCTCTGCCAAGCACAGCTACCAGAGTAACCATGGCTCCTTCAAAACGTGGCGCTTTGAGAGCGGAAGCTCCCAAATCGGGTTCGGATACAGAGCCTGGAAACTTAAGTGACGAGATAGCAGAACAAGCTCATGTGGTAGCATCAGCAAAGCTCCGACACCATGGCCAGCAAGATCAAGCAAAAGCGGAAAATTACACAGAGAATAAGCATGCTGTGATGCAGCACAGCAAGTTCACTCCGAGATCAAGAGATTTTTTACATTCTAAGAATCATGCAGAAGGCAGGTCCCCGAAGCGAGCTCCATCTCCCCTGCTTCCGACCATTAGAGAGGAGATCGACAAGCATCTTCAGCAGCAAGCAGGGCAAGGTCGTCCGCTCGATACCCAGCTTCTCAAGAAGACGGTATACGACCTGCTTCATCAGAACTTCTCGCTCGACAGAAGTCGAAGCAACAGTACAGCCGGAGATCACTTCCCGCTAAGGGATGACAGCTCTTACATTGCTAGATAGCAGGGCCATTTAAAACTTTCTAAATGTACATATGCTCCTCTATGTGAAAGAAGTAACCCAAGGTTAAGCACTTGAGGTTAGCAATTGGGTTTTTGCCTTCATATATGACATCTTCAATTTGTGTTACCCTGCTCTCCTTCAATGCTCGTTGTATTAGTGTTGGTATACTTGTTGAATCTCATTGCTGTGTGTTGGGAATAGTGTTTTGAAGCTTTTGCTCGGTCCATGCAACACCTCACCACCATTATCTTTGCCAAGCAAGATCCATGTGCTGTCTGATAGAGCTCATTTATGTCATTTTAAATACTAGGACTTTAGTAGTAGTATTGTGCAATTCGTGTAGGACGTCCATCTTGTGCATCACTTGCATTGATGATTGTAAATGTTTCTTGACCATCTATGCAACGGGTTGTGTGGTTGACAAGCCATGAAAAGAAAACCTAAATCATTGGATTATCACTTGCAATGTAGTAGTGGATATCAGATGCTCATGGCTAAACTTTCTATTTATTATCTCTCTCTCTCTCTCTCTCTCTCTCTCTCTCTCTCTCTCTCTCTCTCTCTCTGGGAGTAGCCTTTGCCTTTGTGCTAATCCTTTTCCTCTCTATCACTCTCTCTTCCTCTCTACCATGTGCATGCACAAACACTCCTCTCTAGGAGGTGCATATGCACACTTTTCACACGATATGCTATGCTATTTCATGTATTTGCAGGGCCGTCATGTTACCGATTGAAAAGTGGTATCAAAGCTATGGCTACACTCTAGGTCACATAAGGATCGTGGGCCGCGGCTATGGAGACCTTTCTATAAGAGTGAAAGCTAAGTCTTTTGTTTCCTCTTTGGTTTTAAAATTTTCTTGTTGCTATCAAGAATGGTAGGTGTGCTTTGTATGACTTGTTTCCTTGTTGCTCGGTGCCGTTTTCTTTCTTGATTGGTGTCACAAATCCGTTGCAACCCCAAATGGCTTGGAGAAGAAGACGAGAGACATTTGACTTGGCAAATTAGAGCCAAAGCATTAGGTGATGCAATTTGGGATAGCTATCTCGATAAGCTAAGTGGCTTTGTTTCTCTTTTCTTAATTGATTCTAGTAGACACATATGCGTGTAGGAAGATCTTGTTTTCAAAGAAACAAACACACAATTTATAAATCAAGGTGTGCATACATGTATCATGATTAGAGGATAGTAATAAGTTAATAGAACCTTATGACAAAGTGGAAGTAAGAGTTAAATATGTGTATGAAGTACAGAGCAAGAAGAAGCAGAAGATGTTCTAGGAAACCTTAGGCAAGTAGATGTTGAGGAAGAGGAAAATGGAAGAGATACTTTCATGTCATAAGAATAATCTCGAGAGACCTTGGAGACTTAGTTGATGACTTTTAAATCCAAGACATAGTGTTCAAGAAGGTATAAGACCACGAGATAATCAAACCATGTGAACAACCCCAAGAAGTGACATCGGCATGAGAATCAACCCCAATTGACCTTCAAGAAATGACACAGGGAGAATTAAAGACCTATACAAGGAGCGTGAGCATGAGGCTAGGTTGGACGAAGAGGAATAACATAGAAGCGGTTCACCTCCCTGTGAACTCGGACAGATACATCGTGGCGATTCTTAGTGGATTCGGTGACCATGGTTCAATGTCCCATGATACATCATAGTGGTTTCTATGGGATTCATCACTATGGTTCACAAGTGGGACTTAGTAGGTTCACTATCACGCCTAGGTAGTACAATTTTTTCCATTCATTCATTCATTGTGTGTGAAGAGGTTTTCATGTGTGTCCTCTTCAAACTTGATTTTGTCTTAATCTTCATGTCGTTGATGTCATTGTTTCTCTTCATTGTGGTCGACTTGATATTTATTGGTCCAAAATTTCAAGGATGTAGTGTTCTTGGGTCTTGGCTAATGGTGCAAAACACACATACATTACATTTCGTGTGCTCATGTGTGTGCACGTTGGAAAGGTCTTACATTATTTGGTTGTGTCTAATCCCGTGTTTATCTATGCGGTGCCCGTATGCACATGTGTTGCATACATTTTACAAAAAATATTTGTGCACAATCTTGAGATTGGGTAAATCATGCATATCAAGAATAGTGTTCTGCGGTTCTTGAAGAGAGCTCCCCAGTTTTTGAATGGATTTAAGCCCCTTGGAGCTAAGAGCTCGTGGGATATGACTTTAGGTTGAGGTCTTTTGGGAATGGGGCCAAGCTGTCAACAGTGGGAAATTGTACCCTAGTAAGGGCCCAAACCTCTTGAGATGTTGTTGCTAGGAAAATGGTCCTAGTAAGGGCCTAAGGCAAAGGGGCTTTTGGATAGTGAGGCATGGGAAGGGGGGGCCGTGAAAGGGTAGACCCGAACCTTTTCAAAATGGAGCCTATCGTGTGTGAACGGTTGCAAAGATATGCCAGAGGTTGAGTCAGAGGTCGACTTGTATATAGGGGAAACAGTCGCACCGCAGTTGAAGGAGGATTGCAGATGATGTTGATGACATATTGATGTTGTGCAGCTTTGGTTATGGGCAAAATTCTAGCGTGGATAGCTGATAGCACTATAGGTTGGCAACAATGGCAGGCAAACAAGTTGGCAACAATGGCAGGCAGCTAGGTTGAGGCACGCAAGGTGAAGCCGTTGAGGAATGCATGGGGGCAGAGTCTAGCACGGCACAACTGGTAGGGATTGTTGGCCACCTATTGGTGTTTGTAGGCAGCGAGCACAATTGGGGACGATTGGCCACTACAAGAGGTTGTGTGCTCTTGTGACGCTGTTAGCGATGGAAATACACTGGGTTTTTATAACCCCCGGCGTCGCTAATAGCGTCGCTATATGCGACGCTATAGGCGTCGCTATACGCATCGCTATATAGAGACGCTCATAGCGACGGTCATAGCGACGGTTATAGCGACGTTTACACAGAAGTCTATAGCGACGCTCCAGAGCCATAAATAGCAACGGTTATAGCGACGCCCGAGAGAAAAATTTTTTAGTGACAGGGCATTGAATGCACTGCCACCCATCAAGCATATTGTACTTGATTCACTTTTTAAAAAAAGTGCAAGGGTAGATAATAGACCCAAAATAGTCACCCACAAGACGCATTGTTTGCAAAATTGACAAGCGTAAAATTGACAATTGTACACATCATAGGCAAAATGAATTGATTGGCAAATGTAATAATGACAATTGTACAACATCATAGGCATAAAGAATTGATTGGCAAAATGAACTGCGGTGACAAATGTAATAATATACATGGTTCAAAAAGACGTATAAAATCCGTCTCATGATACATAAGCTATGAGAAACCCTAAACTAATGCTATCTAGCTACGGCTAAACTGACGTCGTCTAGTCAGACGTCTCATCGTGTCCAAGCGGCGTATCTGTCGGATTCTGCAAAAAAAGACAATAAGACAGCTTTCAGTAAGTATAAACATATAACGACATTTATAAAACAATACAAAAAATAGAAAAGAGTAAACCCTAATACTAACCATGCCGCCGCAAGAACTGAGAATGTCCATCAGGGCGTTTAAGCCCTTCCTACCTGCGTACTCGCGCTCGTACGATGTGGGATCGCGTCCTGTCATCGACCACTGTCAAAACATACAAAGATTTCATTATGTTAGAATTAAAAAACTCATAAACCCTAAACTATCGAACATAAAGAGCAATGCGAAAACACTTACAAAATCGGCCTCAAATGATGCCCATCCACCGCTCCCCAAGTGGTGCGAGCTCCCTGCCTCTACTCGCGCTCTGGCTGCATCCTTTTGTTGCTTCCACTTGTCGGGATTCTCGCGCGCTGCTTTCTTCGCATTCTTCCAATCTTCTTTGGCCAGCCAATCTGGCATGTTCCACCCATGCTTGATTGCTTTTTGCACTTCGGAACGCTTGTGTTTGCAGTATTCGCGCATTCGAATCTTCATCAGGTCTTCATTGAAGCGCTAATCCCGTATTGGAACGGGAAACTCATCATGAAGTATGCTGATGACTCTGTCTTTTAAATCACTTGGTACTTCACTCCATTTGTTTAGTATGTAGTGTCTAAATAGCTAAGAGCAAAGACCACGCATGCGCGAGATCACCTTCTTGCCGTCATCATCCATGATGATGCCGCCGTTGAAGTCGACGGAGTAAGGCAAGCCCTCTGGCCGGTGACGCGTGAACCTAGGTGTCCCGGCAGGGGTCTCTAGCGGCGTGTCGATGGGGGTACGGGCGTCAGGTGTCTCCACCGGCGTCTGGGCCCCGAAGCGAGGAGTGTCGAGTGGGGTGGCTCCTGGCGGAGTAGGTAGAGGTGTGTAGCTGCTATGAACAGTCAGCCGCGCAAAACCTGGCGTAGATGGCGATGTTGTGGCTGGTGTGGGGGCGGGCAAAGAAGGGGAGGGTAAAGAGCCTCGTCGAACACGAGGCGGTGTGGAGGCATCGGCGGCGGAATCCCCACAACAACCGCCACCACCACCACTAGAGCGCCAGTGTCTAAACGAGTGTGAAGATCGTCTCGTCGACACCGAAGCTTCGGAGCGCGCCGAATGCTCCGAAAGAGAGGGAGATGCGGATGGAGTAGGAACGCGCGATGATGCGCCAGAGCGATGACGCTCCATGTACCACTGTCTTTGCTGCGGTGACAAAGAGGAAAGAAACTCCTCATCATCCATACCTGCATTAAACACACGAATATTTAAACTTAATATTGAATGAATAGAGTAGACAATGACGCAAAGACCATTAAATACAATGACGTAATGACGCATATAAATACAATGACGCAATGAATTGAGTGATAGAAGAGGCAAGTCGAAAACTCAGAATTTTCAATCAAAAGATGTGAGCGCGAGTAGAAAAGAGCGTTATACACCATGGAAGGTACTTAGAGAGCCAAAGCTTTTACAACACGGAGCAAAATTGTTCAAATACAATATTTGTGGCTTTAAGAGATCTCTCTCTCATCCTCGCATAACTCAGCATAACTTCCTATATCTATATAGAGCTCTCCGTTTAAACACATATCCTCTGTTTCATTTTGTAGCTCCTCTGCATGCACCCCATATAGAGTAGTAGCATCTTGATGCTCGTCTGGCACCACCGCAGCGGCTTCTGATTGAGCATCTTCTCTGATCTCCTCCATTGATGCCGTTGTGATTGGCACATGGTAGCCTTCATACGTCCTTGCACTACGAGGGGCTACCTCTATGACGTACCACCAGTTTGATGTAGACTTTTTAGGATGAAATATTACCTGCCAGAGCCACATAACTTACATGAGAGCTTTCAAGCACATAACTTGTAAAAGGGGGATGTTAACTATTTACATACTTACTTGTTCACAATGCTCGGGTAGTACAAAAGTGTCTCTTAGGTCAGTCCATTTCTTAGTTCCGCCACCACAGGATCTGCATCAGAGGAATGTCGTCGACTAGACTGTTCAAATTTTGCCATGATTCCACAATCTTGAGTAAAACGCTTTTTGTCGATCCGTTCCACCCTAAAATGTCGACCTTTACACCATGCTGCTGTGTATGACTTATACTACAACGAACAAAGATTATCGATCCATCAGTTTTAGCAAGTTTTTTTCGATCCATCAGACGCTGTTTTATCGATCCATCAGACGATGTTTGCGGCCAATATTGCTCCATACGATCCACATTTCTAAGGTCAACTCTGGCTCCCAAAGTATCTTTCTTGCCGGTCAGATGGTCCCATAGTAGATTACCCACATTCTTGAATATGTGCATTGGATCGAGCAAGTGATTGATCATGAGTCGGGGCCAGTATGGTAACTCGTACCATAGAGATAGTCTCTTCATCCCTGGAGGCAATCCGTCATCGCACATCTCCTTCTGCTCTAACCATGCTTGTGCAGACATCCTTGGTGGCTCTCTTCCCAAAAAGCCTTCGCGTAACACATGATTCTCTGGAAGATACGCTTGATGACCTTTGTAGATTTTCTTCTTCAGTGAGGGCGCCCTACGTGCATTCAGTCTAGGTCCACATGTGACACATGCTCTGTATCCGCTTGTTTGAAGCCCTGCATGTATACACATGATAATAGATCAACTATGGGAAAAAACAAGATTTACAGTGTCTGAGTGAGGAGTGTCAATAGATCACCTGAGCATTCTGTTAGCCCGGGATAGTCATGCATGGTCCACATTAGAATTCCTCTGATCAAAGCATTCCGTCGTCCTGTGTGTCGGCTCATATCCACCACCTCTATGCCAATCCACAATTGTTGTAGCTCTTCCAATAGTGGACGAAGATACACATCCATATTCTCCACTTTATATCGCCCTGGCACAATCAAGCTTAGCCATAGGTGCCCCTTCTTCGTAGTCAACCACGGGGGAATGTTGTAGTTGACAATGACAACGGGCCATACACTGTAAGATGTTGATCTTTGACCAAATGGATTTACGCCATCCATAGCCAGGCCTAAGCGCAAATTTCGAGCTTCCCTGGCAAAATCCGACCATGTTCCATCTATATGTTTCTAGGCTGCGCAATCTGCAGGAATTCGTAGCACACCATCCGAAGATTTATTCTCCTCATGCCATGATGCTAGGGCGGCCATGGACTTACATTCGAAGAAATGCTTGATGCGAGGAAGCAGAGAAAAATGTCGCAAAACCTTTTGTGGAATTTTTGTCCCGTGGAGATCTACTCGATATCTTTCGGAATCACATTTCGGACACTTCTCCATGTCTATGTATTCCCCTCTAAAAAGAATGCAGTCATTAGGACAAGCGTGGATAGAATTGTAATCCATCCCCAAGTTTCGCAAAATCTTTCTTGCTTCATCTCGGGAATCTGGCATCACATTGTCAGCTGGTAGTATGTGCTCTTTAAGCAATCTACACAACATAAAAATACGATACAGTCGTGTAAAAATCTATCCGATCATTATACATTTAGAGTTTTATTAAAGTAAACTAATTGTAATAGATCACCTGAAAAGCGCCGTGACGCTAGTGTCACTCCATCCAAACTTTGCCTACATGTTGAGAAGAACCAGGAGTGCTTTCAATCTAGACATACGTGCTCCATTATACAATGGCGTATCGGCTTCACTTTTCATATCATCATAGATAAGCCTTTCTGAATCCATGATCGTCTCGATCATTTCATCAATCTCGGGCTCAAACATTGCCTTATTGGGAATGTGCTCTGCATGATCATCCCCCGAGCTGTCAGAGGCTACATCTTGTGGCCTCACATATGCTGCTTGACCAAAGCGCCTGCGAACACGTCTATTGGGTTGCAAATTGCTGCTTGTTGGCCAGCGTCAGAGTCCGACGAGTTATAATTGGCAACAACTCGATCTATAATAGATGGATCGAACTCGCCAAATTTGCGAACGTGCTGCAAAGAAACACGTCTTGTCCGTCGCACAGCATGCTTGCATTGATTACAAGGACATAAGACCCTCGTTGAGAGATAGGTGTTTCGGTTGGACGGTCCCATATCCTCGTCACTACTCATAATGAGGATAAAAATCTTATAACCTGGACAACAAATTTAATATTCTATTGGCATTCTTCGTCTTCTCTCTCTCTCTCTCTCTCTCTCTCTCTCTCTCTAGTCATGTCCAATCCCTGCACACCTCGGTCTAGAGGTGCACGGAGATCAGAACCACCGGGTTATAATCTCGTCTTTATTGGTCAATACCTATATTTGTGGGTACAAGAAATCTACATACCCACGTCTACATGATACTGCATGTAGTGGACAAAACCCCTTTGCCTCTTCTCTAGCTGTAGCACTTCGCATCATCTTAACATCTTTTCACAGTAGATCTTTTCATTGTTCGTCTAACTCTAAACCCTAAACCGTAAGTAATTCTTGCGTGGACTCGATCTAACGTAAATAAGCGTAAATCTAAATAAACATAAATCTAACTAAAAATAAACCTAAATCTAATTTAACGTAAGTCTACATCTAACCTAATCTTTAACGTCTTTTGGGATAGTTTCCTACGACGTTAAAACTCTCTTCTTCTTGTGTGTGTGTGTGTGTGTGTGTGTGTGTGTGTGTGTGTGTGTGTGTGTGTGGGTAAAACTAAATAAACCTAAGTCTAATCTAATATAACATAAATCTAAATCTAACGTAAATTATGTTATATTAAAAACAAAGAACTAAACTAATAGGGATTATAAGAACCTTAAAACTGATTTAACACATAATTTTTCACATAACTCGGCAAGAGTTGGCATTCTCATCACTAAAGATGTGAGAGTTAACTTTCGGCGGTGACGCTGCCTCATCTCCATCCACATCTGACGACAGCAATTGGCCCTTTGGACCGTTCTTGCTCTTGTTACTAACTTTGAAGTTGCTGTTGAATGACTAGAGGTTGTCTAGATGGTCATTGTCGGGGAGGTAGTGACTCTTGCCGCCCTGAAGATCCACCTTCTTCCCTATCTTCTTAAGACATTTCACCAGTACTTTTGGATCGACGGAGCCCACCATGAGTGAAGGCAGCAAAACCCTATATTCCATTGAGGGCTTTCTTCACCCGCTTCATGCAGGCATCGCAGTCTATGGAGACCTAAATCTAATCTAATATAACATAAATCTAAATCTAGCATAAATAAACGTAAATCTAACTAAAAATAAACCTAAATCTAATCTAATTTAACTTAAATAAACCTAAATCTAATTTAACGTAAGTCTACATCTAACCTAATCTTTAACGTCTTTTAGGATAGTTTCCTACAACGTTATAACTCTCTTCTTCTTGTGTGTGTGCGCGTGTGTGGATGTGTGTGCCAATAAAAAGAGATAAATGGTATAACCTTTCTATCACCCATGCCAAGTATGATAGATTGTTTATGCCATTTCCCTCTTGAATAATAGGTCTTGAGTTCAACTCCTCATCGGCTAGATCTTTAGGTCTTTTAATTTTAATTAGTTTCCTACGACGTTAAATTAGTTTCTCTCTCTTTCTCTCTCAATGTGTGTGCGTTTTTTGTTTATGCATGTTTTCTCTCTCTTTTCCTCTCTCAATGTGTGCGTTTTTTGTTTATGCATGTTCTCTCTCTCTTTTCCTCTCTCAATGTGTGCGTTTTTTGTTTATGCATGCTCTCTCTCTCTTAATTTCCTCTCTCAATGTGTGTGTGCATTCTTTGTTTATGTATGTGTGTGTGCGTTTTTGTTTATGTTTGTACTCTTTCTCTCTCTCTCTCTCTCTCTCTCAAAAACACTATGTGTGTGTGTGTGTGTGTGTGTGTGTGAGAGAGAGAGAGAGAGGGAGAGAGAAAGAGGGGAAGGGAACATGAGAGTGAGGAGAGGGAAGGAGCATACCTGGCTCTCCTTCCTCTCCTCGTGTGTGTGTGTGTGTGTGTGTGTGTGTGTGTGGAGAAGAAAGAGAGAGAGAGAGAGAGAGGGGGGGGGGGGGGGGGGGGGGGGGGGGGGGAGAGCATTACCTGCTCCTTGCTTGAGGGCGCCGAAAAACTCAGATCTAAGATCTGAGTTTTTGGGCGCTCTCTGTTATTTTTCTTAGCCCAGCCGGCGTCGCTATGAGCGTCGTAAATTTACTTGTAAATTTGCGACGCTCATAGCGACGCCGGGATTTTTTTTTTTTTGAGCGTCGCTGTGTGAGCGTCGCTAATATGAATAGCCTCTTGTAGTGGGCGTTTGTAGGTAGCAAGCGCAGTCGGGGATACAATTGTTGTGAAGCAAGTAAACCAGTAGACAGAAGTTGCTTGGTGGAAGGGTCGTGCCACCATGGTGGCCTACTAAATTGGAGTGATGGGAGATAGAGCTCAATCAAATGGTGCTTGGTCCTTGACACTCGAGGAGACTGGCAGCCTAGTGGCGTTGGCATTGTTGTGGCGATGCTAATAATGAAGCTATTGGGCATTGATGTGGACGTGCGTGCAAGGCAATAGCTGTAGGTGACGCAGGCAGTGATGAGTGGTGTGAGCTATGATCGTCAGTGTGCAGAGGTCAACAACGGACCCAATGAAATAAGTAAGATGCAATTGAGTGCAGGCTTCAGATCCTCCAAGGAGCCTAAAAGCTACGTCAAGACGACTCAAGAGGCTTTAAAAGCTCACACTAAAAACAATCATTGAACGCACAACCTTTTGACACTTGACTGTCGTAAAGTTCCTTGGACCACTCATAAATTTAACTTGACAGGAGTCAACGCAAGTACACACACCTAACTTTAGGTAGATATTTAAATGGCTTAATCTCCTTCAAAAGCAAAACTAATGTAGTCCACAGAATGCTAAAAACCAAATATTTGAGGGGCTTAATTAAGTAGCCAAACGAAATACGATTTAAGCATGGGAAAGCTCTATGGATTGGTGTCATGAAAGGCTTTGCGTACACATTAAATGCAAAACCAAATGAACAATACAATGAGAGTAATGTTAATGCAACAAGGGTAGTGGCTCATTGGTATTGCCAGAAGTGTGTCCAATCCTAATCAATGATATTAGTGATTAGAGAGAGAGAGAGAGAGAGAGAATCTTGATGGTGATTAGAGGATGCTAGCTCTAATACCACTTGTTGGAATTGGGGAGCAGAAGCATGCTCTACCCTAAGCATCATTAATGAGTTAGGATATCATGGGGATGAAGTCTTAAGCTCACAATGATGCTTGGGTTAGGGTTAGAGCAATGGAAATTAGGGTTAGGCTATAGCTTAGGAAAGAGCATAAATCTAGAGAATACATGCAATTGATAGGACTCAAAAGTGCGATTGTCTCATTGGAAAATAGCCTCTTAAGTAGGCTTAGTGCTTTACGATCATTGGCTAGATAGGTTGCATCCTCTTGTTATTGGACCGTGTCATCATTTACCTTTTCCTAGTGAGGCGGTCCGGGGCGGGCAACAAGAGAGGCGACCTCTAAACACCCCTCAAGGCTCCCGTGCTGCTCAATTGGGGCTGGGGCAACCACAAGCACAACACAACAACAAACCCACAGCCAAACCCAAACAAGATAGGGGCACCACCTAGTTATGGTATGCGAACTAGGACGCAAGAGAGATTTTGGCACAACCAAGAAGATGCACCACACAACACACACAAGCAACCTCACACCAAGACATACATGAAATGGACCAGAGAGAGCTAGAGCAAAGGGAAGAGAGAGAGGAAAGGATCTTGCGTAATACCTTATTTGTGACTTGCAAATGGAGATGGTTCATTATGATGCTATCGTAGAACTTGTACAAAACTCACTCAATGCTTAGTGATTGCTAAACATTGCCAAAACACACACACACACTGTCTTAGGGTGTGGGAGACCTCTCACCACAATACCCTCTTACAATGGACAAAAAACTGGCAATGAAAAACACACTAAAACACTCTCTAAAATCAAGATCAACCAATAAAAACTCAAAATACACAAGTCACCTTGAATTCACCAAACCGTATTGCACAAATGGAAGGACGAAGATTTGAACGTCTAATCACGCCTTTGATGCACCAAAACTCAATTTATTGATGATGAAGGAGCATATACAATAGTGGTTTTGAGATTTGTGGAACTCACGCTCTCTCACTTGCAATGTGTAGCTTGAAGGCTTCTCTCACACCAAGAGTGAAGCTCACAAGTGGTTGCTACACCTAAGTCTTTCCTCACGCATAGAGTGTTGGGGTGCTATGTGAGATATTGGAGGTTGTTTTACAAGAAGGAGAGGGGCCTATTTATAGGTTGGAGACCCCTCATTAAGATTATTGGAAATCCTAATTTACAAGCTAACAAATCAGGATTATGATTTTTTTGAATATCAAAACATTGTGGGCCTTCTTTGTCTGCTTGAGTCATGGGTGTGGGCTCAAAAGAGAGCATTATTGATGGTAGATAAGGTGAAAGTAGGTAAGGAGAGAGAGAGAGAGAGAGAGAGAGAGAGAGAGTGAGAGAGTTACTTTGTACATGTCTTGAGGTGAGGTGTCTTTTATGGTTAGGTCAATGCTATTTTGTGTTAGTATGTTAGTGGCTAGTGTTAGTAATCACTAAAAAGTTAATGATATATTTACAATGGGTAGAATGGGGTGGATGGTTGGAGTAAGATGGTTGAATGAAGTGAGCAAATCCTT
Organism: Adiantum capillus-veneris; assembly: GCF_014529385.1. Classification (NCBI taxonomy): domain Eukaryota; kingdom Viridiplantae; phylum Streptophyta; class Polypodiopsida; order Polypodiales; family Pteridaceae; genus Adiantum; species Adiantum capillus-veneris. The sequence continues at coordinate 2,849,459 of NC_140951.1, forward strand.
GTGATGGTGAAGCTTGAAGAAGTTTGAACTCACCCTTGTGTAGATTGTGGAAAAAATGACCGCTGGTCTTCTTCTTCTTCTTCGCTTTTTTACGCCACCACCACGGTTGACCACCACGATGAAAAGAGGATTTGTTGATGAAAAATCCTCAATTTGCAGAATTTATCATGGTTAAGATGCTGAATTTTAGATATTTTTAGGAGAGGTAAATGAAATTGTAACATGGAAGCAATAGAGAGAGACATGGAGAGGGTGTATGTATGTAGAGGTTCATAAAAGAACTATAGGGATGAGAGACAAGGGTAATGGTGAAGAGGGTGTGAGAAGCCATGGAAATTTCAGGTTTGAGTGAGGGAAGGAGAGGGAGGGATGTGTAAGAGTGAGTAGGTGTGTGGAAGGGTGAGAGAAGACTAAGGGCTACTTGTGAGAAAAGTGGGCAGACTAGGGTCCACTCAAAAAATCATAGCTCATCGCTGGTAGCTCCAAAAATCATGAAAAAATTTGAGGTGATTATTCAGAGCGTGGGCTATATTTTCTCTTTTGACCACTGCTCCAAATTCGGAGTGGAGATAGGTGCCAAAATTCTCACCAAAAAACCTGTTTTTATGCTTGCAAAAGTCTTTTAGTGGCCCCCTCCTTTGTTGAATTTGTACAATGCATCCAAGAGTGAGCCCCTCCTTTGTCATATTATAATACAAAGCATCCAAGTTGCCCTTGACCCATGCATGGAGGAGGATTATTGGTGAATAAAGAAATATATACATGGTGAGACTAGTGTATGGACTATTCATGGACTTTAGCTCAATGAGCACATGGTGTTAGAATAATGAGTAAAAATAATAATAAAAATATGGAGGAGTTATGGATATGGAAAGATATTGGAATCATATGATATGGTCCCTCCTTGAATTATTTTGGGTGAAAGAGGAAAAGGTATGCAAGTAAATAATATAATAAACGTAACCAATGAGTAGAAATCAATTTTTTGTTTTCACGAGGGTGAGGATGAAAATGTGGGAGTGATTTGTATAAAGGAAAAATATGAGGTTAGAGTATGTACATATTGGCAAAAAAATATAATTATGGTGTAAGAGGATGAAAGAAGGTGTACATAGGTTTAATAATACACACACCTAAGTAGAAATATTTAAATAAAATACCAAAATAATTATTAAAAATCCATATATTTAGGCCATATATACAATGAAATATTTACACACAAAGAGGCCATAATATACTTTTATTTTTTTATTTATTTTTTGGCTCAACTAGCCCAGTGACTAGCTAGCTGAGGGTTTTTAAGAAGATATGGGAAAAGCCCCCTAACTCACACACGCCTATTTACACTGAAATGGTAGGGATAGCTATAGCGTTTGGGTGAATTTGGTAGGGTGGAGTAACTTACTATGGCAATTATGGAAAGCCGAAAAACGGCTATCACTAGTTGGCTAGAGGGTTTTCCCATATGGTGCCACAAGTGTTGGGCTTACTCTAACACACAGGCAAGGAGGCTTATAGCTTTTTAGATGGGTGCTTTGGTTACAATCAACTCAGGATTGCACTCGTAGGACCAAGCTAAAACTACTTCTATAAAAGAATTAGAGTGTTCACGTTTCATGTATGGCCTTTGGCCTATTGAATGCCCTTGCTACATTCCAACGATTAAAAATTGCTTTCAAGGAGTATTAAAGGGAGTTTTGTTAAGCTTTTCTAGATGAGCTTTGTGTTTATTCCTCTTGGGAAGAGCATCTGTCATGTTTACCAAAGGTGTTTGAAAAGTGGAGATTATATTGCATCTCATTGAACACTTCAAAATACCAATTCTGGGTTAAACATGGAGTTATTTTAGGGCATTTAGTGTCCAAGTGTCATAAAATCTAATATCTAACCAACCCAAATGATTTTCTCATATTAAATTGATCACTTAATGTGGGAGAATAAACGGGAACAAGTGTTAAGATATAGATATGTGCTTATAGAGCTATCTCAATACGGGGCCAATGGTAAAGGGGCCCAAATGAGAGATGGTCTATCAAAGATCAAGGCTAACCAATGGAGCATAAGACCTTAGGGTTAGCTTCATTGAAGACCTCCAATAATGTGTGTAAAAGTCATTTGACCTTAGGTAAGCAAGGGCTGAGCTTGAGGCGGGAACCCGACCCAAGCTCGAGGTGCTTATCGTGCTTGAGGTGCTTGTCATGCTTGAGGTGCTTGATTAAGGTGCTTGACCTGCTACATGCTTGAGGTGCTTGACTTGCTACTTGATTAAGGTGCTCGAGGTGCTTTGACATGCTTGCCTGAGATGCTTGTGAGAACACCCCTAGTTCAAGTGCATTGTCATGCTTGATGACTAAGGTGCTTGAGCACCAAAAGTCAAAAGTATCCCTACAAGAGGGGGGGGCGAGCCCTTTTCCTAGGGGATACAGAGAGAACACACACTCTCACACACAAGGAAGGCCCAAGCTTGAAGAGGCAACAGGGACACATGTCAGGCCCCTACCTATGTTACCTTCATGAGATGCCTGAAGCCTATTGGTTGGCCACCCAAGGGGTCCAATAGTAATTTAGGAGATTTAATTAATTGATTTAGCATTTATCTAGCCCTCTCTCTCAAAGGGGAAAGGAGGACACTTGTCTCAAGGCTACCCCTACTGCTTGTAATGCCTCCTGCTTATGATTGGCTAGGCCTAGAGAGGTCCAATGAGCTTCAAGCATGAGCTACAAGGGGGGGTCGACCCAAGCAAGCTAGGGGGTTTCTTAGGGGGTATACTCACCCACACACACTCACAAACACTCTCATTGTGTGCTACGCAAAGTGCAAGAGCTCCCTCTCCAAGCAAGTAGAGGTTGAGAGCCTACACCAACACTCTTGGCTATGGAGTGCAAATCCAACCAAGGGCCATGCTTCAATGCTTAAGCTTGCCATCTCCTTCTTCTTCATTACTATGCTATTATGTATGCTAGCAACAAGAGTTATGATAAGTGAGGAACTAATTGTTTCTCCTACGAGATGTTTCTTCTTCCTCTTCCCTACCCTCATTCCCTGCTAGCTCTCTCCACCTTCGAAGGTGTTTGAGGTTTTGGAACTGAGGCTTGGGATAGCTAAAGATTTCTTCAAGTTTATGTTATGTTTGTGATGCATGAAGCTTTCCATCTTCATTGCATCACCTAGGTCACAAGGAACACAAAGACTGTATTGTAACAAGTCTCTCTTAATGGGAGAAATCATAATACAAATGCCTATTGGAGGGGGGACCGGCTCCACATAAATCCGGTCCTCAACTGTTGTCGTGTTCTCTAAATTCTCTCTCTTGCAAAAGTATTGTTCATGCCAAGTTAACTAATTGCTATGATTATGTTGCTTTCTTTAATTATGTTCACCCGTTATGCTCACAAAGTTATTTCTCATAAGTACTCTCATTAATTTCCGCTACTCTCAAGTTAAATAGGCCAATTACATTACACCAAGAATGGGATTTCTACAGATGAGAGAATAATTAAAGACATTCTAGAATTTCCACCACCTTTAAACTATAAGGGAGTTTAGAGATTCATGGGCCATGTTGGGTATTATTAATGGTATATTTTATACTTCGCCATTGTACAAGATTCTTATCAAATTAACCGAACCGAGGAATGTGACCGTGTTTACGAGTTATTAAAAAAAGCCCTAACAAGTGTCCCAATCTTATGAGTGGCTCATTAGAATGCAATTTTCCATGTGCATATTGATGCATCAAACTTTGCTATTGGGTGTGTTCTAACTCAGCCGGGAGAACATAAATTGGACTACCCTATTAGCTTTGCAAGTCACCAATTTCATGATGCCAAGATGTAGTATATTAATATGCATGGAATAAGAAGGGTTAGCAATGATTTATGCGGTAAAACAATTTTGGTTGGTGGCTCCCACTGGAGTTGCTGATAAGTTGTCAAATACTTTCCTCTTTATGGTTGAGACCACACCTAAATGGAATGAGAAGATTATTAACTTCTTAGCCAATAACTTTCCACCCAAAGAGCATTGGAAGGATTTAGCTCTGAAGTTAATCAAGGAATATGAACCTTATTGCCTAATTTCCGGAACTCTCTATAAGTGGAGAAAAGATGGCATTCATAGCTGTTATGCCCGTGAGGATGAGTATTTGTACATTTTGCAAGAAGCACGTATTGAAGGAGTACGAGCGGAAGTGCGACGCGAGAGAGAGTGCGAGAAGAAGAGCACGACGATATGGTGAACTCGCTCTACTGTAATGTGTAGAGCATAGTGAGTTCTTATTAGGTTTTTACAAAAGAATATGTGTATATACCTGGCGGACTGCCCACTTACCTGGGCGACCACATTGGGCTTTATACCCCAACACGTATGGCATAGATGGTGGTCTCTTTCTGAGAGACTTGATTGCTAGAAATGTATTACAATCAAGCTATTGATGGCCCAATTTATTTAAGGACACATTACTCTTTACACATCACTCTTTACAAAGGGATGTGATGGATGCCAATGTTATGCAAAACCACAAAGAAAAGGTAAGATGTCATTACATCCTATTAAGATAACCCAACCATTTGAAAAGTGGGGCTTAAATTTTGTGGGTACCATTAGTTTTGTGGTCCATAACACTGAATCTTGGTATATTATTATTGCCACTGACTATGTGACAAAATGGGTTGAAGCTAGGGGTACATGCAAGGCTAACACAAGGGCAACAACTAAGTTTCTCTTTGAGAACATTATTATCTGATTCAAATGTCCCTTTGATATTGTGAGTGATAATGGTACCCATTTTATAAATGAAGTGAGAAAAGAAATCACATCAGGTTTCATGATATCACATCACAAGTCTACAACTTATTATCCACAAGAGAATAGCCAAAGCCGAGAGTACCAACTAGATTCAAATTTCTAATTTGCCAATCTACGGTTGGAGCTCATAATATAGATTGATACATGAAACTTACATCAACTCTCTGGGCCAATTGTACTTCTTAGAAATTGGCTATTATAATTGCACCCCGTTTGAAATGGTATAAGGCCAACAAGTGGTAATTCCCTAGGAGTTTGTCATTCCAAGTCTTTGTGTGGTTGCTTGAGAAGGTTGGGATGGCAATCCCCTAGTTGAGTGCTTATATATATCCTAGAAAGGTTGGAGAAGGAAAGACAATTGGATGTGAAAAATGCCCTTGTGGAGAAGGGTAGACAGAAGAAGTGGTTCAATCACTATGTAAAACACAAGGATATAAATGTTGAGGATAAAGTCCTCATGTATTCATAATTCTTGATAGGAAGGCTTGTTTGTGGTTTGTCGCTTGTGGAAGCACTAAAAAAGTGTGGATTTGCCATCAATTTTGGCCCTCACTTTTTATCTCCCCCTAGAAGAAGGCTCTACTACACAAACTCACACACACACACACACACACACACACACACACACACACACACACTTTATCATTTTACCCATGATGGGTATTTTTAAAAGTGTATCCAACATGTACATAGTTGGATTTACCTTTTATTTGGCTTAATCTTGGTGGGGCATTGCGTGGTGGATTTTCTTCCCCCTTTGTTTACAAACTCTACATTCAAGCTAGCCTACTCTTGAGGGACTTCTCTCATTGTATCTTCTCTAGCTACTTTCAACCTTGCTTAACCCCTATGGGATCCTCCCCCTTTATTGCGTTAGTTGATGCATAGAAAAGTATGGGACCTTTTTATCATATTGCTTTATGTTTCTCTCTCCAATAGTGGGTTCATTTTCCTGCAGACCTTGTGACAAGCCATGATCCAGGCTCTCTCTTGCCCCCTTTACTTTTTGACATGACATTGTGTCTCTACCACACTTATCGACATCTCCCCTTTCTCATGATTCACTGATAGCCTTGAACTTCTAATGCAAGACCTATTGGAATTCTTTATTGCTTGCATCATCATTTGCACCTAGAATTTACTATAGTATGAGAATTCACTCTCTTGCCTCTTGTAGAATGCTCCTTTTAATTCCTTTACCTAGGGACAAAATGGATCTTCATCGTGGACATATCATATATTGAATTGGGCGGAGGATTCTCCTTGATCTTCACGGTGGTGTGCCATTATTGCCATACATGGCTTCATCCTAACAGTCACCTCTCTGCAAGTATTTCTCTACCCCAAATACCTTCGATTGTTGATTTATTGGTGGATCTCCGATTTTCTTGTACAGCTTTGAAGTATGCACTAAATGGAAGGAAGGGAGTAGCAACTAGACCTACTTCTGGCCATGATGATAACTTTACAACTTGTATTAAAGCTTGCATTCACTAAAAGGTGAGGGATTTCTATCTCTCACTTAGTATTGCACTACTTTTTCAACCTAGAAAGAGTGAGTGTAAGAGGGATCTTTGAGTGTTCTATTCTATTAGGCATTGATTCTTGAGGGCTTCGCTTATCTTGCAACACTTGGAGATAGTTGAGGGTGCATCTTCGGCTTAGGTCCTTCACTAAGTTTCTACTTTTGTTTTATTATTTTTTGCTTACCAATTTGGAATTGTCTATATATGGATTCCACTAGTTTAACTAAATGTTCTTACTTTGCTTAATCACTTTGGCTACTATAAGTGATTACATATTAACAAATGGTTTCTAACATGGCTATCCAACTTAAAGATATCTCGAGGCTTATTTGCAAGCTTGTTTTGGTGTTTGCTGAGTTTGATCTTATGACACAACCATAATGTTCCTAATTTGGTCTATGAAAAAGATGTATTTCTTTGCTAAAGGGATATTGTCCTATGCTTGATGACATGTGCTCAAGGGAAGATGGGGTTGCCTTTTACATCAAACTGGGGATTCTTTTCTATGATATGGCCTTGGAGTATTTGAAGGCATGTAAAAACCTTGGAGTATTTTCTCCCATAGGATTCCAATCCCATAATGGTGGCCATGATTGTTAAAGTATACCTCATATTGTTGAGGATGCTTTGACTTTTTGCTTGTTTTTTTTTTTATGTTTGATTACTTTGTACCTCCTTTTTGCTTTAGGATAAATGCTTCTAAGTATGTTGTGAAAGCCGATGTTTTTTCTTAAATGCCTTGATTGGCTCTAGAGGTTGCTTTGTACTTGGATCTTCTCTTGCACCTCTCCTTTCTAATGAGTGTTTGCAGTATACTTGGAGCTTTTTGGCATAAAATAAGGTAATGTGAAAGCCGATGTTTTTTCTTAAATGCCTTGATTGGCTCTAGAGGTTGCTTTGCACGTGGATCTTCTCTTGCACCTCTCCTTTCTAATGAGTGTTTGCAGTGTACTTGGAGCTTTTCCTCATAAAATAAGGTAATGTAGCTTTTAGCTTTCTTTGTTGAGATTTAAAGCCCTCACCACAAGCTTTCCAACAAGTTTTCAATCCTATAATTTGGATTCCATTAAGTCTCCTAACCTCAAGCCTCAAATCTTTGCTAAACTTGAGAGAGAGAGAGAGAGAGAGAGAGAGAGAGAGAGAGAGAGAGAGAGAGTGTAACACTACCTAACAAAAGGTTTAAGGACCTAAGTTTTGGGCTCCCTCGACAAGGAAACCCACTTGGACCACTTGGCTATAGCACACTAAATACAGGGTATTTCACCCTTGGTATGGTTGTGGGTTCAAAACATCCCTATTTTGAAAGTGGAAGTTTGTGCAGATTTCCAAATGGGACCAAATTGAGCTTTATTCCAAATTTGGGGTCCGCATGTGTTGCATGCCCTTTTTTTTTGCTTGTGTGGATGCACAACAAATTTCATCATGTTGCATTGCACCATTGGGTCTATAAGTGGATGACGCCATGAGAAAGCCTTAAACCGGAGTTCACCTCAGATTCCCCAAGGTAAAAAATCCTTCTTTCTCTTTAGAGATCTTTCCCACCACGGTCTGCCTACACAAGGGCTCTCCCTACCAATCACTCTCTCAGCCAATATCATGTTCCCATGACAACAAAGCTTCAACATTGGAGTATTCTCTAGCTACAAAGATATTCAAGGAATTGAGAAAGGCTTTGAAGAAGATTTTTTAGCTTCAACAAGAGCTTCAAAGGGAGCTAAAATAAAGCTTATATCTTCAAAGAATGGCTTTGAGACTTTGATTTTCACAAGCTTCAAGGCTTGGACAAGTAAAGGAAATCACACACGCACGCACAAGCTCTCTCTCTCTCTCTCTCTCTCTCTCTCTAAATTTAAAAGATGAATTTTTGCAGACCAAAGCACAAAATTTGTAATGTATGTCGTAATTCTCATTTATGGGGACAATGCTATTCTAGTGCTTATATAAGAGGTAGGCACTAACATTAGCACATTGTCAATTGTTAAAAAGCCCTTTATTTGCACCATGGGGGACAAAGGAATTGATACAAGAAAATCCTAGAAGAAAATTTTGGTGCTAAGCAAAATCAAAGTAAAATAAGCGTAAAGAAGAAGCTTTCAAATCTCACTATGCTTCAAGTAGAGAGAATCTCTAGCTTAGTAAATAGATTGATGAGCATAATCACACAACTCACTTACATTGGGTGCCAAATCCCAAAAGAAGACAAAGTAGCTGTGCTTTTTGAGTGCTCTACCCAAAACATCTAACAACATAGTCACCATTTCAAAGAAAAAGGATTCCACACTTTCACTACAACAAGTTATAAGTGCAATTATGAAGAAGAAAATAATCAAACAAAGAAGACCACATCAAATGGAGGATCATCTCTTGCATCATCATCATCTAGGGCATCTTCACCATCTAGGTCAAACCTTAAGAAGAAGTGTTCCAAGTTTGGCAAGCCTAGATACGTTTCCAAGGACTACTACAAGTATTGTAGCAATTGCGGCATCAAAGGCCATGCACCACCATCAAAGTGTCAAAGTGACAAAGATAGGGTCGACATTATATAGGACAAGGAAAAAGATGAAGTAAAGGAAGAGGAGAGTCGTTTACATGTTTGTATTGTACCTAACCCTTACAATGATTATAGTGACATGCTATAGAGGATATATATGGTCTTCAGTCTACTGCAAGAAGGGAAAGTTTGAAGGATGTTGATTATTTTTTTAGTACAATACATTTCTTGAAAACCGTGACAAAGATGCAAAAGAGGAGAGTTGTCCAAAAAGCACACAAGTTCACTCTTGTAGATGAGGATCTAATGGTTTATGGTCAATAGGGAATGGTGAGAAGGGTGCTCTACAAAGAGGAGATTAGAATGGTTTTGGGACAGTGTCATGAAGAACGTGGGCATCAAGGCAAAGATCAAGTGCCTTTTTGTGCTTTGAGAGCAAGTTTTGGTGGCCTTCTATTGTATGAGATGTTCATTCTTAGTGCAAAAATTGCCACGACTATCAAATCATGGGAGAACAAGGACAAGTAGCAAAATCTCAAGAGTTATCATTGCTATCATTCCTCTTCCCAAGTCAAAAATTATGAAAAGTATGTTATTCTTACTGTTGATGATTTTACCAAATGGGTAGAAGCCAAGGCAGTCAAGGAAGTGAATGCTCATGCAATTGTGAAGTTTGTTTTTTCTTTCATTTGTTGTTGGTTTGGTGTCGAGTGGTTCTTATCTGATAGAGTTCAAAGATTTTGTGGCAAGGTAATTGTGGGACGTGTGTCTAACCTCACTATCCTATATCTTATTGCAATTTTAGTGAGAACCACGATTAAATTGTGAATCCATGGGACGAAGCTGACTTGACTAGTGCATAGAGGCTACAAGAGGTTTTCAATCTCTCGGAAAACAACTAACAACTCGTATCTAACTCAAGCTACACTCAAGTGACTAAAATCACCAAAAGCCAATCGCTCATTGGCAAACAAATCACATCCATTACAGCATCAAATGACATCCAAACGTAATGAAACTTCTAGGTCATGTTTATAAGACCTAAGCACACATGTTTATGGTTTCAAACCCCACTTTAGGTCAAGTGCCAAAATCGCGATAATTAACAGTAGTGGATTTTTTACCTAGTCGTTTTTGACCCATAATGCATCTAAATGCTTAGCAATGCTTCCCCAATACCCCGCCTATGCTTAGTTTTTTATTATGAAGTGTAGATTCCTACTTATGATGAAATTAGTCCGCAGGTCGGCGACGCCAAAAGCTACAAAATACTGTGATGTATTTACGTCAATGCGTAGAGCTCTTACCTGCGGTTGCAATGCAACAAACCCGACTGCAATGTGACAACCGGGGAGGGAGTAGGAAGCGCGAGAAGGAGAGAAGTGAGAGCCCTTAGCTCACACTATGTATTTCATTATCCAAAACTTAACAATAACTTACAAAAATTGGCTTTTATACCTTAGCCAAGGTTTTTGGTGGTCAAAACTAATTATCTGGGAGCTCTAACTAAAGATAGGCAATGACAGGTTGATACAATCTGGAAGCTTGTAGCCGTGGCTCATCAATTACAAGGTTTATCCAAAAAATAGGAGTTACAATATTCTCGATTTATCAAAATAATAAGTGTTTTTATAATGAGAGCTCCAAAAAATGGTATACGTGGTGTCCGTGTTAGCTTGCTGCTAACATGCTCCCCCTCCTCGCCTGTGTCGTTCCTTGACACAGCTTTATGGGCCGGAGTAGCCTTCTGGTTGACGATTGGTGAGGCGGTCTTTAAGCACATTGAGTGCCTTTTGGTCTCTTTATCGGGCACTTGCAAAAGCTGCATGGTGACTTTGTTCTTCAGCTCCACTGTTGAGTAGCCTACAAACCTTGATGTCAGGTTGTTGATCACTCGCCCAAATATTTTTGTTCACCAAGTGAAGAATCCCGTGTAGAATGCTTCCTTGAATGCCAACATATTGTGAGACGGTAAAAACATGCATCTGGTGTAGAAGCCATAGAGGACTTTTGCGGAAGGTTGGCCCCTGAGATCATAGCACAACCCTTTGTTACCCTCGAGGAATGACATCCAAGGGGCACTTGCTTGCTCTGGCTCATGGAACACTTCGATGCAGGTGGGCAGCATTCGGCAGATTTTGTATAACATTGTTGCAAATGAAAAATCTAGTAGACTTTTAAAGAATGACATGGCACCCTTTAGGGTTTTCACCATGTGTTCTTCAGTCGGTGGTCCCTTTTCTAGAGCAGGCAATCTGGGGTAATTCAGCTAAGTTGGCCGCTTCTTTAGTAGTGCCTCATGTGCTATCCAATTCCTTACTCTTGGTATAGGATAGAAGGTAGGATCCTTTTGCAGAGCCGCAGGTGCTCTTGTGAACAAAATCAAGTACCTTGGATTCTTGTTCAACCAGCTCAACCTCCACTTTGGGTGGTCTTGATCTGCGCCCTCGACTTTCATGTCAGTGTAAATCCTTTCTTTTACTTGTAGCAACTCCACTTTAATCAGAGGATAGGGTAGGGATTGTTGGTGCCATTGTGCATTGATTTGATTGGGAGTGAGTTGTGTGACATTGATGGAATGAAGTACTCTCAGCTCCCAATCCATTGTTTCCTTCCACTGCTCATCTACCTCTTGTGTTACTTTTTCCTTCAGTGCATCTTCCTCAGCCTTTGAGAGCTGGACCATTGGCATTGTGTCTGCTTCCGGAATGGGTACTTGAAACTCCTCCTTACCACTTAGCTCTACTGCTGAATGTGTCTCCATCTCACCGAATGAAACTAAGGGGATTTCTATTTGACGTTTCTCTGAAGTGCCTCCCTCTTCTTGTGTTTCCGATCGTCCCTCTTTTAGTAGCTGGTTGACTCTTTTGAGGTCAGCTATTTCCTTCAGCAGATCGTCTTCTCTTTGGACCCACATCAAAGCCAGGTCTCTGCGTTGAGACTGCTCCAATTTTAGCTCCAGCTCTAGGTCTTTGTTTTTCTTCTCTAATTCCTTGTAGACCTCGTCTATTCCTTTGATCAAGACGACGGCTAGATTCTCTTGTATTTGCCGCAAGAATATCGTTTTATCATTTGTCCTTTGTTCTGAGTATTGTAGGGAAGCATTGGCTACATCTAGCTGTGCTTGAATTTTTTGAACTGAGAGGGTTGTGGTCAGAAGTTCATTTGTAACTTCTGTCAGTTGCTCATCCTTTGCTTTGCATGCATCTGACAATTTTGTAAGCAATTCACCCAGTCCCTCCCCATTTCTTTTTGCTGCTTATCCCTCGCGAGCTGATGTTGTTCAGCTTCCACTTTCAACTCCTGCACTTGCCTCTGTAGATCAGTGATGACATTGAGATGGTCGTCTAACTCCCCTTGGAGTGCGTCAATCACCATCTCTAACTCTTTGGCCCTTGTGCTATGGCCAAGTGATGCTGAGCTAAGTCGTTCAGTCATGTCCTGCATTTGCTTAGCATATTCATTAACTTGCAGGATGACTTCGTCATTTGATTGCCAGTCTTCATTTCGTGCTAGCTGACTTGATGTTTCTGCAGTCTCTTGTGTATTCTTTGGCTCCGTCATGGCGGTTGGTTGTTGTTGCCCTTGTGGCTATGGCTGATCCTTTTTCATTGAGGTAGAGGGTGGTGCCTATTGGGTATGCAAGCCCAAGTATGCAAGCCCGGTAATGGTGTCTTAGCCTTTATGGAGCATGCAGGTGGCTTCACTTGGAGTCCATGTTATGCATGGCAATTTTTGCCTTTATATGTAAGGTCAGTTTTTACAAGAAATCAATCTAAGCATGTAATTTTCTCTCTCTCTCTCTCTCTCTCTCTCTCTCTCTCTCTCTCTCTCTCTCTCTCTCTCTCTCTCTCTCTCTCTCTCTCTCTCTCTCTCTCTCTCTCTCTCTCTTTCTTGCTCGTCATCTCTGCACGCTGATTCACAGCCACCATGGCCCCTCTCAGGAGACATCCTCCATAGCCTAAGATCTCAACATATGGTATCAGAGCCCAGGTGGGCCGCCTAAGCAAGGTTCTTGGCTTCGAGTCAACACGCGGGTACAACCACTTACACATGCGAGAGAAGGCTGATCGACTTGCACCAATTGGGGTATACATTGCATCAAGAGGAATGCCTTGACCTGCTTGGGACTTTCCAACATTGCAAGCGTGCTTCATCTACCACCTACAACCCGCTACAACCTGTAACGTCCCCTCATCGTCTGTATTCGCTGCCATAGACACAGAGAGCTCGTTTTTTTTTTTCCTTTTGTGTTCATACCCTAATAAGTGGCCATTCCTATTTTAAGCCTTTGGCCTTAAGCAAGGGCCTATTCACCCTCGACAAATCATCCATGCTCAGTCGTGGATCACCAAGTGCATGTGAAGATAACCTATAGGTGCTCATCTTTCAACAAGCTTATCAAAATGCTGAGCAGTCCTCTGCTTCATTATATCATAAGGCTATATTCTATAGGCCTCAACAAACAATAGTATATTGAAGCAATAATGTAGAGGGTTGTTCCACTTTGACGAACATCTCAAAATGCAACTACAAATCAGTGGTCTACCAAGGATGCTTGGAAAAATTCTTATGATGAAGCAACGTGGATCGGATGGAAAGCCAGTGTTGCTTCAAACTCGGTATATTAGCAACACAGCATACAAAAACTATTTTTCATGTTAAGTATCATAGTTTTGTTCATCAAAGTTTGTCTTTTGTCAACAAAAGCGATCAAATCCTTCTTTTAGTTTATCAATTGTCAGGTATTTCCATGACACATTTGTACATGTTATAGACACTACCACATAAAAAGTGGTAAGACCACCCCTTTGTTGTTTTTTGGCCAGGTTTTGGTATGTCTCACATTGATGGTTGTTTGAGGGAAGTACACACACACACACACACACACACACACACACACACACACACACACCTATGCTATAGTCAAGGGGAAGGGGGGGGGGGGGGGGGGGGGGGGGGGGGGGGGGGGGACTTCTACTCATGGTTTCAGGTGATTGAACTCTACCATGGTATGTCTGTCTCAAGTCCATTTTCAGTGATTTGAGCTTGAGGGGGGGGTTGTTGGGTATGCAAGCCCCGTAATGGTGTCTTAGCCTGTGGGAAAGCAATCAATCTAAGCGTGTAATTCTCTCTCTCTCTCTCTCTCTCTCTCTCTCTCTCTCTCTCTCTCTCTCTCTCTCTCTCTCTCTCTCTCTCTCTCTCTCTCTCTCTTTCTTGCTCGTCATCTCTGCATGCTGCTTCACAGACACCATGGCCCCTCTCAGGCGACATCCTCCATAGCCCAAGGTCTCAACACTGCCTCGGCCTTCTCTTGTTGTGTCGAGGTAGAGGGTGTTTCCTCAGCCTCCTGCTCTCTTGGCTGCTCAAACTTCTTGTTGTCCCCTGATGGTGCAGGACTGGCTGCCCTTTCTGGCTCTTTATCGTGCTCCTTTTCCTGTTCTTGTGTAGACTCAGCTACCTTTTCTAATGATTCAGCTGCCTCTTTTTGTTCAGGTTCTTGTGTAGATTCAGCTCCCTCTTTTTGTTCAGGTTCTTGTGTAGATTCAACTGCCTTTTGCTGTTCAGGTTCTTGTGTAGATTTAGCTGCCTTTTGTTGTTCAAGTTCTTCTCTAGATTCACCTGTTGTGGTTCTAACTGCTAGTGATGATGGTGGGCTCGGCATGGGGTGATTGGTTTTCGGAAACAGGAGAAGATATGCGGGGAGATACATCACCTTGAGCATGTTGTTCTTCTCCTTGTGTCGTGGCTTCCTCTACTTGCTTTTGTTGTTCTTCCGCCGCTTTCGCTCGTCTTGCCACTTCTTGTGCTTCCCTAAGCTTCAAGGCTTCGTCTTCTTGATACATTTGTTCCAGGGATTCCGTGGGATCTTCACCCTGCTTCCTGATGTGATGCTTGGTTCTTGGTCCTTTAAGCCCAATAGGCACCCACTTTTCTGGATCCTTTCCTTGTGCTTGGTGGATGCATTGGTAAGAGTGTTTTTCTCATTCAAACCTGGCTTGCTTTTGTACGGGTTCCTCCTGGTGTGCTGCCATCGCTTTTCTCTTCATCTCTTCTATCCGCGCTCTCCTTTCCTAGTTATCCGAGCTTTCACTGATGTGTCGTTCTGGTGAGCTCTCAGCAGACTCTTCATCAGACTTGTAGGATCTCTTGGCAAATCTTGTAGCTCGAGGAGATGGTTGTGCTGACACTATCCAAGTGTTTTGATCTGGGGCAGGTGGCAAGTTGTTGGCCATGCCCATGGCATGGTATGCAATCCTGGTCAAAACCTCTGGTGCACCCAGATAGGTGATTTTTCCTTCTTTCTTTGTCCCTTTCAATGTGAAAAAAACATATTGCACTGGTCAACTGGTTGCCTGGTCGTTGATTTGAGGACTTGCATAAATATTGTGGCAACCGCATGATTGGGTGTTGTATACCTTGGCAGCCTCTTAGGAAGTGTTGGTAGTACAATCTTGCGGGCTCTTCCACCTGTTTGTGAATGAGGTCTGCAAATGTGGCCACGACAGTTTCTTTGGTGAAAGTTCCGGCCGTCTTCCTATCTCTTGTCCTCATTGTCATTCCTTCTGTTGGCAGCCTGAGTGTTTCTGCCACTATCTCCTTGGTGATGACCACTTCAACTTTATTCCCTTGAGGGTCAGAGATCTGAGCGGTTCCATTGTGTGCGTATGTCGCACGTGTCAATGCAAGGAACTTGCCGATACACTGTGTGCAAGCCACAAATGGCTCCAAGCACACAACAAGCCTAAACTAGTAAGCTCAAAGATGGTGATGGTGTGTCACTCACCGCTCTACGCTTACTGTCGTGGAGGATTCCTTGCCACGAAGAAGAGGGAGATGCCGTTACACCGCGCTCAACCGCCTCACCGCCATCGTGCCGCGGCAATGCTCTCTCTCTCTCTCTCTCTCTCTCTCTCTCTCTCTCTCTCTCTCTCTCTCTCTCTCTCTCTCTCTCGCATACACACACACACAAGGAGATGAAGAAGAAGAAGATGGACATGGAGCAAGAGCACTCTTCAATTGCACAAATGAGAGAATGAGTGAATTTTAGGTTTAGTTGACTTTTATATGAGCTCGCCCCATTCACACTTGGGCGCCCATGCTTAGCCAACTAATCCCTTGAATGTTCCAGTTAGAGTGCGCCTCTCATCGGCGATCACTCTTACCCTTTTCCTATTGGACCGACAAGCCCGGTACCTGACTCTACCAAATAAATAATACAGCGTCCGTCATAGGTGATAGGAATGTGCGTAAGGGTTAACATGACCCCCTTCCTGATGTAGATTCTGTCCTCGAAAGCCATTGAGTTGAAGCTCGTTCATCGAGGTGGAAGAGATTTTGAGATAAGTGTCCTTAGCCTCCTTCAATCACTGCAAAATCAAACAACATTGCCATAGTAATTGCTTTCTCATAAGCAATTAAAAAGCATATGCAATTTTAGGCAGCAATAAACATTAAATTTCAATATAATCAAATGCATAAACAATCGTAAAGGTAAAAATTAAACAAGTATGGGGTCGCTAATTTAACAGTCGAAAGGCACTTAAGATCGACTATTAATACCATGGGCAAGCTTCTCAATTTTCTCTGGTCAATCAAGTTGTTTAATCGCTAGAGCCAAGTATTTCATGTCCGAGGGCTGACTAGAGGCTATACCTAGAAGACTTTGTAGTTAAGCTACTAAAAGGAATTGCTCATGAAATCATCGCCTGACTTATTTACTTTTCTTTGACCCCCCAAAGCCTTTTCACATTGTTTCAATTTTTATGTGTGTGCTTATTTTGTATGCCTTGGGTTTTTTGCTTTTCAAGGAAAAGCGCCCACACTGGGAACCTCTAGGGCTCTAGTACCATAGGCGATACATGTGAGTGGAGTACCAAATCAAGCTAAGGTTTCTCTTCCACCTTAAGATTTTCCATTGTGGCATTTTGATTTTTTGTTTGTTCGTTTTCAACATTTTAATTTTGTAACTTTGGGGGGTCATGTAACACGGTTACCCTCCCCAGGCTCATCACACTAGTAAACTCCCTTTATAATACTTAAGCTAAAGGTCAATAGG
Organism: Adiantum capillus-veneris; assembly: GCF_014529385.1. Taxonomy (NCBI): domain Eukaryota; kingdom Viridiplantae; phylum Streptophyta; class Polypodiopsida; order Polypodiales; family Pteridaceae; genus Adiantum; species Adiantum capillus-veneris. The sequence continues at coordinate 2,866,345 of NC_140951.1, forward strand.
GACTAAGACCACTAGAAAGACCTAGTACATTTCACACAATGCTGCCTAAATCAAATTAAGAACCTAAGTAACCATTGATTATTAGGAAGGAACTCCCCATGGTATTAAGAGAAGATCTTTAACACCTAGCTTGGTCAAACTAGCTTAGTTAGACTGCTTGATTTTTAAACCTAGACAAGTGATTATAACAAAAAATTACATTGAATTTAATGTTTGATACTAAGCAAATGTGTTGGATATTATGCTACCAATCACAATTAAAGCAGACAAACATGGATGCAAAAAAGATAAGGGGCAATGCTAATGGACAAGAAACACCTGTTTGTGTCGATGGTCACGCTTGATTGGAAGTGTGAACGAGATAAAGATTCCATGAAGGTCCAAATCCTAACCAGAGCAATTGTTCCTGTACAGACTAGGAAACACAAAGAATACCTCTAGGAGGCACATCAGTGGAAAAAAAGAACTTTGCTAATCACTCAACTCGAAAACAGAAACACTCCTATCGTAATAATCCTACCTACCCTCCATCATTCGAGTGATGAGGATCAAAGGTGTTTGATGACATAGGTTTTTGTTTCAGTGTACCGGATGTGAATGTGTAGGTCTGGGTCAATGTTTTGACTTTTATTGTGCATACTTGTTTGCTAATTGCTCTTGCTCTTTATTATTTTTGTTTTTTGTGAGTATAAGGCTATACATATACATTCCCTAATATTGGGAGATTGAGAAGTCAGGGAGGAAGGTTGAGAGGGAAGCAAGTGAATGATGGATGTTAGCAAACACTCCCCCCTTCCTTGGGTAGATCATACCGTTTGAAATGTGCTCGTCACCCTTTGAAACCAATTGTTCCAGTTGGTAATAGGTGAGGATTTTTGCCAGTAGTTTTCTATTACCTTAGGTGCCTCGTCGAGTTGCAAGGGTGGTAAGGTACTCTCCCAGGATCGAACTTGAAGTGGTTCATCAGGTGATTCTTGAACACTGGGAGGTGTGGATTCCTTTGTAGCTTTATGGAGGTCCACTATTGTAGGTGGAGGCTGTGGAGAAGCTTTTACCTCTATGGATGCATTACATGAGGATCTAGAAGCTTCATGGGACTCCCCTCTTCCTGAGCTAGGTGGAACAAATCGTTCTTTCTTCGGTACCCAAACTAGCTATGGAGCGGGTGTGTAGAATTCTGTGATTTTTTTCTTTTCGTGATCGTTGATTCGTTTTGGAGCTACGGGATTGGGCTCACATGGGTCAAGTTATAGGTAAGCACACAATCTATGTTTTGGCACCTAGATTTGATCATTTCCTTGATAGTAGCCTTGGGCTTTTAATAGTTGTTTAGGAATCCAACGCCACATTTTCTTACTTTTCTTGGAGCGAGTGGTATGTTTCTTACAAGGCTTCTGTTTTTTAGTACTAGCCATGGTTGCTAAAAGAAGCTTTAGGGACCCACTTGTATATTTTCTTCGTTATATTAGGATGAGTCTTGTAAAAAGCTACATGCATTGCTTTTAGAATATTTAAGGGTACGAGTGGTGGCATTTCATCCCCCTCAGGTGTTACCCAGGTTGTCCCCCTGTTTCCCCAAGTGTCGTGGACCCAATCCACATTGTCCGACTCAGTCATCCCAAGTAGTACATCCATATAAGGAGAATTTTCCCCAACATCAGTGTCCACTTTACACGTGTAGCAATACTGCAATGGGGCCGAGTGAACTGTGGTGTCATATCTACGATCAATTATAAACCTGTTTCCTAGAGGATGTGCTTGACCATTCACAAGATCCACTCGAATGACAGAATCTTGGAACTGCAAGTAGACATGGTTTTTAGACTAGTCATGCACCATTTTTGCTTCCCTCATGAAAGTACATCCTAAGATCATATCAGATGCCATAGTGTGCTTGGAGAAATCCATAACAATGAAGGTAATCCTTACTTTATGTCCAAAGACCTTGATCTTGAGATCTTCTAGCATCCCAATAGGTTTAACAACAGACCCATTGGCCATCTTCACTACTATGGTTGTGGTCGCAAGGTGAGGTCTTCCCATATTTTCCCATCAATTTTTAGTCACAATGCTAACCCCAGCGCCACCATCAAGGATTCCCTTCACAGCTAATCCCTTAGTAGTGATTGGTATGGTCGTATTGGATTCATCACCCTCAAAGTATTGTCCCAACTTGTTAACAGGTATTTCTATAACAAGGTTCTCATCTACGTTGGGTTGTGGATCTAAGTGTTCCTCCTCTATTGGCATCTCTCCAGCTCCATCCATCTGTGCAAATTATGGTAGCCCAAACTTTAGTTCTCCATTGAGGAAGGCTCAAAGAGCTGAGACTAGCTCAAGATCTTTATATAGTTTGGACATGATGGTGGTTCTAACTTCTGAAGACATGAAATCCATCAATTTATGCAATGTTTAACGGCACCTTTTGGACTTCAGTCCCTTCACGTGGGGAAGACAGGATCTCCATTTCTTCGATAGGATCAGGTAGTCCCTCTGTAAACATTCTTTCCATCAAAAAGTGAGTACGCCCACTTTCCCATGACTTTAAGTCACTTTCTTCTTGGATGACACTAGGTATGTCTAAGGGTCTATGGACTTGGTGAGATTGTTGTTGCGTAGGGAACACGGTGTCTGTAATTTGGATCTGCCTAGGTCCTGGTTCTAGGTCCCTTTGGGTATCTTCTACCAAACTCCTTAATCGCTTGACTGGCTCAATCTCCTCTGTAGGGTTTGGATAAGTTCCTATCTTCTTATTGGATCATGGCCATTGTGGCTCATGAAGATCCTCCTTGTTGGTTTCTATCTTACTGGTTGTTTTGGTCTCCATGGTTTCACCTGAATCAGAATCCTCTTCAGCGTCATTCATATATACGGGGTCGTCATGAGTCCCTATGTTGGTCTTTGAATTGGGGTCTGACTTCGTTGCTTTTTGCAATCTCTTCCTTCGTGTTTTCTTCTTTTTTTGAGATTCGGCAATTGATGCCGTGTCTCTTTCCTCAACAATAGAATTTTTTTTTGGAGCATCGTCGATAGTGTGAGTACGTTTACTGGTACCATAGGTATACTTTGTGATGGCTCCTCGGTAACTTCAATTAAATTTAATGGCGTGATCTTCAGTGCATTTGGATTATTTGGACATTGGGCAATCAAATGATCTATGCCACATCGATTACACATGAGTATTGGCATTGTAGACATGCTCGCTTGATTGGTTTGCATTAGTGTGGCATTCTTTTGTAGCCTAATAGGACACTCGGCTACACGATGTGGACCTCCACACTCATAGCATTGAAGAGGTGGTCTCTTATCCCATAGGCAATATTAGGATCTATATCTTCCTCACAGCCTTCCAAACAAGCAATAGATGACTCACAATCCACTTGATTCACAGAAGTGATTCTAAGATGTGGTGGTTGCGGTCCTAGTACTGGAGGTGGTAAGGGTGTTGTTTGAACAACATTTTGGGCCCTAGGGACCATGTGTTGTGTTGTTTGTTCAAGAGGTGGGGCCGGTATCAATGCAGGCACTCGAGGTGTGTCTGTCCATGCTAAGGTTGGTCTATTTGCCATCGCGCGCTTGAATACTATGCAATCCTTAGCTTGATGACCATACCTTCCACAGGCATTGCAATTCCCATCGAATTTTACTCTAAAAGTAGGGCATTCACTGGTACTATGAGGTCCATAGCATATTGAGCACCAGTGTTTCTCCCTTCTTGGATACATATGCATGTTTTGTGGAGCATGATTGTCTTGAATAGCTTTGGTGAGATCTGCTAAAGTCATCTCAGATGTCTTTGGCTCCTTAGCAATAGGCTTTAGGGTCATTGGCGGATGCCTTGATGCTTGCGAGCTAATAGATTTAGGTTCAACAGACAATCTTTCTCCTTGAATCATTAAATTATCCTCCAATTGGATTGCATTGGTGGTGATTGATTCCCAAGTGGTGATACCTCTAATGGCCATTGTAGATATCCTAATGTCGTAATCCCCTAATGAATCTATCAAGCAATTAATTATTATTGAAGCGCTCATTTGGATTACAACAAGAATTCAAATGCTTCAAGCGACTAATAAAGTCTCTCACCGACTCTCCTTCCTCTCGTTGGGCTTTCTGGAGCTAGGAGGCTACACCCCAAAGTACTCGAGTCCTCTCGTATGTATTCTTTCAAGAACAGTCTCCTAAGAGTAGGGTAAATCATTTTTTCTTCCACCCTTAGGGTTCTATACCAATCCCCTGCCTTCCCACTTAAGGTTAGGCTTAAAGCATTACTCTTATGCAGGTCGTTGTGTTCTCCTAGAGAATCGCATATTTGTTCAAACACTTCGATATGATTTCTTACATCCCCATCTCCACTAAATTTTTGTGTGAGCTTGGCTATTTGTACTGCCTTACTTCTAGGCTCTCTATCAGGCGTGTTATGCATATTCTTAGCAATAGATCGACCAATAGCTTGAGCAAATGTTGCCAAGTTACCTAAGTGAGCAGGAACCATGGGTGAAGGTGCTCCCAAGACTACATGTGGAGTAGGTATTGGCATTGGTCTTGGTGCATAGGAAGCCCTTGGGTTCCACGTTTGGTACGGTGTTGTGCCATGGGGTGGCCCAAAGTTCATATGTGTGGCCCTAGGCATAGCAGACGTTGGATGTGACATGCTAATGCTAGCCGGTATAGTCCCATGGAAATAAGAACTTGGGTGTTGTGGAGCATAGGTTTTTGAAACAATGGGAGGGGTAGGGACTACATAAGTGCGATGACCCATAGGTACATACAATTGGTACACACTTGTAGGTACTGTTGCAGGCATTGAGCTACCATGTAGTGGTGCTTTACCAAAAAATGAGTTCCATGGCATGTTTCTTGGCATGCCCATCATTGGGGTAGGCATGGTAGCCGTGGTGTCATCAAGGGAAAGATGAGCTAGACTTGAAAGGTAAAGCTATCACTTGTGGGCTCAATTTGCACAAAGACCCCTGCAGAAACAACATATGGAGGATCCATCGGACTTACCGAGGGAGTCTCCATTTGCGATAAGGTCGGTTGTTTAGCCTCCCTGTATCCAAGAATCTCATTAGACCCGTTGAAGGCATGTTGATCCCCTTGTTCTGTCTCTCTAACTCAATGACCCTATGGATGACCTCACAAACTCTTTGTTGTTGATCCTCTACACTAGTAGGACCCATTGTGGATTGTAGGACATCTAACCAACCCACATGATAGGTGTGGCCTGTGTATAGGTCGGTTAGAGTTTCCGTTTGTTGTTCGTACTCCCAGTTCTCATTTAAGAACGCTCCTTCTAGGATTGAGGTGCTAGGGGTGTCCTTTGAGCTAGATGCAATGTTGCTTTCTAGGGGTTGGCCCTTAGCGGTTGCTATGTCAGGAGCACTCAATTGCTCTCCTAGCAAAGATATTGACATAGGAGCTTTTGATTTTAACTCTCTTCATTGCTCCGCCTTGCGTAAGCTCTCAATTTCCTTTTCCCTCATTGCAAGGATATACCGCTCAACCTCTTGCACTTCGGCAAGGCTTCTACCATCGGGTAATATGACCTCGGAGGGAAATAACTCTGAAGAGTCAAGAGGTGTAGTGAATGAAGTATTCACATGCACATTCTCTAAGGGCATAGGGTCTATGTTGGTCATGAATGGAGAATTTACTTCCCCACCCCCCTCATTTACATCATTAGCTCCATGTTCGGAGCGAGTAGCTCTACTAAAGGTTTCCTTCAAGCGGCTAAGTACGCTCGACCCGGATTGTGGACCCATGGCATGCATGTCTTGGCTTGAACTATTGGGATTAGGCATTGGGAAACCCTCCATGAAGTCGTAGTCAGAGGTGTCATCAAGGGAAAGATGAGCTAGGCTTGGAAAGGTAAAGCTATCACTTGTGGGCTCAGATTGCACTGAGACCCCTGGAGAAACAACATATGGAGGATCCATCGGACTTATCGAGGGAGTCTCCATTTGTGATAAGGTCGTTTGTTTAGCCTTCCCTGTATTCAAGAATCTCATTAGACCCGTTGAAGGCATGTTGATCCCCTTGTTCTGTCTCTCTAACTCAATGACCCTATGGATGACCCGTTGAAGGCATGTTGATCCCCTTGTTCTGTCTCTCTAACTCAATGACCCTATGGATGACCTCACAAACTCTTTGTTGTTGATCCTCCACACTAGTAGCACCCATTGTGGATTGTAGGACATCTAACCAACCCACGTGATAGGTGTGACCTGTGTATAGGTCGGTTAGAGTTTTCGTTTGTAGTTCGTACTCCCAGTTCTCATTTAAGAATGCTCCATCTAGGATTGAGGTGCTAGGGGTGTCCCTTCAGCTATATGCTATGTTGCTCTCTATGGGTTGACCCTTAGTGGTCGCTAATTCAAGAGCACTCGATTGCTCTCCTAGAAAGGATATTGACATAGGAGCTTTTGATTTTAGCTCTCTTCGTTGCTCCGCCTTGCGTAAGCTCTCGATTTCCTTTTCCCTAGCCGCAATGATATATCACTCAACTTCTTGCACTTCGGCAAGGCTTCTACCATCGGGTAATATGACCTCGGAGGGATATAGCTCTGAAGAGTCAGGGGGTGCAGTGAATGAAGTATTCACATGCACACTCTCTAAGGACATAGGGTCTACGTTGGTCATGAATGGAGAATTTAATTCCCCACCCCCCTCATTTACATCATTAGCTCCATGTTCGGAGCGAGTGGCTCTACTAAAGGTTTCCTTCAAGCGGCTAAGCACACTCGGTCCGGACCGTGGGCCCATGACATGCATGTCTTGGCTTGAGCTATCGAGATTTGGCATTGGAAAACCCTCCATGATGTCGTAGTCAGAGGAAGAGTCACTAGCCGCTATGTTCGGGTCTTGGTTTGTACTACCTTGGGTCCCCGCTGAGGGCCCGGAACCTAAGGTAGGTGGATATTGAGAACTCCCGTAAGTTGAAATTCTCTAGGTTCTCCGTCTCTAGCACACGACCAGAGCGCAGATACATGTGCCTTTGGCACCCTACAATCGTCGGCGAATAACCTCGAAGGTTAACCGCTTACTTATTTAGGCGTCCATTTTCACTCGTTTTCTTATGTTTTTTAATATTTTTGCATGAATGTTTTTTTTATTAAAGTGTGTGATAGCTCAAAACGAGCATATCACTTAGAGGGTCGCGGTGTGCTTTACAGCACAACGTTCGATCACCTAAAGATACGTTGGTCTTCAAAAAAACCGATTTTTAGCTACGTTTGAAGCTAAAATACGTAATTTTAAAGGACGACTAAGGCCTACAACTGAGGCCTAAGCCTGAGCGTGAGCTTGGGCTTGGGTCTGGGCTTAGGTCTGGGAGATATTTCCGATCCCGGTCCTACCTTTAAAAATTTTTTTAAAAAATTAAATTTGTTTTTTTTTTTTAAATTAAATTTGTTTTTTTTTTTAAATACTTTTTTTTTTTGGGATAAGGTCGCCGCGGCCTGCGCGCGAGCACACACACACTCTACCTACCTACTTCCAACTAATACACCTACTGTTACACACTAACACACTTCATTAGCTCTCACAGATCTACTTCCTACTTATTGTACTTTATATTACACAAAACTAACAACCTTAATACTAAGACCTTACACAGAGAAAACACAGTAACCTTTCAAAACTTCAGTAACAAAGAATTACACAGTAGCAACACAAAATCCTTCTTCTCAACACACACACCTTCCTTCTCTATCCTTCCTATAATTGAAATTGCACCACAAAAGAAGCACAGAGTGCCATTCAAGCTTAGTGTATGGCATTCCCCGGCAACAGCACCAGAAATGTGCGCGTATGTCTCACGTGTCAATGCAAGGAACTTGTTGATACACTGTGTGCGAGCCACAAATGGCTCCAAGCACACAACAAGCCTAAACTAGTAAGTTCAAAGAAGGTGATGGTGTGTCACTCATCGCTCTACGCTTGCTGGCGTGGAGGATTCCTCACCACGAAGAAAAGGGAGATGCCGCTACACCGCGCTCAACCGCCTCGCCGCCGTCGTGCCGCTGCAATGCTTGATCGCTCTCTCTCTCTCTCTCTCTCTCTCTCTCTCTCTCTCTCTCTCTCACGCATACACACACACACAAGGAGATGAAGAAGAAGAAGATGGAGATGGAGCAAGAGCACTCTTCAATTGCACAAATGAGAGAATGAGTGAATTTTAGGTTTAGTTGACTTTTATATGAGCTCGCCCCATTCACACTTGGGCGCCCATGCTTAGCCAACTAATCCCTTGAATGTTCCAGTTAGAGTGCACCTCTCATCGGCGATCACTCTTACCCTTTTCCTATTGGACCGACAAGCCCGGTACCTGACTCTACCAAATAAATAATACAGCGTCCATCGCACGTGATAGGAATGTGTGTGGGGGTTAACATCCATCTTCTTTGATTGTGGACAAAAGCTCATAAGCTTTTTGGAAGTCCACCCCACACGGCTCTTGTTCATAGAAATCTCTGAGTCCTAGCCTTCTGTTGGCTTCTTTGGTTTCGGGCTTTGAGGTGACATTATATACTTCCTTGGGTAGAAGTTGTAGCTCTATCTCTCCTCTACCTGATGTCCTTCCTCGCTCTTGAATCTGCCGATGAACACTGTGGTGTTGTGCTCTTCAAGGTGTTCCTTTGAGAGATAGGTCGCTTTTGCATTCTTGACTGAATCGGGGTCTAGTTCATATGTTGGTAGCTCTTGCAACTTTTCTTTTTGGTTGAGCTTCTTCTTGGCCCTCTCTGCTACTTGCATGGGTCCCGTTCAGTGAATAGAGTATCAAAGTTAGCCGATTTGATAGATTTTTCTCTAAAATGTCCTTTTGTCATAATAATCAATATCTAATTCTCCTAAATGATTTTCTCATGTTAAACTGATCATTTAATATGGGGAAGTGCCAAGGGAGAAAAAGCTAGAATATTGGTTAAGCTAGCAGACCGGTCACAGTAGGGATCCAAAGGGGGGGCTCCTTGATGACGCATCTCCCTCTCAAAGGAGAATTCAAGAGCCTCCACCGAAGGAACGAGAAAGAAGTGAGTCTCCCGCCACCTCGAAGGAGATGACTCCACAAAGACGGCGGGCTAAACGCTCTCCATCACCTCCGAAACGGAGAAGACCATCGCATACTTCTCCACACCATACTTTAAAGAGGAATGACAAAAACCAAGAGAAGAAAAAGGCGAGAAAGAGGACACCCTCTTCTCCATCCTCTTCATCCTCTTCCTCTTATGAAAGTGATGGTGAAGACAAAGAAGATCAAGGAAAGAAAAAGGCGAGAAAGAGATCACCCTCTTCTCCATCTTCCTCAAATTCTTCATCTTCTGAAGAAACTGATGGTGCAACCTTTGGACCATCAAAAAGAAGAGGCCATAGGAAATCCTATGCCGTGTAGAAGAGGTCATCCAAGCTCAAGAAATTCAAAGAGGGAGGGAAGAGCATCTCTTTCCTTACCTATGATGGCACTTTTGGTGCTACAGACAAAGTCTTGGCCTTTATCCAACAATTTGAAGCAGCGTTCGGAGATGACAGCTTCATGGAGTCCTCTAAGCTATGCCATGTAGCTATGCACTTTCAAAAGTCCGCGAGACAATGGTGGTCTAGCCTACGGACCAACAGTGAAGCTCCACAAACATGTAAAGCTTTAAGAGCTTCCACTTTGAAGCAGTTTTTGGCCACCGATGCCAAAGACAAAGTACTCACTAAATGGTGAAGCTCGAAGCTCTCTCCCTATGAATCCATCCAAAAATATGTAGACAAGTTTTGGGACCTACAACTCAAAGCCACTGTCTTCAAAAAGTTGGATTTTGGAGAGCAAAAGCAGCAATTTTGTGCGGGCTTAACCGAAGAAATGGCGGAGTATGCCAACTCCCAAAGGCCACGCACCATATCAGCGGTAATACATCATACTATGGTGGCCTCTCGAATCAATTTCCAAACAGAGGCTAAGAGGAATTCTAAGACCCCTGAAAAAAAGGATTCCAATGAGCCTAAGGGGAAGGACAATGTCCAAAAGTCTCCTAAGGGCAACTCCAACAAAGCTAAAGAGAAGGGAGTTTATAAAGGAAAAAATAAACTCTCTCCTAAAGAGCTTGAGCGTTACCGCAAGGATAACCGGTGTTTCAAGTGCGGCGAACAAGGACATGCGTACCACGCTTGTCCCCAACCACCATGATCCTCCTAGAGCTACCTTGGTCGAAATCCAAGAGGAGGAAACTCACCACAAAGGATCTCCTCTATGCCATGCTTGGGGAAAGATAAGAGAACATGTTCTACTCATAATTTTATATCTATAGAGTTGGCCACCAAGCTAGGCATACAAACCTACGATATGGGAGATGTCCTACCCGCAGACGGTGCTTTCAAGGGGCAAGAAGCTTCAGTCACTCCCTTAATCGGGAAATTGAGGCTCCATGTCCAAAGCTATGTGGACAAAGAGGACTTCTTTATCTCTCCTCTCAAGCATGAGGATGTAATCCTAGGGGCACCATGGTTTGATCGCATGGCTGCCAATGTTAAATTCCCTGAAAGGAGAATCTCCTTTAAGTTCAGGGAAAAATATATGTATATAGATGCTAAGGAATGGGTAACGCTATACCCGTTGTACATACACAAGCTCTCAACAAGTCAATAAAGAGCTTTATTTCCGTCTACATGATTTTTGTTAAGGATTCTCAAAATGAACCTAATGTTTTAGCAAAAGAAAATATACACAACAAAAAGGAATTATAGTTATCCAATTTTCTCAAGGGGTTTCAAGATGTCTTTATTGACGACATCCCTTGTAAGCTACCTCCTAAACGAGGTAATGATGACCATGCAATTGAACTTCTTCCAGGAAGTTCACCACCTAATAAACCTCCTTATAGAGTTTCTCAAGCTCAACAAGAGGAGATTATGTGGTAAGTGCATGAGTTGGTTGAGAAGGGCATGGTTAGGCCTAGCTCATCTCCATTTTGTTCTCCTGTGCTACTAGTGCAAAAGAAAGATGGCACATATTGTATGTGTGTCGACTATAGAGCACTAAATAGGATCACTATCAAAAATAGGTTTCCCATTCCACGGGTAGAAGACCTATTTGATAAGCTACAAGGCTCCACCTACTTCAGTAGGATTGACCTAAAAAGTGGCTATCATCAAATAAGGATGGTTGATCAAGACATTGTAAAGACCTCATTTTGCACTACATATGGTCTTTATGAATACATTGTCATGCCTTTTGGTTTGACCAATGCACCAGCCACATTCAACCGCTTTATGGAGAAGCTATTCAGGCCTCACCAAACCTTTACTAGAGTGTTCTTTGATGATATCATCATCTACTCTAATTCATTAGACGAACACAAGCGACACCTCTAGGTAATATTTCAAGTTCTAAGAGAGAATAAATTTTATGTTAATCGAAAGAAAAGTGAACTTTTCTTACAAGAGAATCAGTATTTAGGTCACATTATCTCTCAAGATGGCATCCAAATGGATCCATCAAAGTTAGAGGTAATAAAAGGATTGCCTAAACCAAGGAATCTTCATGAGTTAAGAAGCTTTATAGGTATGTGCGCATACTATAGACGCTTCATAGAAAAGTTCTCACTAATAACAGGACCACTACATGACCTAACAAAGAAAAACGTTAGGTACACATGGTCTGCCAAGGAGAACATTTCTTTCAAAAAGCTTAAAGAAAAGCTTATCTCTCAGCCTGTGCTTACACTACCGGATCTCTCAAAGCCATTTGAGGTCCAATGTGATGCTTGTGGTGATTGCCTTGGAGCTGTTTTGCATCGAGAAGGGCATGCCATAGGCTATGAAAGTCGAAAGCTCGACCTTGTTGAGCAAGCTCTAGCCATATATGAAAAGGATCTCCTTGCACTATTTATTGGGGACTCCTTTCATTCTACGAACGGATCACCAAAGTCTTAAGTACTTCATGACGCAGACCAAGCTCTCCGACAAACAAATGAGCTGGGCAAATTTTCTTTCGCAATTTCATTTTCATATTGCTCACATTGCTGGCATCCATGGGAATACGGGATGGGACTATGGGAATATGGACGATAGCAGACAGGTTCAGTAAACAAGCTCATTTTATACCTGTCAAAAAGACTATCAAAGCCCATCAAATGGCAACCCTCTTCATTTCACAAATCTTCAAGTACCATGGCTTGCCAATGTCCATAGTATCAGATAGAAATCCTAGAATGACTAGTAATTTCTGGAAGGGTCTCTTTGAGAATTTAGGAGCACGGCTAAACTTCTCTTCGGCCTATCACCTGCAAACGGATGGCCAAAGTGAAATAGCTAACCTGACAATTCTCGATCTATTAAAAGCCTATGTAACGGAAGTAGATCAAAGATCCCAATGGGAGAAGTACTTACCCTTAGTGGAATATACTTACAATAACACTGGACATACTTCCATGGGAAAAGCACCCTTTTAGGTAATAGAGGGAAGATCAAAAAGTCCCTTGCTACTTAAGATACATGGGAAGATCTTCGCTCCAGATGAGGATAGCCGAGACCTACAAGAATCTTTCCAAAAGATTAAGGATGCTATCTCTATCTCGCAGCAAAGGCAAAAGGTTGCTGCTGACAAGCACAAAAGAGCCCAAGCCTTTAAAGAAAATGACTGGGTCTTACTCAAATTTCCCAAGGCTCGATTAAGGCACACGACGGGCAAGAACCCTATGGGACACCAAAAGTACTATGCTAAGTTAGCAAAAAGGTATTATGGTCCCTTCCAGATTCTTAAGCCAATCAATAAGATGGCCTATCAACTCAAGTTGCCCAACCATTGGCTCATACACAATGCTTTCCATGTGAGCCTACTAAAGCCTTACAAAGGAGAGCCACCTCAAGAATCAACTATTGAAGACTCACCGGAGATCGAGGACCAAGAAGAGGTGCTGCAGCCCGAGTCCATTCTCCGACATGAAGACAAGGTACTAAGAGGCGGTAAGACTATCCGACGATATCTTATTAAGTTTAAGAATTATCCTTTTGAAGATGCTAGATGGATGCAAGGCTTACAATGCTTCCCTAGAGTAAGCAAATGTACAAATGTTTAAAATGAACAAAGTTTTTGTCTTAAAAGACTCTTTTTCTTTATTGTGCACAAAAATGAAGTAGTATGCATGCTTAGATCAAGTTTGTGGAGACAACGTCTCCCGAACACCAAGTAGAGCTTGTCACTCTACTATGGAAGATGATAGGACTAATGTGCAGACATGCTTGCGGTAGCCTCAGGCTCTCAAGCACCAAATGGACTAGTCATCCATTGTGGAATGATGCCGTAGTGTAACATAGGGATCCTCTACCCTCTAAGAAAAGGACTAATGAATATGCTTTATCTTCTCTACCCCATAGTCGAGGATGACTATGATTTCAAGAGAGAGGTAATGTCATAATAATCAATATCTAATTCTCCTAAATGGTTTTCTCATGTTAAACTGAACATTTAATATGGGGAAGTGTCAGGGGAGAAAAAGCTAGAATATTGGTTAAGCTAGCAGACCAGCCACAGTTGGGATCCAAAGGAGGGAAAATAGGGATCCAAAGGGGGGGCCATCTGTAAAAGATCCATGTGCAACAATGGGCTTAAAAGACCGTAAGGTTCAGCCCATTAAGACTTCCAAAATGCTAAGGTTCCAAAATTCAAAGGTTGTGTTCAAAGGTCAAACATTGGGGGAATTGGATGCTTTGTGTGTGTCCCAAAAGTCTTTGGCAATCCCTATATAGGAGGGGGCAAGCCTTGCAAGTAGGGGATGAGAGAGAAACTCACACACACACACACACACACACACACACACACAAGCTCCCTTTACACAAAGGGAATGAGGGACACATGTCAACTCCCTAGCCCTGATGCCCACAAGGTGTACCCAATTCCTATTAGATGGCCTTGGAGGTAGACCAATGAGAATTAGGCTAGTGTAAATCTAGTTTAATTAATTTAAAAACATTTAATAAAAGAAACAATAAGAATGAAGCTCTCTAAAAGACTATTGGAGAGTCTCCCAAGGGGACCAATGAGCATTCAGGAGCCCAATGGCTTGGTTGATTCCTATTGGCCAGGAGGCAAAGGGGTCCAATGAGAGTTGAGTTGAAGTAAATATTTACCTAAAGCTCTCACAAAAGGGGAAAGGGGGACACGTGTCAGAAGGCTATCACTTATGCTGCTTAATTACCGTTGGCTAAGCCTGGGGAGGTCCAATAGGATGCTAGCAAGAGCAAATAGCAAGAGGGGTCGACCAAGAGAGAGAGGGGGCTGATGTTTGCAAGGCATTATCACACACACACTCACACAATCTCATGTGTAAAGTAAAGAAGACTCTCTCTCCTTCTCAAGCTTTAATGGAAATCTTATCACCTACTCCAAGCTTGTGAGAAGGAAGGCCTACACCAACAACTCTTGGTTTTGTGATGCAAATCCAACCAAGAGCCAAGCTTCAATGCATGCTCATATCTTCTACCATGCTAATTACTAAGCTAAGCTATGCTAATATGAGTGATTATGTGAGGAGATGTACATCTTTCTCGTAAGAATACTCCTTCCTCTCAATCTACTCTCATACCCCGCTAGCTCTCACCATCTTTGAAGGTGTGTGAGGTCTTGGGTCTGAGACCGTGAGGGAATTGATGTTGTGTTTGATAAGTGTTTTGCGTAGTGCATGAAGTTTCCATCTTCATTGCACTAGCTAGTATTGAAGGAACACAAGAAATTGTATTGTAAAATGTCTCTCTTGATGGGAGAAACCATAATACAAAGCCTTTTGGAGGGGGGACCGGCTCCATTCAAATCCGGTCCTCAACTGTTGTCAATTGCTTAGTTTCTCTCTCTTTTGAAGTATTGTTCATGCTATCTAACTAGGTGTTATGCTTTTTGTTGCTCTCTCCACCCAAGCACTCATGTTAATCTCATTAGAAATCTATTCTAATGAAATGCTCACTATGTTCATGCTATTTTCCGCTACACACAAGTTACTAGGCCATTAAATGTTACACCTTTAGTCTGAAATGCTGACAATTTTGGTCCAATTTGCTTCAAATCAATTTTTGAACAAGTATAGATGCATAAAAACATGCAAGGAACAAAATTATAAAGTCCAAACAAAAAAGTGCAACAAAAGTAAATAATCGCGATTATTTATAGCTGAGTAAGTTTCAACTTTTTGCAAATTTGGCATTACAGGCTTGAAGTATATACCAAATAGATACTTTGAGTGAAATATGGACTCATTTGGATGCATAGGATCAAAATGATACCAGATTTTGGCTTTAGGTCTCTGAACCGGTAGATATAAAGAAAATCTGAGATTTTGAGCTCCAAATTTGTTCAAACTTGGCTAATGGGCTTAGCTCATCATGTACTTTGGATGTATGATGGCAAAATAGCAAAATTCCCCCATTTTGGCATGAAAGTAAATAATCATGATTATTAACTTTTCTACCAAAATCAACATTTTTTGGCACAACTTGGTTCTAGGCATTGTATAGACCTTGTGTATGGAGTATGGGGTGATTTGGATCAAGAAATGTGGCTCATAACTCAGAATTTGGCTTGCAAAGACTTCTTTGCGTTGTTTGGCAATTTTCCAAGTTATATGTGATCATTTTGGCTCATACTTGAATTTTGGCATGTATTAGGTGTGTACAAATGATATGTGAGGTGATGATGCAACTCTCAAGCAAAAATAGTGCAAAAGTAAATAATCGCGATTATTTACAGCAGTCACATTTTTCTAGCAAAACTTAAAAATTTTGACATAAACACATTCTATACACCTAAAACAAGTCCTAAATTGAATACGGTAAACTTTGATCTTGTCGGCACCACTTTGTGCTTTGTGGACTCTAAAAACACCAATCTCTGTGACTACACTGCCTGTTGAGTTGGTTAGTCACCTCTAAAGCTATGGACTTGTTCGCAACATAGTTGTGAAGCAACTCATCCAATTTTGGCCCATTTGGAGTCAGTTTGACCCCGTATGTCGAATTTGACGCTTTGTAGCCTTCGAGCCGTTTTCTGCTTTTCGAGGGCTTTGCTTGATTGATTTCACAAAACCAATCATATATATTGTATATAGGCCTCTTAGGTAAGCTGTCTGTGGAATCAGAATGCAATTCTGGCATCTGTCAAAAACCTAGCTTTTCTACTGGGGACCCCCTCGACCCTTGCCGAATGGTCAACTGATGATATAGAAAGGTTCTATTATGTTAGGGCATGTTACATTTCAAATCTCATCCGATTTGGTTGAGCTGACAGGCCACTATGGTCAGTTTTTGGTCGTAGGTCTTCGTGCATTGCTCAAATTCTAGGGTTTTTTCTAAGGGTTTAGACTAGCTTCCGGCCATACAAAATGGATCATTGATGAGTAAAGAACTTACCTCTCATGTCTCGTGTGAGACGGCGCTGAAAACGGGTGACTGTAGGCTCCAAAAAGTATGCGCGAAGAAGTCGAAATCCTCTCCCTCCAAGGGCAACAAGTGGAAATGAGGTGATTTTAGCCTACCTTAGGTATCTATACTCGGACTTCCCGAACCAATTTTTCCCAAATTCCCCTGTTAGTCCTACTAGGCCGTGAAATCTATGTTAGACTCAAAAATTTCCCCGATCGGATTCATGTAGCTCATTCTGCAAGAATTTTGCAAAGGTAGGTCTGGCCGCCTAATTTAGGCTTCCCGCTTCCATCTTCCGATTTCATTGAAAATTTTTGTGCTTGTTTGCCTTGTCTTTTCACCACCGTGTCTTCAGTTTTTCCATCTGAGCTCCCTTGCTATTTATTATTAATTTTTTATATGTTCATTGAGAAAAATCAAAGAAAATAACAATTTGCGCTAAAAAAGCAAAGTGAAAATCCAATAATTAAAAAAATCCATTAAAAACCACAGCTTTATTGTTTTTTATTGGATTTCTCTAATTTTTGAGTCTCAATATCGAGAAAAATGAAAAAAAAAAACAAAAAGAACTAATTTTTTATGATTTTTTGATAGTATATACACTATTTATACTCATCGGGGAGATATCATCAATTAAATTTCCATGTTGATGATTTATAACGGCATTATTAGGTAATTTTGCAAAAAATCATACGTTAACATAAAACTTTTTTCTCCCTCTTCAAACATTGCCCTTAATTTCTTAGTACTCTTCCACCCCTCCTAGATGGCGTACTCCGGGACAACCGTGTGCACGGGTTGAATAATCGTGTCTATGCATAGCCTTGATTGGCTCTACCATGCTTTGAAGATCAATGCAGTTCAAACCATTATGTTGTGCAAGAGGTGGGTCTTGAGTAATTAACTCAAGGGTTCTGATGTCGAGGCTTGTTGTTGTTGTCTTCCAAAGAGTAAATTTTGTAGCTTGTGTGCTCTTTGCTTGATTGTACCATCAAGATGCTTTAGCACGCAAATCTCCTGGGCTTTAGGTACCAGTAATGACTATTGTCAAGCTTTTACTCGCCATTGATACCTTGGTTTGTCTTGGTCAGAATGGTGTGGTTGAGGTTTCTGAGACTTAACTCTCCGTTGCTTGATTGGTTTTCCCGTTTGCAAAGAAGATAAGTGCTCTTTTTTCTTCCAAACCCATTTTGTGTTAGGTTCCTTGCTTGGAGATGCTCGGCTCTGTGTTTTGATCTTTGGAACCGTTTTGGGTATTGTCGATGATGTTTTGGGCACCCAGATTTGAATCAGCTTATCCTTAAGCTGTGCTTTTGGTACCCAAATTTTCATGACTCTTTGCATGCTACCTGTAGCATTTGCTTGTCGATAGGATGGAGAAGATTGTTACTTCATAGTTTGATCTCCTGATTGCTTCCTTTCCATTCCTCCTTGCTTGGTGCAATTGGAACAATGAGTTGCCCGCCTTTAGGTGATAGCTTGAGTTGATTTGTATCCCAATCTGGTACTGCTTTGTATGTCCGCATCCATGAGATTCCTAGAATCATTGTCTCATTCATGTGTTATCTAGTAAGGATACAAACTGATGAGGGCATGAACATCCATGTACTATCACATTCAAGTTGACTACTCCCAATGTTGGTGTTGGGTTCTTGTTGCATCCTTTGATAGTCGCTATTCCGGCTGTCAAAGATTGATTTGTTGCTTTCTTGTACGTGGAATAACTGACTGCATTTACTCTAGCTCATGTATCGACCAAGACATTTATGCTATGATTGTTGATCTGTACTTTGATGCGAAGGTCCATTCCATCTAACCATTCATCATCTGTTGATACGGCATCTTTCGGCAATTCCCATTGTCGGTCATCTATTTCCAGAGTGTTAATGGGAATCGGTATCTGTTGATTCTTGAGAGCAGCTTTTCATTTGAGTACCCGAAGCCAAGCTTCCTCTTGGGCTTCATCAACAACCTGTTGTCGTTTAATCCTCCTTTGCTTGGCTGCATGCATTATTTCTAGCAATTCATTGGTTAGCGGCAAATTGTATTTCTTTAAACGACATCCACTAATCCAATTAGCCATTGGTTCACCATCTAGGGTGGATAGCTTAACTGCTCCACTTGGAGACAAATTTTCAATGATAAACGGTCCATTTCTCTTTTTCTTAAACTTGGAATGTGTTTCTTAAGGGAATAGACTAAAACTAAGTCCCCTTTCTTGAAGATTTTTGTGATGAGATGGGAATCAAAAAACTGTTTTTGTTTCCACTTTTGTGCATAGATGTGAGCTACGACAGTTAGCCTTTGCTCATCTAGCTTTTCTAAATCTTCTAATCTTTCTGACAATTCATGTCCAACCCACTCAAGATTATTTGCTACCCTTAGTGTTGGCAATAGAAATTCTATTGGCAGTATGGCATCAAGACATAAACAAGGTTAAAGGGTATAGCATTTAAAGCTATTTTGAATGAAACTCGATAAGCCCATAGAGCAGCATGGAGATTCATTTCCTAGTGTGTCCTTCCTAAACTAACCACTTTAGTCAATACTGAGCTAAGAATTTTGTTCGTATGCTCAGCTTATATGTTTGCTTGTGGGTGAGAGGGAGTCGATTGTTATGGATAACCATAAACTCATTAAGCAAATACTCAATTACCTCATTGAGAAAATGAGTTCCCCGATCACTAACAATTTCTATTGGCAGTCCAATTCTCGTGAATACATACTCATATGAGAATGCGACAGTGGTTCTGGAATCATTCGTTTGAGTTGCTTTAGCCTCGGCCCACTTGGTCAAATAGTACGTAGCTACAATGATATATTGAGCTTGGGTTCTATAAGCAGGTTGCTGTATTGGCCCAACAAAGTCTATACCCCATTTTGTGAAAGCTCTAGCCCCCATCATTGGTCTTAAGGGCATGCTATCTACACGTGTCTGCATTTTTGCTCGTTAACAAGCATCACACCTTTGACCATATTCTTTGGCATCTGCAAAAAGTGTTGGCCACCATATGCCTGCCATCAAGATTGCTCTTGTGGTGGTCTCACTAGAAAAGTGACCTCCAACTAATATGGCATGTGCTTGTTCTATAATTGGAATATATTCGTCTTCATTTGCAAAAAGACGCAAATGTTGATCCTTACCTCTTCGATACAATTGGTTTTCAATAAGAGCATAGTCTCTTGCTTCCGTTTCAATTGCTCTTTGACGGTATTTACTCATATCCTCAAGAAATGTACGGCTTGATAAGTAAGTAACTAGATAGTTACTCCACTTAGGAACAGGCAACATTTGAAACAATATTATGTGAGGTATGGGTGGCTGTTTTTACATTGAGGACAATCCTTTACAAAAGAGCGAACATCACTCCTCATAGTTGGCCAAAATACTCCAAGTCTCAAAATTCGTCACATAGTTTCGTCTTCCGCAAAGTGAAGTCCTACTATTGTAATATGTGCTTGACTTAGGTATTGTTCTTTCTCTTTAGGTTTAATGCATAAGAGCAATATTTCATCTCGGTTTCTTTTGTATAGCCTACCAGCTAGTGATACATAGCTGATTGCTCAATTAATCCGATTGTAATAGGAAGTGGTATTTGTGAATCCACTTGAGCTATTGTCATCAATGATACCATGTTTTCCGACCACCGAGGTATCATTTCCATTGAGAACAAATAGGCATCTAATAGATCATCGTCTACTCCTTTAGGTGATTCTCCTGAAACAATCCTTGGCAAATGATCTTCTTTTTGATGTGTAGTGCCCTTTTTTACAACCACAGTGAAATCAAATTCCAGAAGAATGATGAACCATCTCACTATTCTTCTTGTGCTGCATGGCTTGTTGACCAAGTACAACAAAGCTTGGTGGTCCACAAAGAACACAAACTTGTTGGCTAATAGGTAATGTCTATACCTTTTAATGGCATAGATCATTCCTAATCCATGCCTTTCTGTGGTAGTGTAATTCTTTTCTGCCATGTTCAATTGTTGACTAGTATAAGAAATAGGAAAATCAATTTTCACTTCTCTTGGTTGAGCTAGTACACAACCTATGGCAAAATTGGAAGCATCAACATGTATGTGGAATATCTTATCCCAATCTGGTGCTTTCAATATTGGAGCTGAAGTGAGATCTTGCTTAAGCTTCATGAAGGATTCTTCACATGCTTCAGTCCACTCAAAGTGTGTAATCAAGCTATACATGGATTTTGCAATTATAGCGTACATGTAAATGAACCGTCTGTAATATCCATAATGCCCCAGGCTTGAGCCCCATTGATTGTTGTTGGTCTAGGCAAATTAGCAATGACATGAATTTTTTCAATATCAGTAGCTATGCCAATTTTAGACACTATATGTGCATGAATTTTTCCTTGTCTACCCATGAATGTGCACTTTTCAGGATTTAAGCAAATCCTACAAAGTCTACATTTTTTGAATACCTTTTAGAGGTGTTCAAAATGATCAGCTTAGATTGATGAATGTACGCATAGATCATCCATATACTCTTCCAAGAATTTCCTGGGATACTCTTTAAAAGCATGGATCATCAATCTTTCAAAGGTGGCAGGAGCATTAGTTAATCCAAAGGGCATAACCCGATACGCAAAAATACCCCATTCCGTTGCAAAAGCAGTTTTATGTTGATCTTTTGGGTCAACCAAAAGCTGATTATATTCCGAAAAGCCATCTAAGAATCTGTAAGATTCTTTTCCTGCAACTTGTTTTAAAACATGCTCAATGATTGGAAGAGGAAAGTTGTCTCTAATGGTAGTTGCATTCACTTTTTTGAGGTTGACACACACTCGTAATTTTCCATTCTTCTTGGGTACTACCACAATTGGAGACACCCAATCTGTGTATTCAATTTCGTAAATGAATTTCGCTTCCTTTAGTTTCTCAATCTCTTCTTTGATTTTCCTGGCAAATGTTTCATTGTATGTGTATGGCCTTTGTCTACTTGGTTTCACATCATCTCTCATGGGTATGGTATGTCGACAAATTTCTGGATCAACACCCTTGAGATCCTTGTAAGACCAAGCAAAGATATCTCGGTATTCTTTTAGCAAGCTTAGCAAAAGCTCTTCTTCTTCCTCTGTTAAATCATTTGCAATGTAGGCAGGGCTAGGTTCTTCCCCTAGTTCAGCCAAGTCTATCTTTTTCGCGTTCTCAGGCCCTTCATAGGACTCGCCCTATTTTTGTAGTTTTCTAACAGGTTGTTCGACAATGAATTTTTTATCTTGGAGAGTATACTTTTTGTAATGGGATGGAACACTCATTACATTTTTCCATCCTCTTCTGTGGTTTCCATTTTGGTTGTATATACCTCCTTTAGAGCTTTTTTCAACTCTCGATATTTCTTTTTCCACTCACTTCGTGTCATGGTTGGCTCCTTGTCCTGTTTGTTTGGCTTTGCTTGAGTATCCTTCCTTGTTTTTCTCAATGTTCTTGACATTTTTGCATTTTTGTTAAAGGATATCTGCAAGTGATTTTGTCCTTGAAACAATCATGTGCATCTATCTGCATCAGGAATTGTGTTCTACTGGAGACTAATGGCATAGGTCTTGTTTTCACGTTTCTGGTGTCTTTTTTTCGTCTATACCATTTTTTTCTTCTCGATTTTTGGTTAGGAAAGTCAAAAAACTTTTCCTCCCCTCCTTTCAGGAGTAGCTTAGCTCTCACATGTTCTTTTTCTGATCCCGAATCTTCTGAGATAGCTGAGTGTTCATTTAACTCATCTGTTGCATCGTAGTAGAGGTCTAAAAAGACTTGTTGAGCTTTCATCAAGTCCGTGGGTTCCTCAATTTCATCTTCAATGTGAAGGGTTGAAATCATTTGGATGAGAATTATGTCGTAGAGACCAAGTAGGCCATGATCATTGCTTCCGTTGTTGTAGACGATGTGGTTGGATTAGCACCCAAATTCCTTGGAGATTTTGCATCATTCTCCATGGCAAGTGTGGATTTTCCACCCTTGCAAGTTTTGTCCGACATTGCCTTCAAGTCGGCAACAAAAATGCAAAGTTTTGAGAGATTGAGAGAGAGAGAGAGAGTGGTGTGTTTGTGTGGGGCCTCATCACGAGGAGAGAGAAAGAGAGAGTTGACTTAAAATAAAAAGGGCTTGCTTATTGCATCGTGAGGCACTAGAGAGAGGGTGAGAGAGACAGTTTTTTTTAAGGTTGGTGGGTCCCACCTTGACCAAGTAGAGAGAGGGAGTGGGAGTGGAGATGAGAGAGAAAGAAGAGAAAGTATATCTTTAGCGTGCCTATATGCTTGGGGGGAGGGGTCTTTTTTTTTTACTTTTTAAAACCTTAATTACCATAGGAGAGAGTTCTCACCCAAAACAAATCGTCGAAATCCGATTTTCGCATCGAAAAGCCCAAAATTTCGTCGTCGAATCCACACAATCGATGAAAATTTTCTAGAGCGTACTTTGATGCTCATGATCAACCGCCAGTTGGAGTTGGAACCAAGTTTCAATTTTTATTTTTTAAATGTTCGAAAATGCCAAAAACGCTAAAAGTTCCAAAAAATTACCAAAAAATCTTTTTTTTTTTTGGAAAAATTCATAAACACCATAAAATCATTGGAAATTGTATTCAAACACTTTTGATGCGCAAAAGTAAGCCAAAAGTAGTAGCTTTTATCGAAAATGGTAGTTATGACAAAGTCACCAACCCGACCCTCAAAAATAGCAAAACACACAAAATTCGACCAATGAGGGCACAAAAGTTCTCAAAATCATGCTCTCAATATGCACACAAAACAGCTCCTCAAGATCACAATTATCAAATGTTTACAGAATTAATTGTGAACTAATGCAAAAATGAGCAAAAAGTTGCAAAAATTATCCAAAAAATACACGTTTTTAAAAAAAGATATCTCACATAAAGGAATGGTGCAACCAAATCAAAACTCAATTAGCACATTGATCCAATCTCCAATTAATTTTGCTAATAAAATTCAAAACTAAGCAATTAAACCGACAAAATTAGGTTAAAAATTTGACGCATTTTGGTGTGTACCCTGTTTTGAGCTTAAAAATGCAACAATTAACCATTAACGTTGATTTAATCATGCACACTAATTAACTTTTAGGTGCACACACACACACACACACATTAATAATTGATAATTTTTACCAATTTCTAAGTGTGCACACACGTGTTAATCATGTCGAAATTGCAAATTGATCACACAAATCTCTAATTGAGCATGACCACACAAAATCAAACATCATATTAGCCAAATCATTGTGTACACATTGATTTTTAGGTACACACACAAGAGCAAAATAGTGCACACACACCTAAAATTAGGCGTACACACACTCAATTAGAGTGCACACACACTCAATTTTAGTGCACACAATTGCAATTGATCAACTAAGCAAATGTCAAAGCATAAACACAAAATGTTAGTCAAAATTAGTATGTAAGCTAGCAAAAATTAGTGAAATTAGCAAGAAGTTAGTGTGAAATTAGAGTGTGTAGGCACACAATTAGCAAGATTTGGTAACAAACTAGGAGAAACTGAATACATTTCCATATGCACATACATCCAAAATCCACAAAATAACAAACCCACAAGCGAAATTAGTGAAGAAACTAGTGAGAAAACATATCCAATTATGCCATAATTACACTAGCATAGGCAATCGTTCTTCAACAATGGCGCCGAATGTTGGGGCTACCATTGTATCATAGCTCCAATGACCAACAATAATTGTCAATCCGGAGTGATGAGCTACCCAACTAGGGCATTGAAACACTCACACAACTAGTGAGCTAATCATGGCAGCACGAATGACGATTCTAGGAGGTGAGCTTCTCAGCCTATGGAGGAGCTAAGCCACAAAAATTGGCAATCTCCACATCCACTTCTCTTCACCTCAAATCAACCCAATCACGTACACTAATGATGCAACGACACATACATCACTAATCCCATCATGCAACACACTAATCATAAGTGCACACACATAGATCTATTGAGCATCTGCACTCCAATCAAACCTACATGCACACACAAAGAATAGAGGGCAATCAACAAGATTAACCAGTAATGAATTAAGATCAAGCTAATCAAGCATCATTAAAAATCATAAGAGAGTATGAGAAAGGCATAGTGAAAGAGAATTAAGCATTAGTTATTGTTAATCAAGTCACATGAGCAAGGAGAAGCTCAAGGATTCCATAGCCACACACCTCATGAGCTCTCACTAAAGAGTGGTCTCAACAAATGAGGCTGAGAACCCTAATTCCATTTGCACATTGCCTTATATATGTAGGGTAAAAATATGCATTGTCCGGCTGCCCAAGGCCTTTAGGGCTCCACAACCTTACTGAATCTGCAACTTAGGCACTCTAATTGACCTATTCTTTACTGTTTGGAACTCTCATTGAGCCCGTAACACATTACAAATATTATATTGGCTTGAAATAAATAAAAAATTATTTGCGAGGTGTAGCCAATTCCATAAATCTTAGCAAGTTATCAAAAATTCCAAGAACTTTAGGAGTACACACCTATTTTATATTTTTTTTACTGTGATGTTTTTGACTACCAAAATGACATCAACCATGAGTTGCATCATACAAGTCGATCAATTCTAGCAACACATGCTTACTATTTACAAGTGACAATTACTAGTTGTTGGATTAGTTACGGTCTTTTTTGATGAGCCTTCCAATAACGATGAAGTTTCAACTAGGCTGTGAGTTTTGCAAGTTCGCGGTCGACATCGATTTCTTACCACTTGATGGTATCAAGTTAGCAAAGCTAATTGATTTCCTTGGCAATTGTTCTTTGATTTGCAAGGCGGTCTTTCTTCAAGGTCCTCATTTATCAACATCTAGGATGTAGTATTTCATGGACCCGATATCCACTCCTCCTCCCCAGAGTGTGCTTGAAATTTTGGAGGATACTAATGATTGCAAAGGAATATGTCACATGACCTGATTTTCAAAATTTGGATGACTGGTTTTGTAAGTTGGCAGTATGTGTCCAATTGCTTGCTACTCAGCTGGAGCAACTTACTAAGCTAATCATCTCTTTCATCTTGAAGGAGGTAGGAGCTACCCAAGGGGAAACGGTTCAATCAATGTGGCCAAGAAGAGATTGTCAACTATAGATTTTCAAAGAGCAAAGGTCCAAATTTTTTTTTGGGATAACATAAAAAAAAGCATTGTCCCCATGCATTGCATGGATCGATATGGCTTTCCCGGATGCCATTAAGGAGTTTCCACCATCATTTACACATCATCCATTAGGTATCTACGTTTTTTAGTTATTTGAATATGATGCAATAAACTGATAGAAATAGAACATGTAGTTAAGAAATTGCAAAAGTTGCTTTTCTTTTTTATTCTTGAAGGTTTGTTTGCCACATTCATGTGGTGAATCTCTTTGTGCTACTTGGATTTTTTTTTGTTAAACATTTCTCTTGTACCAGTAGGACAAGGTATGCCTTGTCAGTCTATATTTTCTTTTGAGGGCATGAACCATGGGACTGCATACATTTTTCCTACAAATTCCATGTTAGGTGAATGTCTGCAAAAGCATAAGATGGCTATGAGCATAGTAACTTGATGAATTTTTTTAATGTGAAGCAAGGCTTCACTTTTAGTCTTCTTGAATAGATGCTTCCAAAGTTTGGAATATGCTAGCAGCATATAAACTCGGGGAAACTTTTCAATATGTCGGTATGAGCCACGCTAAGAGAGCATGCATTTTCTTTGGTATGATTCCATGTAACAATTTGTGGAGAAGGATGGAAGAACTCCAAGTGCCAAGTGAGTTTATGCTTTTAGTTTCTCGAATCTATGAGAAGGTGATGTGTCAATTGCACATGGAAAGAGGAATTTCATTTTTTTTTGCAAGCACTATTGGGGTTAAACAAGTATGTCCGTTGTCACCAACTCTCTTTGGTCATCAATCATTGTGAAAGATACCCATCCCCAGGGGTCTATGCACAAAATACACAATTTACACTTTTATACAATTTTCAATATACATCAGATTTACAAAAGCGTTTGCATAGGGGAGGAGTTCTCAGTGCCCGACCTAGCATGGAGATTAGACCATGAGCCGAAGTGCATCTAGAGGCACCTAGTGACTAGTGCTACCTCTGAATGGGTGATATGAATGAAAGCATACTCAAGAAAAATAACATTGTGGAGGGTGAATATATGTGTACTTTGCATTGCAAAAAAAAAGAGAGAGAGAGAGAGAGAGAATTGTGGAGGGTGAAAGAGAGTGCACAAACACATGAGAATGACGTAAGAGAATCTTAAAATACTCTATCTAAATGAAACAAATAATCATGCATTAATGCAGTAACAAAATCTGGGTATACCATAACATCAAAAATATAAAATGACTAGCAAAGCACCGGACCCTTTGTAGGGATCGACCATTTCACCCATCCACCGCTCTACTATGGACATAGAGAATTTCACTTCAACGGGCGAGCCAGAACACCTCCAACCTGCCTGAGCAAGACATAGGCTGAGGCCACTTTGCCTCCCTCCATGAACCCGAGCTGGGAAAGGATCCCAAATACCAACATGTGGTAGGGTATCAACACCAACCATATCAATTTAGTTTCCATGCCTCTTCGATGCCCAACATCGGGGGTTTAGGCAAAGCCAAGGTAAGATCCCCAACGCGTTAGCCATGTAGGTTGTTCAACCCCTCGCACACTAACCATGTAGATAAGCCTAACAAAATAGAAGACTTAGACAACACTCCCAATCCAGCAATGCCCCCAGGTCATCAACCCTTTTGTCTAATACTAAGCTATGTAGGTGTTCTTAGTCTTGTAGCAACACTTCCATGAGAAACATAACACATGACTCCAATCACAATAGCATCTTCCATATGCACAAACAATCTTTTCCAAGCAATCGCATCATACATGGTTTCTACCCTTACACGTCCACCATAAACCAACAAAACCACTTCATGATCCAATCCAAAACTATAAACCATAATCCAATCACATCACATGGGTGAGCACTCCACCCAACTAAGGGTGATGCAGATCCAATCCTGCAAACCACTTTAGCACATAACATGGCTGCAAAAATTTCAACAGCATAACCATATTCCAAAAAAATATCCAAGAGCCACACGGGCGTCCACAATAAAAAAAACCACAACCATAATCCATGAGGGATCTCAACCCTTGACCAGAAACCATATTCCATACTGAACCGACTCCCACACTTGGAGTTTGACATATCTACTGCAATCAAACTGAGCCCACACACATGGCCCTTAAGACATGAGATTTTTATGCATAAAAATAAGTCCGAAAAACAACTAAACATGATATGAAAATATGATTTTGACAATACCCAACCATGCATAAGTGATGCACTATGACTGCACCTCACCTCCCTAGCACATAGAGCTAGTTTTTGACCTCGAAGGGCGGAATGCAACATTTACATGCACATGAGGCATCCACATCCATCCGTGAGTTTTCGTACATCATATGACATAATTCCATCAACATAAACATGATGCAAAACAACTTTGTCACTTTGATCAACCATAAACCATAACTTCCCATATATGCAAAAAACAACTTTTTGTCATTTTCGGGTGCATGCATAACACGCAAACGAAAGTATTTGACCTCAAACAAATGCATCAAGCTTAGATCCATAATATGAATAACACCTTAATACATCACTTTGCCCACATGATACTCATGCAACAAACAGTAACACGAAAAAAAGCCACTATATTCATATATGCCCATACTATTCAGTGTGACTAACCATATATCCTCACATAAGTTTACAGACATCTAACACTTGAAATCAACTAAAAAAAACAAACCATAAATCATATATAAACAATTTGACCAACTCACGATGTCATATGGTACTCCCCCTTGGTAGCACCCCTACACGCGTAGGTAAACCCGGTCTTGGAATGGTTAATAACTCACACTCATGAAGTGATATCGGAGACCTAAATACAATTATCATCAAGTTTAATCAAGATTTTTAGTTGGCTACGTGGGTTTGCTCATCCAATGAATCTATAGTGGTTCTCCAAGGAGCCTGGGGTCCAAAATTTGATTGTGCAGTACAATCTATATAGTTGGGTTTGCTCATCCAATGAATCTATATAGTGGTTCTCCAAGGAGCCTGGGGTCCAAAATTTGACTGTGCAGTGGGAAACAAGTTGTTTTTAGACCATGAGTCTAGCTCGTGCAGAATTTTCACATGATACCTAGAGATAAAATGTTCTACATGATGTGTTTTATATCTGGTTTAAAGGGCTCGGCCTGATTCATAATGGTTTGTGAGATATGACCAAAACAGTGTTCTTATCGTCTACGTGATGTGAAACAAAAAGCACTTTTATATACACACATGACCGTAAACACATTGTGTGCATAAATCAGTGTGCTAAACATGATGAAAGTGCTCAAGCCAGCTACTAGCGTTCCCTCTTTTCTAGTTATAGCTGCATGCATTTTTGGACTTTTCTAAAAACATGGCTTGGCTTTTGGTGGTCAACTCTCCCAATTTCCCTTCAAATTTTCAATAAAATTTGACTAATTGGATAGAATCTTGGCAACTAATGCGACAGTGACTAAACTATGTTGCACCGTGATGCCCGACATAATTATTGCCTTTTTTTAAAACAAATTTTTATAAATTTTTTGTTTAATCTTGTTTTTTTTGCGGGTGGTCATTTTTAAATCCGACGATGATTAAAAATAATAACTTTACATTTAGGTCATCTTAAAAAGCACGTTGCTTTTCAAAAACATTGAGAAGCACAAAAAGCTAAAAATAGCCTAAAAAGAAAAGAAAAATTCTAAAATTGAGCTACGAGTTCTCCTTGTCCACCGAAATAAGAAAGCGGACTCGATTTTCACTAAAAAAAACACTAAAAATCATAAGAATCTAAAAATAGTGTTTGAAAGGTAAATTTTTACAAAATTGAATCATAGCTTCCCCAAGACTCGTAGATTAAGGATCCGGCCTTGCTTTCTATAAAAAAGCACCAAAAAGCTTTTAAAAAAAAGTGGAATTTTTCAAAACTGAATCAACATCCATTTGACCTACTTAAACATGGAAACGGCCTTGCTTTTTACTTTAGAACCTTACGACACTCTCAATAGACAACCTAGACCAAAATTTTACGAAACACACATTATAATGTTTTTTCTTATTCTTAAAAGAGACCCAAAATTTGGTAATCTTACATCTTTCCATACTTGAAAAATTCGAGGTGTCCTCACCTCGACATGAAAGTTTAGTCTCATTACGTTATCGCATTCCCAAGTAGCATCTTCCTCAGGATATGTTGACCATTTAACAAGGTGTTCAATAATGGTCTGATTACAAAGAGGCTTAGTTCTACTTTGAAGAATCTCTATAGGGTACACTTCAAAAATTTTATCGGTAGAGGAAGACAATAGAGAATCATCAAGAATGTGATTTGGATCAAGTACATACCTCTTAAGTAAGATGACGTAAAAAAATCATGTACCTTTATGTGTGGTGGTAACAAGAGTTTGTAAGCTTGATCATTGATCCTCTTTGTGATTACAAAAGGTCGACAATATCTGGCATTGCGCTTCTTACATTTACCCATTGATAAAGAGCTACGTTTGGGTTTCACTCTCAAAAATACCATATCTCTTTCTTCAAAGAGTCGAGTAGATCGTTTAGGGTCAGGGTAACTTTTTTGTCTATCTTGAGCAGTCTTAATATCTTGTCGTATAAGGTTTGTCTATAGCTGCATTTCATCCAACATCCTTAGATGCTTGAACTCGTATTAGAGGTCCTGTCCATTTTAATGGAGCAAGACACTCTTGTCCATACAACACTTGAAAAGGAGCGTTGGAATGAGAAATTATATGCAAATTTAACCAACTACAATTATCTGGTCCATTTACTCTTTTTATGCATACAATAAGCTCTCAACATATCCTCAATAATTTGGTTGTTCCGTTCTGTTTGTCCATATGTTTGAGGGTGATAAGTAGTACTAAAGACCAATTGGGTTCCTGTAGCTAAGAATAAGGATTTTCAAAAATTTGAGGTGAACTTTGCATCACGGCAAAAAGTTATACGACGAGGTAAACCATGATACATAAAGACACCTTTCATGAAGACTTGAGCTATATCCTTAGCAATAAACATTGTCTTGATTAGGAACAAATGGGTCATACTGTAAGCATATCAACAACCACTAAAATAGAGTCATATCCCAGAGATGTAGGCAATACTGTAATGAAATCCATGGATATGCATTCCCATTTTATATGTGGTGCATCAATAGGTTGAAGTTTACGAGGGTATCAAACTCGTTCAACTTTAATACGTTGGCATGTTAAACATCTTGTAGCATAGTTTAACACATCACGCTTTAATCTTGGCCAAAAAAAACTTTTCCTTACAGTAGTGTAAGTTTTAATATATCTTGGATGTCTTGCAATAGGTATATCGTGAGCTTTTCCTGCAGTATTTGAAGTTTAATCCCACCATGATTTGGAATACAAAGACAGTTGTTGAAGTAAATATTATTGTCTTCAACATGAAAGCCTTTGATTTTTTTTTCTTGCTTCTTTGTGCATTTATTCAAGTTCATTAAATATAAAATCTTTGTATAATATGGATCCTGAGGCATACCTTCACAAATAAGATTAATTAAAGAGGTAGTAGAAATTGTGACAACCACTACAATACTCTTTCTACTTAAATCATTGGCTATTAGGTTCTTCTTTCCAGGCTTATATTCAATTCCAAAATCATAATTGCATAATAACTCCATCTATCTCCATTGTCACATATTAAGATCAGGATGAGTGTCAATCCATTTGAGGCTTTTATGATCTGCATGTAATTCAAATATCCTTTCAGCAAGAAGATAATTTCGTTATACTTTAAAAGGATGAACGGTGGCCAATAATTCCAAAGCATGTGTAGGGTGATTCAACTCATGAGTACGTAACTTACGAGATTCATAAGCTATCGGCCTTCCTTCTTGAGATAGAACGCCACTAATTGCTTGTCCACTTGCATCCATGAGCACAATGAATGTCTTTGAAAAGCCTGGAAGCTGTAACATTAGAGAATTCACCAAAGCTTCGTTGAGTTTCTCAAGACTAGCTTAAGCACGTTCATTCCAAGTAAACACTTTGGTCTTCTTAAGTATATTAGTCAATGGAGATGCAATCTTAGCATAGCCTTCAATAAAAGTGCGATACCATCCTATTAAACCAAGAAATTTGCATACGTCTTTGATAGATTTAGGTGTAGGCCAAGCTATGACTGCCTCAATCTTACTTGGATCAGTAAAAACACCATCCTTGGATACAATAAATCCCAAGTAATCCACTTTGTCAATGAAGAAGATGCATTTTCTATGCTTAGTATAAAGTTGATTCTGATGTAGAAGTTCAAGTACTCGTTGCACATGTTGTTCATGTTATTATCTGTTCTTTGAGTAAACCAGAATATCATCAAAGAAGAAAAGAACAAAATCATCAAGATGTTCTCTAAACACGTCAATCATAAGGCGATTAAAAGTTGGAGGAGCACTAGTAAGTCCAAAAGGCACGATTGTAATGTGTGGGTTGTGGATTATGGATTTCCCAAACAAGTTAAAGAATAACTTCCAGATACTGGGCTGAAGGAATGCTTATCATTGGTTTGACATTGACGACCCCATACATCAAAAATAACAATATTGAAACACCCTATGGCCATTACTAAGAAAAGTATATTCCTATCGATCCACATTTCCTTTGTTGTTCTTAGGGTAAGTTCATGAGCATTTATATTCAACAATTGCTTAGTGACAATGATTTCCTTCCCCAGCTTGGATCACACCCACTATGCCCTAGTGTTCTAAACTCTGCGTGTCCCATAGTGTAATGGTACCATGCTCGGAATGTACTTGGCACAATACAATCCGTCGATAGTAACCTCTTCTTCTCCACTCCATCACGTGTAGTCATGATAAACCGTTTGTACTTCCACTTCTGTTTGAACCACCATAAGGTGAGAGAGTATATCCACTCACATCCCTTGAGGTAAAATGTTAGTCATCTACACACACACCCCATCGCTCAAGTTAGTTAGAACTACTAAAACAAAAGTTCAAACTCAAAGATTATGACCTTAAGACAATATGAACTATATCAAAATCAATTTTTTATAACCATAAGAGTCAAAATGTTACATGTTACTTTGAAGAAGGTACATAAATGCAAAAAGGTCCTATGAACCAATTCTTGGTTCCTATAATCGAGGTTCTACCCTTGTATTTGTTTACATCTCCAAAGTTTAGAGCTTCTACATGTGAGATGAAATTCACATCTTGCTCATACCACTCTTCCCCTTGAGATACGTCCGTGGTTGGTATTGCATTAAGTTAGTTTACATGAGTGTGTCATTCTTTTGAAATCATCTTTATAGAAATACTTGCTTGAGTTCACTACCATTGGATATGCCTGAGAAAAATTGCAAATACTTTAAGCTTCTCATAGTCATCGAAAGTGATAATGACATTGTGAGAATTGAACTTAAGAATATGTTTGTAGCCTCTATTGAACCAGTCCTTAGGTACATAATAGAATCGATTACCGCTATTTGACTTCTTCCAGACTCGGATTATGACTTTCTCACAGAAGCCATATCTTTGGTTGAGCATGAGTGCCTTCTTACTAAGGATGATTTGATGGCTTGGTATATCTAGGAGTGAGCACATGCTAAGATAAAGAACATATCCTTGTATCTTAACATCACCCTCCTGAATCTTCTCCTTGACCCAAAGTTGTGTGTCAACCATGTACCTGTCATGCACTTGGGTCCGATGTTCAGGTTGTGCTTTGACATACAATTACCATGCTATCTAAGTATTTGAAACAATTGAATCTCTAATTCCCTTTGAAGCTCAAACCACTTCAACTTCTAAATGAACATTGAATCTAATCGCATAGTTGAAAAAGACATTTTGTGCAAATCACTTGGGAGTTCATCTAGACGTTAAGAAGATCCAATTAAAAACAAGATAAGGAGAGAGAAGACTTAGTACACATGTATACCAAAACTAATTCTATGCTCTGTATTCATCAAAATTCTATTGTTAGGATTTCTTTATAACATTACTAATGTTTTGGGGCCAACTCTCTAAATACTCTTTTAACTCCCATGATTGGGTATTCCCTTAGACCTCCACACGACAACGTGGTCTATAGTTATCTTCTAGCTTCTTGTTCCCTATGACAGTTGCAAGTGCTTCAAACTTCTTGGCAACTTTGGCAATACTTAGCATCTGTGAGGGAATTTCAAAGTAGTACTACCTATCTTCTAGACCCAACTACATCATAAGTTGAGGATGGCAAACCAATCTCTTGGACTATCATCGATGTAATATAAAGAACTGATGGAAGGGCTCTTGATGACAAGGTAACTACGGTCAACACTTTTCCAACAAGTTGTGTTTCCTGGAATTGCAAAGACTTTGTTCTTAATTTCTAGGTAAAAGAGTTTCCTTGCATCCCTCAATAACCGCATTTCCATATTATTGAATACTATGTCCAAAACCTCGCTCCCCTTGCTAAAGCGTTCAGACTTCACCTTAGGAGCCATTTGTTACTACAAAACAAACATTCAAAGAAATTCTTAATACATTTGTTGAACACTTCAATCATTTCATTGTAACTCAAGATCACATAATCCCATACAAGAAGACAAGTCAAGCAGGTACCACTAATCAATGTCACTCATAGATGAATTGTGAATATAGTATCTATTCTCAAACAACATGCATAATTGTGTGCCTGATGTATAACTAACTCGACTAGTGTCAGGGTTCACGCTATCCCCATAACCTTAGGCTCTGATACCAGGTGAGAGATACCCCTCCCTAGGAGTCTATGCACAAAATAAATAATCTACTCTTTTATATAATTTTCAATATACATTAGAGTTTTGGAAGAGTTTGCATAGGGGAGGAGTTCTTAGTGTCCAACCTAGCACGGAGTTTAGGCCATGATCTAGCTTGCATCTAGAGGTACAACGTTGTGGATGGTGAATATATGTGTAGACCACATTGTAAGAATAGAGAGAGATAAAATTATGGAGGGTGAAATAGAGTGCACAAACACATGAGAACGACAAAAGAGAATCTTTAAATACTCCATCTAAATGAAAAGGGCAATCATGTATTACTGTAATAACAAATTTTGGGCATACCATAACATTAAAAATATAAAATGACTAGCAAAGCACCGGACCCAGTGTAGGGATTGACAGGTCCACCCATCCACTTCCACTCTACTACGAACAGAGAGACTTTCACTTCATCAAAATTGAGCCAGAACAGCTCCAACCTACATGAGCCAGACATCGATTGAGGCCACTTCGTCTCCCTCAACTTTGAAAGGATCCCAAATACCACCAGGCGGTAGGGTATCAACACTAATTATACTAGTTTAGGTGCCACATCTCTTTGATGCCCAACATCGGGTGTTTATGCAAAGCCAAGGCAAGATCCCCGACACAACGTGTAGGTCGTTCAGCTCCTACGCACTAAGGAAGGGAATCCTTGATGGTGGCGCTGGGGTTAGCATTGTGACTAAAAATTGTTGGGAAACTATGGGAAGACCTCACCTTGTGACCACAACCATAGTAGTGAAGATGGCCAATGGGTCTATTGTTAAAGCTATTGGGATGCTAGAAGATCTCAAGATCAAGGTCTTTGGACATAAAATAAGAGTTACCTTCATTGTAAAGGATTCCTCCAAGCACACTATGGCATCTGAGATGATCTTAGGAGGTCCTTTCATGAGGGAAGAAAAAATGGTGCATGACTGTTCTAAAAACCAAGTCTACTTGCAGTTCCAAGATTCTGCCATTAGAGTGGATCTTGTAACTGGTCAAGCACATCCCCTACGAAACAGGTTTATAATTGATCATAGATCTGACACCACAGTTCACTCGGCCCCATTGCAGTATTGTTACACGTGTAAAGCGGACACTGATGTTGGGGAAGATTCTCCATATATGGATGTACTACCTGGGATGACTGAGTCGGACAATGTGGATTGGGTCCACCTAGCAGCAACCATAGACACTTGGGGAAATAGGGGGATGACCTGGGTAACACCTGAGGGGGATGAAATGCCACCACTCGTACCCTTAAATATGCTATAAGCAATGCATATAGCTTCTGACAAGACTCATCCTAATATAACGAAGAAAACATACAAGTGGGTCCCTAAAGCTTCTTTAGCGACCATAGATAATGCTAAAAAACAGAAGCCCACACTTTTGGCTCCTTGTAAGAAACGTCCCACTCGCTCCAAGAAATGTAAGGAAACGTGGTGTCTAATTCCTAAACAACTATTGGAAGCCCAAGGCTACTATCAAGGAAATGATCATATTTGGGTGCCAAAAAATAGATTGTGTTCTTACCTGTCACCTGACCCATGTGAGCCCAATCCCATAGCTCCAAAATGAATCAACGATCGCGGAAACAAGAAAATCATAGAATGCTACACACCCGCTCCGGAGCTAGTTTGGGTACCAAAGAAAGAGAAATTTGTTCCACCTAGCTCAGGAAGGGGGGAGTCCCATGAAGCTTCTAGCTCCTCATGTAATGCATCCATAGAGGTAAAAGCTTCTCCACAGCCTCCACATACAATAGTGGACCTCCATAAAGCTACAAAGGAATCCACACCTCCCAATGTTCAAGAATCACCTGATGAACCACTTCAAGTTCGATCCTGGGAGAGTACCTTACCACCCTTGCAACTCGATGAGGCACCTAAGGTAATAGAAAACTACTCGCAAAAATCCTCACCTATTACCAACTAGAACAATTGTTTTCAAAGGGTAGCAGGCACATTTCAAACAGTATGACCTACCCAAGGAAGGGGGGAAGTCTTCATTCACGTCAGCCTATTGAATTATTTCCCTCTTACCCTTCTTTCCCTAACCTCTCAATCACCAATCTTAGGGAATGTATATATAAATCCTTATACTCACAAAAAAGAAAAAAAAAAGTAAAGAGCAAGGGCAATTAGCAAACGAGTATGCACAATAAAAGTCAAAACATTGACCAGACCTACACATTCACATCCGGTACACTAAAACCGAAACCTATGTCATCAAACACCTTTGATCCTCATCACTCGAGTGATGGGGGGTAGGTAGGATTAGTACGATAGGAGTGTTTCTGTTTTAGAGTTTAGTGATTAGCAAAGTTCTTTTTTCCCACTGATGTGCCTCCTAGAGGTATTCTTTGTGTTTCCTCGTGTGTACAGGAACGTGTTGATGTGGTTAGGATTTGGACCTTCATGGAATCTTTCTCTCGTTCACACTTCAAATCAAGCGCGATCATCAACACAAACATGTGTTTCTTGTTCATTAGCATGCACCCTTATCTTTTTTGCTTCTATGTTTGTATGCTTTAATTGTGATTGGTAGCATAATATCTAGCACATTTTCTTAGTATCAAACATTAAATTCAATGTAATTTTTTGTCATAATCACTTGTCTAGATTTAAAAATCAAGCAGTCCGACTAAGCTAGTTTGACCAAGTTAGGTGTTAGAGATCTTCTCTTAATACCATGGGGAATGCCTTCCTAATAATCAATGGTTTCTTAGGTTCTTAATCCGGTTTAGAAAGCATTGTGTGAACTGTACTAGGGCTTTCTAGTGGGCTTAGTCCCTATTGTCTTTTAGCTTAAGTATTATAAAGGGAGTTTACTAGTGTGATGAGCCTAGGGAGGGTAACAGTGTTATATGACCCCCCAAAGTTACAAACTTAAAATGCTGAAAACGTACAAAAAAAAAAAATTAAAGTGCCACAATGTAAAATCTTAAGCTGGAAGAGAAATATCAGTTTGATTTGGTACTTCACTCACATGTATCGCCTATGGTACTAGAGCCCTAGAGGTTCCCAGTGTGGACGCTTTTCCTTGAAAAGCAAAAACCCCAAGGCATACAAAATAAGCACACACATCAAAATTCAAACAAGGTGAAAATACTTTCGGGGGTCAAAGAAAAGTAAATAAGTTAGGTGATGATTTCATGAGAATTCCTTTTATCGTAGCTTAACTACGAGGTCTTCTAGGTATAGCCTCTAGTCAGCCCTCGGACATGAAATACTTGGCTCTCGCAATTCAACAACTTAATTGACCAAAAAATTTGAGAAGCTTGCCCATGGTATTAATAGTTTATCTTTAGTGCCTTTTGACCGTTAAATTAGCGACCCCAAAATTGTTTAGTTTTTTTTTTACCTTTACAACTATTTATGCATTTGATTATATTACAATTTAATGTTTATTGCTGACAAATGGTTTAAAATTTTGTTACCAATCAAATTGTCTGCCTACAACTGCATATTCTTTTTAATTGTATATGAGAATGCAATTACTGTTCCAATGTTGTTTGATTTTGCAGTGACTGAAGGAGGCTAAGGACATTCATCTCAAATGCTCTTCCACCTCGACGAACGAGCTTCAACTCAATAGCTTCCTAGGACGGAATCTACATCAAGAAGGCGGGCATGTTAACGCTCACGCACATTCCTATCACCTAAGATAGATGCCGTATTATTTATTTGGTAGAGTCAGGTACCGGGCTTGTCGGTCCAATAGGAAAAGGGTAAGAGTGATCGCCGATGAGAGACGCACTCTAACTGGAACATTCAAGGGATTAGTTGGCTAAGCATGGGCGTCCAAGTGTGAATTGGGTGAGCTCATATAAAAGTCAACTAAACCTAAAATTCACTCATTCTCTCATTTGTGCAATTGAAGAGTGCTCTTGCTCCATCTCCATCTTCTTCTTCTTCACCTCCTTGTGTGTGTCTATGTGTTAGAGAGAGAGAGAGAGAGAGAGAGAGAGAGAGAGTGTGTGTGTGTGTGTGTGTGTGTGTGTGTGTGTGTGTGTGTGTGTGTGTGTGTGTGTGATCGAGCATTGCGATGGCGGCATGATGGCGGTGAGGCGGTTAAGCGCGGCGTAGCTGCGTCTCCCTCTTCTTCGCGGCGAGGAATCCTCCACAACAGCAAGCGTAGAGCGGTGAGTGACACACCATTGCCATCTTTGAGCTTACTCGTTTAGGCTAGTTGTGTGCTTGGAGCTATTTGTGGCTCACACACAGTGTATTGGCAAGTTCCTTGCATTGACATGTGCGACAGACGCGCACATGTACTTCTCATTGTGGTTCTTTATGTAGATGATTTGCTGATCACTGGACCAAATGAAAGACATATTGCTGAATTTAAGGCTGATTTGAATGCTACTTTCAAGATGAAAGATTTGGGGCTATTGCATCATTACTTGGGCATACAATTTAAGCAGTGTGATGGCGGTATTGCTTTGTGTTAGAAAAGTTACATAGAAACATTGTTATGTAAGTTTGGACTTGAGGATTGCAAACCTATTGCCACTCCCATGAAAACATGTTTTGAGTTAAGTCTACATGATGCTGGTGATCCTACTGATGTCACTCTTTACCAAATTGTTGTTGGTTGCCTCATTTATGTATGCAACACGAGGCCGGATATTTAGTTTGCAGTCTCACAGGTCACCAGATTTATGCATAGCCCAGGGTCTAAGCATTAGAAGGCTGTCAAGAGGATTTTTTGCTACCTTAGTGGCACTTTACATCTTGGCTTGTTATATCCCAAGGGGGATCATTGCCCCCTGACTTACATGCTTTTTCGGACTCAGATTGGGCTGGTTGTTTTGACACACGACTGTCACAAGTGGTTTTTGTTTCATGCTTGGCAGTTCATGTATATCATGGTTGAGCAATAAGCAACCGACTATGGCCACTTCTAGTTGTGAGGCTGCGTACAGGGCAGTCTTCACAGCTACGGTTGAGTGTGTATGGCTCAGATGCCTTATGGTTGATTTGGGTGTTGGATAGGACACTACCAACTCTATCTACACTGACAGTCAGAGTGCACTAGTAGTTGCAAGGAACCCAATTTTTCATGCTCACACAAAGCACATTGAGGTGCATTACCACTATGTCAGGGAGAGACTCTCAGCAGGAGAGATCATCTTGGCTTATGTGCCAACACAGGACAACCTTATAGATCTTTTCACAAAGGCATTGTCTTGTGAGAATCTTGAAGCTTTTTGCAAAGCTTTGGGCTTACTCCCCTTTGTGGACTGATCATGTCCTTAGGGCATGGCACTTCCCTTTACTCATGTGCCAGCTCTCATTCACCGCATCAGTCCAGGGGGGATTTGTTACCATATACATGTGGTAGTGATGTGTGTGAACACACTAGGACCACCGGGGCATTTTTTCCCTCTTTAGGAGGTTTTCCCCCCCGTGCATTGTATATACGCCCATCACTCTAGGGTTATCTATCTTTCCATTGCATACGAAGTAACACACTCTCTATTGTGTGCCTTGAGCTTCCTTTGTCTTTTCCAAGCTATGTGTGTTTCTTTGCAACCCTAATTTCAGCACCATAGCTTCTCTGGAACTCGTAGATTAAGGATCTAGCCTTGCTAAAGCACCAAAAAGCATGAAAAAACTCTTTTTTTTTTTCAAAACTGAACCAAGCGTCCATTTGACCTATTGGAACATGGAAACGACCTTGCTTTTTACTTTAAAACCTTACAACACAATCAAATAGACAACCTAAACCAAAATTTTACAAAACACACATTAGAATCTATTTTTCTTACTCTTAAAAGAGAAACAAAATTTGGGGATCTTACAACTTGGAACAAATGGTACTTGACTTTATGAAAGAAGAATGCATTGAAGAGGTCACTATTTGCAATGCGATAATCATGGTTTTGTTGTATGCGGATGATGTAGTGCTTCTATCACACACTTTAGAGGCTGCACAAAAGCTTATGGTTGTCCTTGAGAACTTTTGCTTGCATAATGGGCTGATTGTGAATGAATCCAAAACAAAGGTTATACTTGTGAAAATCAACCATAAGGAGAAGCCATGCATTGTGTATAACAATGAGACACTTGAAGTTGTTGAGAGATTTAAGTACCTTGGCCTTGAGGTTCTGGCCAATCACATGGCATGAATGTGCTATGCATCGTTTGGAAGCCAGAAAGAGAGTATATTATGCATTTGAGAACATGTCTAATGTGAGAAACATCAAGTGTTGGGTTCTCAAGAAGTACCTTTTTGACACATTGGTGACACCGGTTCTTCCTTATGGAGTTGAAGTGTGGGGCGGGAGCATCTCAAATTCTACTTGGAAAGGGTTTGAGAATGTCCAAAAGCATTTTCTTACAAACTTTCTCCAACTTAAGACACAAATACCATATATGCTCCTACTTCTTGAGTTGGGATCTCTTCCAATTTTGGTTATGGGCATGGAAAGGGTTGTGGAGTACATGACAAAGATGCGTCAAAACCCCTCACATCGACTTCCTACAATTGCATGGGAAGCAAGAAAAAAAGTTTAAAAGGTGCATAAAAGTAAGATTTTGAGTACAGGATGGATGCCATATATAAAGAAATGGGTTGGAAGATGGGAGGCATTACATGTGCTACATGATGCCTCAATAAACTCTCAAGTGAATGAAGCTTTTCTACAACACTAATGTATTATAGCTTGGGAGAAATCTGGGGGGTCACGCTTCATACATTACACCACCCATATTGCCTCCAACTACAAAACCATGTTCTTTGCTGAAAGAGGAAATCGTACTCACCCTTACATGCTTGAGCCTATCCCCTTGTAAGAGATACACACTATCGCAACCATTCGGCTTAGCTCCCACTCCCTTCAATGCAAGACATGGTGTTGGGGAAATGGAGAAGAGTCAAATCAAGTGTGCACATTATGGTCACTGCAAGTTCAAAAGTCTGAGTAACACACACTACTAGAGTGCTCAATTTTTGGTCACATCTAAACTTGCTTCCCTCACATTTTCAGCCATGACCTAGACCTACACACTTGCCTAGAAGTATTACTATTGAGTCTATCAATACGAAGATAAGGCTTGTTGTACAGTGATGGGTTGTATATGCAAGCCAAGGGGTAACCTCTTAAAGAGGGATAAGAGTGTTGATGGTCCTAAGTGTGTTCACACATGTGACTACCATAATATGGTAACAAATTCCCCCTAAAGTGATGCAATGAACATGAACTGGTACTGATGTATATGGAAGTGCCATAGCCTATGTGAGCAGTCCACAAAGGGGAGTAAGCCCAAAGCTTTCTGAAACGCTTTGAACTTCTCCATGAAGCAAAGCCTTTGTGAAAAGATCACCAGGGTTGTCCTACGTTGACACATAAGCCAAGCTGACCTATCTTACAATCTCCCTGACATGATGTTAATGCACCTCTATGTTCTTTGTGCACGTACGGAACACTAGGTTCCTCACAATTGCCAAAGCAATCGGATTGTTAGTGAAGATGATTGTGGCAAACAACACCCAATTTAGTCAAAAGGTGTATGCGTCAAACTCACTCAACAATAGGTGTGAAAGTTGCCTTGTACTAAGCATCACAACTAGAACTGGCCACTATAGGCTGCTTCTTGCTCAACCAAGACATGCATGAGCTCCTTAGCATGAAACAACAACCACTAGTGGGCACTCATATGTCATAGAAAACAGTCCAATTTGAGTCTAGAAAACATGTGAATCTAGCACAACAATGATCCCCCCTTGAGATAAAACAACCCAAGATGTATAGTGCCACTAAGCTAGTAGAAGATTCGCTTAATTGCCAATAAATAGTCAATAGTGGCAAATTATTTAATTGCTCCCAAAGAGTAAAATTCACCAACTTGTAGATGCTTTTGATTCTTATTTTCTTGCTTTCCATTGTAGCCTTTCAAGGCCTCAATAAGTGCATCTTCATATGGACTCACATTTGCAAAGCAAGCACACCTTGTGTCTTTAGCATGTGCTTCTTCATTTTGCACCCCGGTAGGCGTCTCTTCTTCCTTAGGTAAAGTTACTAGAATGAAATCCTTTGCCTATATCATCTTTTCTAAAAATTCATGTGACTTTTCTTGGTCATGTAGTATCTACAAGGGGAAATGAGACCAACTCTAATAAAATGTTAAGTTTGACAATGTTGGCTTCACCTATAGGTGCCGAGGAGCCTGTCTCTTTTATCCAAAATGTTCGGTATTCGAGCAAATTTATTCACCGTCTCTCCTAGGTAGTGCTTCCTTTACACCAACTCATACATAGCAACAGTAAGGAGAATTAGCAACTATTTAGGGATGTGTAGTGATTTTTTCATGCTACACAAATGCAAGCTACAACCATTGAAGTGAATGTCCAATTGGAGTTAGAAGTGCAAAAGTGGTCTATAAAAATCCCCTTGTACATAATATATTCCATGTTACTTTTTGTAGGTATGGTGTAGAATAATGTCAATTGGGCTCATGGTGAGTTCCAAATCATAAGAGCTATGAGATTAGTGAACCTTAGGTGATTAATTATGTGATTAGAGTGCTATTAGTTTTGGGCACCCAAACAATGCATATGCAACTCGAGGTAAAAACGACACTTTGTAGGTGTGAACTCACCTTTTGAAGAAAAAATGATAGAGGTTAGAGGGATCAGAGTCGGCCATAGCAAACTGATCAACGAAATAGAGTCAGACCGGCAGACAGGGTTAGGGGTACTCGATCCTTGTTTGTAGACTTGTAGCAAGAGAGAGGATTGATGAGGCAAAGAATCCCCGAGATAGACCTCCTGATGTGAGGTTACTAGAGGCTGATCTACAACAATTGAATAGTTAAGCAAAGCATGAGCATGAGCATCGGCAGGCAGAGGCGTTTTGGGATCAGCCAGATGACAAATGACAATTGGAAGTTTGTAACGGATGATGCTTGGAGGTATGTTAAGATGGCAGAATGATGGATCCTCCCCCTTCCCATTGAGGCTCAAAAGCTTCCCATGGAAGAGCTCAAATGGTTTCTCTTTCATTTTGCCCACATGGAAAGGTTTGGACGCATTATGCATTAGATGCCATCTCAAAGACCACCATCAGCTTGGATTTCATTTGTGTTAAAGTGTGAGAAGACAGTGGTTTTAGCCTCTTGAATTTTGGTATACTCTCAAGCTGCTTTGGTGTTGCTTTCTCAAAGCCCAAGATCACCTAACCCTTTGTTTTTTTGTTCATTAAAGCTTGGATGCTATGATTTATTGAGCTCATGAGGGATTAAGGCCCTTTGATGCATGTTGTTAGACATTGAATGACCTGGTGATTGTGCCATTGAGGGAGCAAGGCAATTCTAGACATAAACTATTGCTAAAGAATGGCTATCCATGAAATATCCTTCAAGGCAAAGTTAGGGAAGACCCGATTTCATGCCCAAAATAGGAGAGGAGGCATCATATGTTCAATCTCTAGAATGGGTTGTATATTGTTCTCATCGAAATGTAATTACAAATTTTTGGTTTTTACGGGGGAGGGAAAAATCTTATGAGTACTACATAGCTTCCACAGATGGATATTCAAGAGAATAATCAAATGTATACTCAATTGTTGGGTCTCCCAACAATTGAGTATACATATGATGGTTGGGTCTCCCAACCATCATATGATGGACCACTGGTGCAGGTACCCATTATAATAAGAGGACTCACGGTGACGACACAACTTTTGCCATTGTTGGGGACTACAGCTACGCGTTAAAAGGCAGTGACTGGAGATCTCTCCGTTTTCATATGCCATTTGTGGGATTTAAACTATTATAGTTACTTGTACAAACATACAACGTTGAACCTGTTTATCTGGATACAATACCCCTAAATCAACCTTGGGAATTGAAATGCATGATGCATGTATAGGGTAGGAATGCTTCGAGCGAAGCCACGTTGAAACTTTTCACTTATTGTGCTACTGAAAAAGATTGCATCTGATGGGTGAGATTGTAGGATTCAAGAATAATTAAATAGACCATATACCCTTTTCTTAGAAGGAAGCCAATCTGATGAATACAACGGTGGACGAGCTAGTATAGAGACACCATTTGAATAATAGTAATTTTGGGGGGGGAATTCACATATCTTAAAAGGTCAAATTACATAATACCGAGTTTGATATTGTTTAGATTTTATCTTGATGCTCTATATGAGAAAATTCAGCTCCAATGCTGTTTGAGAGATTAGAAACACTCAAGCCACTG
This sequence comes from Adiantum capillus-veneris, assembly GCF_014529385.1. Classification (NCBI taxonomy): domain Eukaryota; kingdom Viridiplantae; phylum Streptophyta; class Polypodiopsida; order Polypodiales; family Pteridaceae; genus Adiantum; species Adiantum capillus-veneris. The sequence goes on from NC_140951.1 coordinate 2,910,882, forward strand.
TAATACTACACGATCTAGCAAATCACAAGAGCACATAAGCAAGATTCCAAGCATATTCCAAATTTTCGTCTCTAAAAGGGAATGTATGTGTTTCCAATGGGCACATGTCTCACAGTTGGCTCCGTTTACGTATTTACTGTCAAAAAGTTTCATTGCTTGAAAGAAATGCCAGCCAAAGAGCAGAATACTGGATGCATTTTGAAAAAGGAAACACTTAGCAACCCTACATATGACAAATTGGCAGTTTTGAATACCTAACTTATTTGAGTAACAATTAACTAACCTGAAGCAAGAAGGGTTAGATTGATAGCTACCTAAGGAGTAAAAACCTGACATTGTCTTTAAAGAATAAGTCACTAGGTGAGGAACACACAGTAGAGAAATATGTACACAACAAAACTGTCCGAGAGAAAACAAACTACACAAACTTGCTCTATACATCCTTCCAATAACAGAGACCATCTTTGACATGGACGCCTTACTCCCAGTATAACAGAAAATGCCACAATGCATCTCCGATTCGAACATCGCTTCTGTTAAGGATCTTCACTCGAACCTTGATAGCCATATTTACATCAAATGTCATTTTGGCACTCCCATCTTGGGATATGGTTAGCCTCACAGTAACGGGACAAAATTGACCTTTCACCTGGAAAACAAGGCTGTCTGGCAAAAGATGTGAACTAATGATAGCCCGAACATAGCCAAGACAGGTAAAATGATTCTACTGCAACTATGCAACAGCGAGACTTGATTGTTTTAATAAAAATCATTGCATGAGCACTCGCCCGCTTTGAAGTGATGGATACGATACGCGTCTCTGATTATTATGTCACGCTTCTCAATTTTTGATATAATTTTAGTGGCATTGTGACAATCTGCACACACTCGCAAATTTTTCGACACCCGAAGAGTAGTGCCAGGGGGTGTATTAAGGAGACCAAAAGCAATAGCAAGTTTTTCACAGTGACCACACAAAGCCTCTTCTTTGGCCTTATCAGAATTTGGACTCCGTTTGATCAGCCTACGGCCATCCTTGAAAAACATCTTCATCTTCTCTATCTTAGCAGTGAGTTCAGTTCCACGCATAAGTGCAACCTCTTCTTCACTCTCAATCACAGCTGCCCCAGGATTTTTCCAAGCATCAAGAGCTTTATGCAAAGCATGTGCTTTGGTAGCCTCCGCTCGCAAAGCCTCATTTACATACACATCTGACAGGAGCTCATCATCACGCAAATAAAGACTACCCTGCCAATTTCCCAAACTTGCATGAGATCTGAAGTTATTGAGAAGAGAAGCCCAGCTCTCCACATCGGAAGGGAGTAGGAGGCTTTCTAAAAGGCTGTCTGCCTCATTCAAACGTCCGGCACGCTCAAGCAGACCAATAAACCAAGCATATTGATTCATAGTAGGCGTGACATGAAACTTCTCTTTCATCATCTTCAAAACCCCGTAGCTTTCATCAACCAAGCATTTCTCGTTACAAGCAGTTAGAAGGGAATTAAAAATTGCAACATTGGGTTTCTCCTTCTCATTCAGATCTTGAAGGCATTCGAGCGCTGCACTATAGCCCTTGATCTGAGCTACAGTATCCAACCAGAAATTCCAGGTTGCAGAATCCTGCATTGGTAATTTTTTAAAATGATTCCGTGCCACTTCAACACCTTCCAGCTTTGCATACATGCCTATAAGAGCCCTGCATAGAACTTGATTTGCTTCTAAATCCCTCTCAATCATGAGAGCATGAAGACGCTTGCCATCCCTTATGCATCCTGCGCGGGTACATGCTTGGAGTAGAGGAAGCACAGAGGTTTCATTACAACTCAAACCTTCCTGTTCCATTTCTAGAAAAAGATGAGATGCTGCCTCATGCTGACCATGCTTGACCAGTGAACGCAGCATAGCATTTCCTGAGAGAATATTTGGCTTCACGTTATCAAATACCATGCAAGCCTTCTCTAGAGTCCCAAACTCAGAATACATATCCACTAACGCACTGCACACAAATGGATCTGTATCCAATCCTCTTTCTTTTATGTGCTCATGAATCATTTCTCCATTCACCAAAGATCCACCTCGGGAGCAGGCTTTTAAAAGACTTGCATACACACCATTAGACAGCTCAATTCCAGTTTTCTGAAGTTCCTCATAGAACTGCAGAGCCTCTTGGCCGCAACTATGCTGAGCATACCCTGCCATCAATGCTTGAGCAGCTTCATTGCTCCGCAGATTGTCAAATACTAGCCTAGCATCAGGAAATGATTTAAACTTTGCATACATGTCAATCAGTGCAGTCCCCACAATTTGCTGAGTCTCAAGTCCCCTCTCTCTCGCTTGCTCATGGATCCGTTTACCCTCGCTCAGATTTGTCATGATGGAGCAAGCATTAATCACAATCGCAAAAATGGCTGCATCAGGTTGGGGCCCATCCTGCTGCAACTGCTTAAAAACTTCGAGAGCCCCTTGTGCATCACCTTGCTGAGTATGCGCAGCAATTAGAGCATGCCAAGGTAGCAACTCACCCTTCGGAAGTTTCTTGAAAACTGCGTGCGCTTCGTCAAGAGAACCTCCACACTTGGCATACATCTCAATTATCGCTGCCCCAACTTCCGGTTTGTCAAAAAAATCCCAGTAGTCACTTGTTTTATGAAATTCTCTGCCTTGATCCAGGGCGTATTGGCTAGTACAAGCTTTCTGAAGACCAACATATGAAGGCCCATTCACTTCCATGGACTTCTTAACCATATTTTCATAGACTTGCACAGCATCATGTAGCTTTCCAAAATGTGCATATGCCAATATCATTGAATTCCATACAACTACTTCCTTTTTGGCAGACTTTTCATATACCTCAACTGCGTCCACCAGGCTCTTACACTGGGCATACATATCGATAAGGTTGCTCTCAATCAACACATCAGTGTTTAGCTTGCATTTGATAATGTGACCATGGATTGTCTTCCCTTGTTGAAGAGCCCCCACCTTGCCACAAGCTTTAAGAGCACCCATAAAGGCAACATTGTTTGGCTTCACATTTGCCTTTATCATTTGCTGATACAGTTTCAATGCCTCATCAGGATAACCTCGTTGTGCATAAGCTGCTATTGCAGCACTCCAAGTAATGGGATCCCGCTTGGGAGACAATTCAAACTCTCTCTTCACATCAGCAAGGCTCCCACATTTTGCGTATGTGTCCAGTAGAGCACCGGTCACCATACCCTCAGGCTCGTATTCTGTTCGCGACAGATGGTGATGGATAACCTTTGCCTCATCCAAAGCTCCAACACCAACGCAACCTTTTAAAGCACTAACAAATACAAAATCATCAGGTTCACCATGAACTTCGACCATCTGATGATAAAGCTTGATAGCTAAGTCACCCTGTCCATGCTTGGCATTGGCTGAGATTACTGCATTCCATGTGTAAATATTTGGCCTAGTCAATTGTGAGAAGACTTCATTTGCTTCATCAACGCTACCTAAAAGATTAAACATCCGGATAAGATGGCTTCCTACAAAGGCGTTGGGCTGAAAGTTGGTTTCTTGGACCAGCTTCCAGACATGCCGAGCTGAATCTAGACCTTTCTTTGCAATAACATGCTGTATTACAAGAGCCCATACATTGCTGTTTACGCGCATCCCCTTTGAATGTATGTCCGCTTGTGCTGCATGGGCCCCCTCCCAATTTTCCTCTTCTATTAACTTTCTGAAATTACCAAAAACACCAGCATATCCAATCTTGTGGTGTTCAGGATTGAAGCTGCACCCAGATTTAAAAAAATTACATATAAGCAGAACAAACCAACAAACATGTCCATAAAGTGATAAAAAAGATATGCTTGCCTCAGTTTAGATTCCACGGCCACTGGCTCAACTTCTGCAGCACTATCATCGTTCCCCATGCTCTCTGATGAGGCGGATCCATTCTCCTTGAGTAAGTCAGCTGTGCTAACTGTCTCACTAACGGTGGCTGTGGTTGCTGCTGTACTGTATGGTCTGGCATCTGTCCTGCACAAAGTAGAAGGATGCTGTCGAAAACACATTCTTGGAGCCAAAGTCTCAGACCCAAGCGAACAGCTTTCCAGTCCCTGCAAATGTGACGACATTGCCCACATCCATGAGAAAATTTCATGGCAGCTGCCAAAATCATAACCACAAGATGCTAACTGGTACAACCTTGTACTTTCTGTCAATTCATAGCAATAGAAAGTGACAGGTTAATAAGGGAACAGTTCACAATCCATGTGACATTGATCAAAGGATGCTAACCATGCTTCTCAATGGATCCCCCAAATTCAGAAACGAAGGGGGTCAAATCCATGCAATAAGCCAGCTCAACGGCCAGACGAGATTTTTTCCAAGCTACATACTTATAATTGCCCTGTATATCCTGGGAATTACTCCACAATACATGCCTTGGTAATGCGTTGCAAAATGTCACTATGACAAGTTATAATGGAATAGCTCACAATAGCCACTTTAGTATTGAATGTCATACAGTATCACTTGTGAATTACCTTCTTAGCAGGCAGAGCAGCAAACAGGCTTGATGATTCCACTAATCTGGCATCTGCGCACATAAGCGGTGGACTATTAGCCAAAGCTAGCATCATTGCACATACACCCCGAAGTGAGGAAATATGAGACAAAAATCATCCTGACATAACCACCTAGGGGTTCAAGAAACTCGTCAAAATTGCCTATGCAAAGTGTTTGAAGAGTGGGCAACCATCAACTAATTGACACTATGAATTAAGAACAAGATCACTTGGTGTATTCAGAGACTCCTCTGGACCACTCTTGATCAATGCACATGACAGAAAGGCACAATATATATCTGTAACCTGTTGATAGAGTCCTCTTGACTCATCAATGCACAAGGCCGGAAGTATCATCAGGCCCATGCATCCTATCATGCGAAACCAGCTGAAACCCAGTACTATGCAATAGTCTAGATGACTTACTGTACCCAATCCCTACACGATTCTCGGCAATAAAAAAAACCGAATGACGCAAAAATTTCTCACAACCGGAAGCAGCTCCAATGCTCGAAAAGAAGGTGGCAACAGAGTTCTGAAAGCCCCATCCGCAGCCAGGCACCAGAAACAAGCTGTGGGAGCTGCCGTTCAAGCCGCAAGGAAGAGGAGTTGGAGCGACCCTGCGAGCAGATGACGAAGAGGGGACGATCTTGGTCCTTCTTAATGCAGCTGACACTACGGTCCTCACCATGTCTCGAAGCCGAAGATCAGACAAACCCTAGCCTTCACACTGTCTGTCCCTAAGACATAACCAGTTCCCTAGCAGGAATGAAGGAAAACCTTTCGTCTGAGTGGCACCTCGCCCGTCATTTACACCAATTCAAACTTTTTTCACCCTATAGTCCTAGAATTGATTAAGAGGAGGCGTTAATGTCACGTTGAGAGTGAAAGTGTACTCATTGTGGTAAGCAAAGTCCAGACTTGACAAACCAGGAGACAACCCTCAGGATCCAAATGCGCATGAGGTTTGAGGGAATAGTTGAAGAGCACTTATTGGATTTTGCAACAAAATAAGGGGAATGTAAGGGTGTGAATCATACACTTTGGAGTGAAGTGAAGACTTTCTAACAATGCTAATGCCAAAAAGGGTTATTGCTGGTTAGGTGGAATACAAGATGTCCTCTTTATAGTGCTTGAGCTCTCTCTCACCATAGGTTTATAGGTACCACACCATAAGTGTTGTGCTAAGAGTTTTAGCCCTAATTTGAGGCCCTTTTTGCTCTAATAGAAGTTCATAAGTGAAAAAGGTGGGATGCAGTATTTTGATAAAATATCTTAATTTTGCTCATTGTACATGCATTGTGGCAAGCACTTTTGAGTGCTGATGATAGTATTGTCTTCGCATTGATCAATTTTCTAGATTGCACTTCTTTTGGTGCTTGTTTATGTGCGGACACTTCATTGATGTACGTTGAGTGCAGGTTGCCATTGTATGTGACATTGTGGAGCCATTTTGGCATTACTCTTTGGCATTGAGTAGTGGTTTTGGTTTATGGTTTTGAGTCCCCTTTCAGTGACTAGTGTGATTGAGGTTTACTCCCACTTTGCCATATTTTAATTGATAGATTTTTAATCGTAACACCATGAGCTTGGGTGAGCTTGCGTTTTAATCCTTGTAGGCACATCCTAAATGCAAGCTCGCCCAAGCTCGTGGGGTTATGATTAGAGTGCTATATTTACGAATCCTAATCTACACACTACACTAGTCATCAACACAACACCTTAATCAAACACATAATATGCAGTCAAGTGATTAGAGAGCAATTACTTCTTAATACACACACATTAAGACACTAATACACAACTTTAATGAAAAGCAAAAGAGAAGCAATAGGACTCAATTTTAGTGTGTGCATTAATCGGTTTGTGAAGAGAGTACACGCGACTTCAAACCTCCACTCCGTCTGTAGTAGTTATCCCAGGATCACCATCTCGGGATTGGACAGAAAGTAGGGTCGATCCTAAGGTGCTTAGGCGCATTGCGATACGTTGTTTCATCATGTGGCCTCTTCTTGAACCACTTCTTGCGCCAGAGTATTGTGAGTACTTGGTGTGCAAAGATGGAAACATCTTTGTAATCTCCTCGTTGATATCGTTTGAGGGGTGGTAAAAGCTTCTTCTTCCATAGTATAGCCTCTTGTTTCATCAGTGGGAGGGAAATCATCTCGTGGCCAAAAAATTTGACCAATTCATCTGGCTTTATCATCAATGAGGTTGCAGATTCCAAGACCTTGAGCTCACATAGCATGAATTCCTTGTGAGAGGGGTCTAATCTCTGCAAATTCACTTCTTTAATCTTCTCTTGCATCTGCTAGATTTGCAGCTTCTTCAAATTCTGGTAGCCCACCCTCAATAGATGTATTGGGTAGGTCCACCGAGGGAAGGTAGACTCTTGCAGGATCTGGTGCTGATATTATAACTTGTTGAGCAGGAACCACTGATTTTGCTTTAAGGGCATTGATTTCCAGTTCTTTACTTTGTAGCTCGTATGGATGCTTTTCAGCTTGGGTGGCGAGATGTGCTTATGCATTTGCCAACTGTTCTTTTAGCTCCTTGATCTCATGATCTTTTTGACTTGAAGGGCCATATGGCCTGCTGTCATCACTTGGCGGTCATATTTTTCTTGTGCCAGCTCTTCTAGAACAGATGGTGGTGCTTAAGAAGTGGAAGCTGGAGCAAGCATATCTTGCATTGCCAGGAGCTGGGAAATGTTGGGTTTATGGCCTTTGGCCAAATGCCAATAGCTGGTGTGAGAACTATCTCCTACTCTTATGTGGAAGATAAGCCTTTAGCATCTTAGATAGTATCCTTGTGTGCCTTTATGCAAGTCAAAGGCTGAACCAGATACTCATCCCTAGCCTTATAAATAAAAGGTCTTGTTGTACATATTCAAAGCCTATGCTATGCTAAAGGTATTGTATTATTGAGCACCTTTTTTGTAATGAGTATATATGTGCCCGCCGACCTACCCCGGGTGCCAAGTGTATACTTACCTTATTTGCTTACATTTTCTATGGCATACCACCTGCAGCTCAAATGCCTCATCATTTGGATGTCGAATCGTTGATTGCCCTCGATTTTGCAATTTTGGTCTGTCATAAGTTGGTCCGAATTCTAACATGTGCTAAATCCCTCCAAACTTGACATGCTCGAAGCTCTTGCTTTGTAGATTCGGCGTTTGCTTTCAAAACTTGATTCTGACTTTTCTGGCTCTGTTTATTAATTTTTTATCCTACTTAGGTTAAAAAAGAAAGAAAATTATTATTAGTCGGCCAAAAGTTCATCCAAAATTATTCCTTACCTCTTAGGTACATACTTTCACTCTAGGCATCTTGTCCATCAAAATTTGTCATTATAGATGTTTATTATGCTTGATAAGTGTTAAATTCTAATAAAAAGCAAAATTTAAGAGACAAACACACTTTATACACTATACACATGATCTTTCATCATCTTGTAGCTTTTCAATCTTGTAATAAGTGCTCAAGCTATTATTACTCCCCCTTCCCATTCTGAGTCGTCCCGGACGAAGGTTGGTGGCAAAAGCCCTTGCATCCATAATCGGTTTTAATGGCATTTCATTACGTCTCATAGGTGCTTTGGTTCATTTGCACTCATCACATCGTTTCACATGTTGTTCTACATCCATATACAGGGCTGACCACCATATTCCTGCAAGAAGTATCGCTTTCGCAGTTTTGTCTACAGAAAAGTGACCTCTTACTGGTCTGGCATGTGCTTGCTCAAGAATCGGTAGGTACTCACTTTTCGCGGCACAAATTCTCAAATTATTATTATTTCCTCTGCAATAGAGGTGATTTTCAACAATTATGTAGTATTTTGTCTCCCTCTGGATTGAGTTTTGTTTGGATCTGCTCATGTTCTTTGGCAAGACTCCCTTTTTTAGGTAATCCACAATGTATTTTCCCCACTTGGGTGCGCCTGCTAACCTGAACAATGTAGCATGTTCAATCGGTACGTAGATTGCACAAGCGTCACGTGAACTAACATAGTCATGAACACTTCGTTGCATATGAGCACAATACACTCCAAGTCTCATCAATCTATATAACGTTTTCTTTTTTGCATTGTAAATCCTCTTCGTTTGTACATGAGCCTACCTCAAGGACACATTTTTCTCCTCTGGCTCTATACATAGCCTAAGTATTCCATCATTTCCTTGCTTATATAGCTGTCTCACTATTATCACAAGTGAGCGTGTTTGCTCAATGAATGATGGTTGTCTTTCAATCTAGAGAGAACCAATAGTGAGCAATGGTATTACATGTCTGATCCACCTCGGTATCATTGAATAGATATGAGTTTGGCAAATAATCGTCAACTTTGAGAGGTGCTTCTCCATGAGTCAATCGACACAAATGGTCCTCCCTTTGATGCGTAGTCCCCCTTTTGACTACTACTATGAAATCAAACTCTAGCAATATAATAAACCATCAAACAATTCATCTTGATTGCATGGTTTTTTCACCAAGTACAATAGCGATTGATGGTCCACAAAAAATACAAATTTGTTCGTGAGAGCTTTTTGACGGTGTGAGCGGGATGAAAACACACACAGCGCCTCTATAACGACCCGACACACACTCTTGGAAAGATACACACACACACACTATGGGGCACCACTCGGCTTAGACAACACACCTGGCCGAGACAGGGAACACACCTCTGGAGTGAGAGGAGAGAAACTATCCACTTGTCCACTCCACACACACACACACACACACACACACCCAAAAAACTCAGCTCAAAAGAGGAGAATTTCTGATGTTTAGATACAAATGAGCTTGGGCCAACACCAATGGGGCAAACAGCTCACACAATATGGGTAAAAGATACCAGATACAATCACAAATTGGAGAAGAAGCTTCACTCACCGGAGAAGATTACACAGAAAAACAGCAGAAAAAGAGTGAGGAATTTGGCAAAATGGACAGCGCCATCGCGTCCGGAACGGCCCAAAACCCCAGTCTACAATGTCAAAGTGCTCAAATCCGACATCGGATGAGCAGTTTACGGCCAAAACAGGCTCCAAAATGAGCAAAAACACACCTGCGGTTGTTCCTCCTCTCTTCTCCACGTTTTTTCTGGTCTTCTCTCTGTTTTTTCAGTTCCCACACTTAGCTTTATTACTTGGGCACCCTTGGACTTTTAGATGACCTCAAACGGACCCCGAACATGCCAAAAACTGACTTCGCAGTGCATAGTTGTCACCTTTTTGCATCATTCGCACACCTGGCACTCAGCTTTTTTCCAATAATGCATCTCGCCACCACGCGAAGTGGCCCCAAAAAGTGGTCCTAATGATGACCTTTCTGCATAACTCTCACCAGAAAACACCCACGTCGTGTCCGTACTCATCCGCGTGCAAATATTGACCTCGTTCGCCCTCCTGACGCCACTAGATGCCATCTGACGCACCTGCTGACCTCACGTCGTCGACCCGCGGATAGCTTCCTCAAGAAGTTTTACGCGCTAAAACTCCTCCTTATTGTAGAAAAAACACACTAGTATTGGTAATAGTGAAAAACGATGCAGTAGATACACCCTGTCCTACCTGTACACATGTGGGCCCCACATAACCACCTGGCTCTAGAAAATGGGCAATCCTTTATTCAATGCACCATGCATGTATATGTACATATGCGCAATCCCTTGCTCCAAAAAACTCCTAACATAATTTGCCCATCCCCTAGCCTGCTAGATCATTCATGATCAGCAGCAGCAAAGAGAGATATGAGACTCGCCGCATCACAGGTCTCCTCATCCTTCACAGACATCACTCGCTCTTCAGAAAACTCATCTTGCTCCACCATCATCAACCTGGCATGATACAACTTAAGACGCAATCCATTTACCCTTGACCTTGACGTATGTAAAATCCCATCCAGGTTAGCCAACTGATATGTACCATTCGTGAAACACTCCACTACCTTGAAAGGGCCTTCCCACTTAATTTGAAACTTCTTTTGGAAGGTGTTGTCCAGTTTGCTGTTGTAGCGCAAAACCAAGTCATGCTTCTTGATACCCTTACTTTTGACCTTTTCATTTATCTTTGCCAAAGCCTTATCCTGCATCTGCCCATAATGCTCCAATGCACTCATCCTATCCAACTGGACCTCTTGTAACTGCAAGAGCCTCTCTTTGAATGCATCACTAGGCGGCCCAAGCAACTTCTCTAACATCTTGACCGCAGGCAACTCTACCTCCACAGGCAATAGTGCTTCCTTTCCATACACCAAATGAAATGGAGTAAACCCTGTACCTGTCTTCACTGAAGTACGGTAAGCCCATAATGCACTAGGCAATTCCAAATCCCAATTCTTTCCTTGGTGCTCTGTCACTTTAGAAAGAATTTGTACCAACTCACCATTGAACCTTTCATTTAAGCCATTACACTGCGGGTAATAAGGAGTGGTATGCTGGTGCCTAATCTTCATCTTTGCACATAAAAAATCTAGCAGTTTAGCTCTAAAGCCAAGCCCCTTATCTGAAAGTAACTCCAGTGGCACCCCAAACTTGCAACATATTTCATCATACACAAATTTTGCCACATCCTTTGCAGTGATCTGTTTTACTGCTATAGCCTCTGCCCATCTAGAGAGATAGTCCACTGCCGACAAAATATAGCTTTTGCCCCTGCTTGTGATAGGTAACGGGCCTATTGCATCGATTCCCCACTTTTCAAACACATCAAACGCCATAATGGTTTTTCGTAGCTCTGGCTTCAACACTCTCTTCCCAAATGCTTGACACCTATTGCAAGACCTACACCAATGGTGAACATCCTTGTGCAAACTAGGCCATACATACCCCTCTTGCAAAATCTTATGCAAGGTGATCTTTAGCGCAAAATGGCCACCACATGCGCCTTCATGATTCTCTTCCAACACTCTGTAAAGCTCCTCCCGCCAAGGTACACGTCTCAACACAAGATCAGCCCCTTTCATGTATAAGACATCACCAATCAATTTGTACCTGTATGCTCTACGCACAAAGCCATACTTCTTAGACTTCTGAATCTCCTTTGGAATGATTCCTGTTAGCAAAAACTCCTCTTCTTGAGCCAAACTTTCCCGGCCATGATAAAGAGGTAAATTGGTCCTCAACACGAATAGCTCCCCAATCATGCCTTGAGCTGCTTCATGTGCCTCTCCATTTAGAGCACGTCAATGTATTTGATGCTCCATGCTTCAAACTTTTTTAACAGGCCTTTAATTCTAAAGCACATTTCCTTCAATGAGGTGTTCTTGCTCTTCCACACACCCAGCACTTGCTTCACCACTAACAAGGCATCACCTTTTATGCTCAACCTTCGAACCCCATGCTTCAAACAAATGTGTAATCCGGCTTCCAATGTAGCATATTCAGCCTCATTGTTACTATGCGCATCCAATTTGAACCCTCTCTTGCATACTAGCTTCCCCTCTGGATCATAAAGTGCTATACCCTCTGAAGCTGCATCATGGCTCTTTCTGTATGAACCATCAAAGAACAACACATGTGCATTGCTGATCTGTGGCACTTCTTCAACTACCTTTCTCACCACCTCTTCCTTAACAATAAGGGGATTCTCCTTGTAGGTCAACAAATCAGCTAGGGTAGCCCTTGTACTATCTTCCACTAGAAAAGAGAACTCAAACTCTTGCAGCTCAATTACCCATTTCTTCACCACATTTGACATGTTAGTACCATTAATTAACTGTGGCAAAAAGGCATAACTCGTCAAGAAAACAAAAGGCCGTGGTAGCAAGTAATGACGAAATCGTCGACAAGCAAATATTACACTGGCCATCACTAGCTCTACTTCCGATAACTTTCTCTCCGCTACCAACTTCACTCGGCTTGCACAATACACTGGCCTCATATAATGGCTGCCCTTCCCCTTTTGCAATAGCATGGCTCCAATGGCATCATCCCCCACTGATGGATTTACATAAAAAACTTTCTCCCAATCAGGAGCCTGCATGGCTGACAACCCCCCTAACACCTCTTTCACCTCTTGAAACACTTCTTCACACTTGTCATCCCATTGCAATGGATCATGCTTTGCCACTTGCTGTAATGGATAAAGAAGCTGCGAAGACAATGGAATAAACCGTGCCATGTACTTCACTTTGTGTATAAAGGTTGCCAATTGCTTCGTACTCATAGGTGATGGAAGAAGAATAATAGACTTCACCTTATCTGGATCAGCCTCAATACCATTTTCTGACACCATATGGCCCAATAACTTCACCCTTGGCTGTGCTAGATGACATTTCTTTGGATTTAGTTGTCCTCCACATTCATCATATCGAGCCAATACCATCTGCAGCTTCTCATGGTGTTCAGCCCTACTGCTATAAACACAGAAGTCATCCATAAAAGCCTTAACACAACTACCAATGAATGGTTCCAGCACCCAATTTGATCTTTCTTGATAGAAAGATGGTCCATTTGACAACCCAAACGGAAACACTGTGTAGCAATAGCAGCCCCATGGCGTAATAAATGATGTCTTTGTGCGGTCTTTAAGAGCAATCTTCAATTGAAAATAGCCTGAAAAACCATCACACACACTGTACCTCTCATAACCTGCCACTGAATCCAAGATCTGATCGATGAATGGAAGAGGATATGGGTTCTTCTTAGTGGCTGCGTTTAAGGGTTTAAAATCTACACAAATTCTCCACTTCCCATCCTTCTTTGGACTGACTACTACTGGACTCACCCATTCTGTGGTCTCCACTGGAACTATGAACCCTGCCTTCAATAACTTGTCCACCTCTACCCGCAAGGCTTCCATTTGCTCTTGACCCATCCTTCTTAGCCTTTGACGCACTGGCTTAGCACCTTCTTTCAGCTCTATATGCATCTCTTCACCCTTGAACCCTCTGATCTCTTCATATGAAGTAATGAACAAATCAGGAAAACTAGCCAGCATATGCAAAAATATATCCTTCTCCATAGCTGAGAGGTCTCCACTAATCATTTGCGTCATTAATTCCTGCTTCTTTGACAACTCAACTTTGGTTTGCATCAACCCTTCAATCACTTCATAAGGCCCTTCACTTTCATCTTCAACCTCATTCGCAAATGCAACTAAACCACACTCCTGGATTTCTTTATCCATCAAAAGAAATGCAACATCAGCATCCTCATCACTACTGGTAGTGCTATCATTGTCCTCATCAGTCACTGTGGAATAGTCTTCATCACTAGACTCATCCTCATCTTCATAAAGCTCCTCTAATCGTTTCCTTGTGTCCATATTATAAAGCTTCTTGGTACCTGTCTTTCCATAGAGGCTAATTGTACCATGTCGCCAATCTTGAACAGCTCCCACTGCACGTAACCATGGTCTGCCCAGTATAATAGGATATGCTCCCAACCCTGCTGGCATCACATGAAAATCAACCACTGCCTTTGCATCATATGCCTCCACTTCTAAGCTCTTTACAACACCTAAGCATTTTACTTTTTGATGGTTTGCCAATCTGATCCGAAACCCTGACACCCCAGCCACTGTGAGACCCATCTTCTCAACGCATGAGTGTGTTATGGCGCATATTTGGGCTCCGCCATCCACATAACCTTGTCCCAAATTTTTCCTTTTATGCCACACATCTACTATTGGACAAATGTCTGGTAGCTCATCCATTGCCAACACCTTTACTGAACCTCTCTCTGGCTCTTTCTCCATTGGGTTAACCATCCTCTTCCACTGTCGCTTTAGCTTAGGCACGATCTCTATAAGCTGCCCAAAAGTAACATCTGCCTTCCTGCTCGTCAGATCCTCCTTCAAGTCATAGCTTAATTGCCCATCCCCTAGTGGAAAATCTGAAACATGAAACTTTCGATGAGCTCTCCTTTTCCTCTTGGCCTTGACATCCTCGTCTTCATGGCTCTTTCCTTTCTTCTTACTAGGACCTGGGGCACTTCTTCCTTCCTTATCCTCTGTGGTCCTCTTCCCAATAGGCATCACTAATGTATCCTCTAGCTTTGATGCCTTCTCCAAGGTGACTACACTTAGCACTTTTGTCTTTCCCTTTTCCTCCTGGGTCAGTCCACTGGTTCCTTCGTCTCCCTTAATTTCGATGCCATAATCATGCGACCTAGTTAGCACCTGTTTTGGCAATGGATACATGTCTCCCCCCATCCTTGGTGGCTTATCACATTGCGGGCTGATGTGACCCAACTCTCCACAATTATAACATGTGGGCGTCTGCCTCCAAAACCTACTATTACTTTGTCCAGCACCATTCCTAGGTCTTTCTTCACCTCCTGGATGATTTGCAAACCGCCCTCGACCTCGATTATTTCCCACTTGACCTAGCATGTTTAGGCTGAGATTCTTCATCAAATCAACCACTTGCCTCATGTCTTGCCTTAGGCCATCATCTTGCAGTGCTGTAGTGACCACAGTTGGCATAACCTGAGTAGTAACAGGAACCACTGGTTCATGATGAACCCCTGACATACGACCTTGTAAAGAGTCCATAGGCTGAAATTCAGACCTCATGGGCAAAGACTCCACCCCTAACTGGCTCATTTTTCTCAGCTTCCACTCTTTGTTCCTTGCTACCTCTAGTGCATCTTCATATGTCCTAGGCTTCTTTAGCTCTACTCTCCAACGTATATTCTCCCAAAGACCAACCAAGAACTTGTCCTTCTTCATCATGTCAGGCGGGGGTACATGTGGTGCTAAAGCCTTGCACATTCGCTCCCATGCCAATGAAAACTTTCGTATGTACACATCTACTGGCTCACCTTCCTTTTGTACCAAAGCCTGTACTTCTTGCCACACTTTGTCAGGATCTTCTATCTTCACAAACTCCACTTCCAATCCATGCCTTAGATTGTCCCAACTCAACCTTACAGGTGGATCAGCCACACGCAACTCCTCTTCAAATGCTTTAGACCAAACTCGTGCATCACTCTTCAAACAAATTTGGAGAAGGCGTAACATCTGCGCAGGGTCATGAATCTGGTTGCTAATGCAGGCAACCTCCATCTTTTCCAAAAATTCTTCCACATCTTCATCACTTCTTCCATGAAACTCCGGATAAGAGAAAGCCATGGCTAGAGGACCCCTTCAAACACACGTGCAAGAACCCAAAACTTTTCACTACCCAATCCCCAGAAACTTCAATGGAGCTCAGCTTTAGATGAGAACAAACACATGCACATCAAATGAGTTTTCATAGTTGATCATTGGAATTACAACAGGCAAAGGACATTCCAGGATCTCTCTCAATCTTCTTGGCCCAAACATAAAGACTATGCGCTGCTGGAAAAAGATCTTCCTGGACACATGAACATTAATCTGAATTCTTTGAGTTAAATGAAAATGAGTGAACTGAGGGCCATTTTGATCATCCATTAAAGCCAACCATGAAGCTCCGAAGAAGGCACACCTGACTCAACCTCTGGTTTTGCCAAAATTTCAGCAGCATAACAACATAAATGGCTCAAAATACCAAAAAACCAGCCATCATAACTTGGGAAAATTTCGACAGAGTTTCCCCATAAGTAGCGCAGTAGGAACCCAAAATATAGACTGTCTATGTATGCATAAACTGTCAACAATAGAACTCGAGCATCAAGTAAGAATCACTAGTACATAGCCTATGGCGAGGTCACAAAAAGGGTGCTCCAGCTACCTGTATCACCGAAAGGATCTCCACATTTGAGAATCCTCCAGCTCAATAAAAACCTCACACTATCGACCCTCAAACGAAGGCTAATGCAAATCGCATATAGTCAAGTCTCAGAAATGACTATCTTCCAGACCAAGTCTCAGAAATGGCTGGGACTACCAAATACAACCAAGTATGGCTCCACAAATGCGTACAATGGCAGTTTCCACAAGTAACGTACAATCCAACAGATAATGCACTCAAATAGGCAATGGTGGTAGTGTTTACCTGCTTGAGATTCATACACACTCTCAATTTTCCATTCTTTTTGGGCCCCACCACGATGGGCAACACCCAATCTGTGTGTTCGATCTCATAGATAAAAATCTACCTTTTTAAGCTTATCTATATTCTCTTTGAATTTCTTCGCGAATATCTCATTGTAAGTGTAGGGACATTGTCTGTGCGGCTTGGCATCACACTTAAGGGGTATAATATGCTGACATATACTTGGATCCATGTCCTTAAGGTCTTTATATGACCAAGCAAACACATCTCTATACTGCTTGAGAGTAGCTATTAAGAGCTGCTCTTTCTCCTCAATGAGGTCCGTGGCTATGTATGCCGGTCTCGGTTCTTTCCCTGGTTTAGCTAGGTCAATCGTCTTGGTATTCTTAGGTCCATCATAAGATGTACATGGTTCCTTGAGTTCCCTCATTGGTTGTTGAAACACAATTTGTTTATCATGAATGGTGTACTTTTTATAGTGAGAGAGTAAGCCAAATTTCTCTATGTCGGACTCCTCTCCACTTTCCATCTCTGTTATCCAAACTTCTTTCAAAGTCTATTTACTTTTGGTATTTACATTTTCGCTTAGTTTAGGATATTTTTGTTGATGTTTTCGTTGTGCCCTTAGGTTTCTTTTTTCTTTGTTTCTCGGGATTTGTGTTTAGAGAAGCCGATTTCAATAGTTTTCTTGTGATTTTGTCTCAAACATAGTCATTTTCTCCTATGAGCATAAGATACTATGCTTTGCTCAATAATCGAGGCATTGGCTTCTCTTGTCCGTTTTGTAGACTGCACCTTCAGCCAAAGACAACCACGAAATGCCTGGATCCCATTGGATGCATTTGGATTCTCCCAACACTCCAACAGCCCAGTTGAGACGACAATTTGGCTCCTCGCCAAATCTATTTTTGGCTACCGCCTTGCAAATGAGTTTGCTGTGGAAATTTCAAGATTTGCATTCAGGCAACCAAGGGCCTAATAAAACCGTTGCCATAACTATATTTAATTCCACATTTTAGAATTACTGGTGTACCATTTCATCTCCTTAGCCAAAGAATTATTTCCAAAATCTGAGAGGTGTTCCTTCTATCATCTTGCCCAAGCCAAAGGTTACCGGGTCGCCTCGAACTCTTGGCCATGGTCTCCCTTCTTTGGTGCTAAATTATTTCGAGAATACGACAAGTCAATCCAAGGTGAGTACTCAATCCAGGGCTTCATAAGTCTATATGAACCTTAGATCCGGGCGTGTAATAGGAAATCAAGGCCTATTCAGAGAAAACACCAGTGGAGTATCCACTGAAGAAAGCGTAAATCAAGGCAACTCCTTGCACACAATTCCTGAAGAAGTCTCAGACACTTTTTCAGATTCAACATCCTAAATGTCTTCTTACTCGACTCACTCGAAAACCGGAAAGGCAATGCGCTACAAGCATATACTCTCTTTTTACAAGACTAACCATCATGGAGCATAGGTTTACTTGGATCCTAACGAAGAGTATGCTATTCGCATTGATGACCATGGTATTGAGTTCGAAGAAGAGGTTAGGGCAAACAAACAAGGAAAAATGTACATGGATCGAAACGGAACTCAATATGTACAAGTCGAAAATCCTGATGTGGTAGACAAATGGGGAAGAGAAGTAAACACTGTAATCCCAGATATGTCAGCAAAAGAAGGACCGCCAACCTTGGAATTCGAGGGATACGATCAAGTAGATTTGAAGCCTTTGAAACGGCTTAGTACGGATAATCCTAGGATCAGAGTCTATTGTTGGGAAGATAGAAAGATAAAAGATCTTTTGTGGACTTCTCATGCTAGACCAGGACAATTAACGACCTTGAAGATAATCTATATCTTCAAGATCAAAGATAAGGGATCTGCGGATCTACCAACTTACTTGTTTAGGGATTGTTATAACAACAATTTTGTTATGATGACTCCTGAGGAGGTAGAACAAACCAAATACTAGGGGTATTCCATACGGGATTGGATATTGGGTCAAGGACCAGAAATCACTCCAAGAGAACATCGTGAGAGATCATCTGAGAGTAATGTGAAGAAACCAGAAATCACCTCATCATGTAGAAAACCAGGTGACACTAAGGCCAGTCCAGGGCTACATGAGTCACTATTTCCAACACACTGGTTTGAAGGACTCGGAACAGGACCAACTCCCAGAAGACCTGGATTTGAACCGAATAGACGTGTCAGACCAGCTGATTTTCAAAAATGGGTTAGAAAATACAGTGGATCAGGGGATCCATATGACCACTTAGCAAGCTTTAAGCAAGTGCTAAGAGCAAAGCGTACATTCGATTTCCATACTCAATTCGAGGGGTTTGGGATGACATTAGAAGGAAAAGCTTTGACATGGTTCCAAAACATTCCACCAAGGTCAATCATGGACTTGAATACATTAGCTCAAGGATATGTAGCTGCTTGTTCTAAAACGGGGATTAAACATAATACGGTAGCTCAAATTTACAGCTTTAAACAAAAACATGGTGAGTCTGTTAGGGATTGTGCAACTCTAATGAAACAATACATTGCTAGATGCCCAGAGATGGAGATACCTGTAGAAGAACGACTTGTATCATTGTTTCTGGACGGACTGCTAAGCAAGGAACTTTATGATATACTCTATAGTAAAAAGCATACAACCCTAGAGGCATGTGTGTCTGATGCTATTGACCTAGGAGACAATTGTGAGATCTTCAACGAAGAGGATGTCCATAAGGATAATCAAAGCGAGAAGACAACATCCACAAAACTAGCACAAGTGGGAACGGCTGCTGCTGCACCACTCTCAGCCATAGAAGACATGCTAAAAAGGATGAACGACATGATGAACAATCTGCAAAAAGCACCTATGAGAGGACCAGGACAGGGGATAACCCCACAGGGACAACCAATTAGGCCACAAAAATGGTGTGCAATCAAGGGTAAAATGGACCAACCATGAGACCCACGAATGCTACTTCAGACCAAAGTATGATGGGAATGTTCAGTACGTGCCCATGAGGCCCCAAGGACAACCCATGTACAGATGTCAGCCTAATATGGCTCAAGTTCAAAGACCACCAATGGGTATGGAGAGACCTCAACCTGTGTTGGGACAGCAACCTCCTTATCCAAGACATAATGCGGTGCCTGTAAAGTACATGCACTCAGAAGGAGTCATAGAGGAACAAGCATTAGTGCCTGTTACACCCTATGCAGAGCCTAGCCCATCTACAGTAATGGTAGAGAGAGAATGGTATAGTCCACACCCACCACTAATGGAGGAAACCATGACTTATGTTCCACCAGAGCTCGCACCAATGTATTATGTAGCTAATCATGTTGTCAGACCTCCCATGGGAAGACCCATGATGAAGCCCAGAACAGGAAACTGTCATAACTGTGGTGCTGATGACCATTGGAAGAATGAATGTCCAAAGCCTGACAAAAACCTCAAACCAATTGAGGCCTATTGCATACAATGTTGCAAAAAGGGAGGACACTTTTTGAAAGATTTTCCTAAGAATCCTTTGAATAAGGAAAAAACTGTAGTAAACGTAGTCCAAGTGATGCCTAATAGCTCATCACAGAGTGAACCGATTGTTCCAATCAAGGTAATCACTAGAGCCCAGGCAAAGAAAAAGAAACACATTTCCTCTGATGATTCAGACAACACAAAAGTTTCTTCCCAAAGAATCAAAAGGAGCAGAAGCAAAAGATATGAGATAAGAAAACAAAAACAACGGATTGAAAACGAAGAGAAAGCAAAAATGCTAGTCCAGGACAAGTTGAAAGAAACTGGCAGTAAATTCAAGGAAACAACCGTGAAATCTGGAGGATCCATTCTGGTTGATAAAATTTTTGAGCCTATCAATGCTGCCTTGGAAGCTTACCAAGCAGGACTCAAAGCAAGCCAAAACGTGGAAAACAAATGAAAAAACTATCCATCTCCAGACATGAAAGCAGTTAAGCTGGAAGCCTATCAAAACTTGGTAAGAATCACGCAAGAAATGTGGATAAACAAAAACCCAAGCTTGAAAATATTGCAAAACTAGAAGAGCTTGCGGTAGAAGAAACGAAAGCAAAATCCGATGTGGTGGCAGAACCCCACCTTGAAACAAATGAGCCACAGCTCATAGTGCCGAACAGCGAAGATGCCTTAAACGAAATTCCATTCGTAGAGGAAGACTGGCCAGGACACTTATGGGAAAAGGTAAGAGAGATCAATGATGGGAGCCTAACTTTAAAGTCAGCTCCTATAGAGGAAGTCTTGTTGGATAACCTACCACCTGATATGAACATGGATTTACAGTCCTTGTACGGCGATTGCGGATCGGAGGCTTCAGGAATATCTAAACCTATGACATTAAAAACATTACCTTCTTACTTGGGAGATAACGAAGATGAATCTATCATTTGCAAGACCACTCAAGTAAAAAGAGCCAAACAGACCCTAGAAGTAGACAACATTCATTCAATCATGTCTACACCTATCCAATGCACTCTTACTTTGGGAGAACTGTTGAAACTCAGGCCATACTTATGGAACGATTTACAGAAAACCCTAGAGAAGGTGGGGATAACGGGGTTAATCTCTAAGAATCTGGGAAACTCAAAAAATGAAACGGAAAACAAAGAGATTCGATCAGTTCCTATGAACAAGGTCGGAGAATATTATGAAGGGGAAGAAGGAAACACTACCCTCCTAGTGAAATATAATGGCATTGAAACCATGGCAATACTGGATAGTGGAGCTGGCATAGCCATAGCCACTAAAGCAGTATGGGAATCCTGGGGACAACTGACAAACGCGAATGAAATTACAGTTGGCTGATGGACACATTGAAAGACCACTAGGGCTACTAGAAAAAGTGATAATCAACTCCTGTGTAATTGAGTATCAACACACTTTTGCCATAGTAGACTTTGGAAAAAAACTCAACAATGAAATCATATTGGGAAGACCTTTCATGCGACAGGTATAGCTTATCCAAGATTGAGGAAACGACTATTTGTACTTGAAGCAAGTGGGATCTATAACAAAAGTCAATCTAAAGGATCACACCTATAGAGACGTCTTGAAAACACCCATCCAAGAGTTTGATTTAGTCTCCTCGGTTGAAACTAAACTTCCATCTTGGCTAAACAAAGACACTCCTATTTGGATGTGCGGAGCTTCAGAAAATGGAAGCTTAAGACGAGAGGAATGTATCATAGAAAGGGATTGTACATACGAAGCCTACATATCCTGAACCCTTTCCAGAGCATTTATTTGAACCATTCGAGTGGACTCAAATTTTAGCAACAATGGATGTATGTGTGAATACGTCTATGCCTACTCAATTTTGCAATGAGGATGGCTACGACATAATTCCCATCCAAATGATGTCAGTCCTTAACATTGAAAACAAGGATGAGGAAACAAAGGACTTGTTGAAAGCTCAACAAATCTTTTATGACCTCTATTGCAATGCAACTGATGAGTTAGGTGAACACTCAGCTACTTCATAAGATCCGGGATCGGAAAAAGAGCATATGAGGGCTCAATTACTCTTAAGGGGAGGGGAGGAAAAGTTTTTTGACTTTCCAAACCAGAAATCAAGAAGAAAAAAATGGTATAGAAGAAAGAGAGACACTAAAATTGTGAAAGCACGACCTATGCTATCAGTCTCCAGTAAAACACAATTCCTGATGCAGATAGATGCCAATGATTATGTCAAGGATAAAATAAGTGGTAGATATCCTTCAAACAGAAACTCAAAAATGTCTCAAACATAGAGAAGGGTACTCATGAAGAACATTAGGATAAAAAACCACTCATGACCAGAGTCGAGCGGAAAAAGAAATATCAAGAGTTGAAAAAAGCTCTAAAGGAGATATACACCACCGAAATGGAAACCATGGAAGAGGATGGTAAGGATGTAATGTATGTTCCATCCCATTACAAAAAGTATACTCTGCAAGATCGAAAAATCATAATCGAACAACCTGTTAGGGAACTACGAAAACAAAGAAAGTCTTACGAAGGACTTGAAAACGCTAAAAGGGTAGACTTGGTTGAACCAGGAGAAGAGCTTAGACCGGCTTACATTGCAAATGACCTAGCAGAAGAAGAAGGAAAGCTTTTGCTGAGCTTGTTAAAGGAATACCGGGATATCTTCGCTTGGTCTTACAAGGATCTCAAGGGTGTTGATTCAGAAATCTGTCAACATACTATACCCATGAGAGATGATGCGAAACCAAGTAGACAAAGACCATACACTTATAACGAAACATTTCCCAGAAAGATCAAAGAAGAGATTGAAAAACTGAAGGAAGCTGAATTCATTTACGAAATTGAACACACTGATTGGGTGTTTCCAATTGTGGTAGTAACTAAGAAGAATGGGAAATTACGAGTGTGTGTTAATCTCAAAAAAGTGAATGTAGCTACCATTAGAGACAACTTTCCTCTTCCGATAACTGAGCATGTTTTAAAACGACTGGCAGGAAAAGAAGCCTACAGCTTCCTAGATGGCTTTTCGAGATACAATCAACTTTTGGTAGACCCAAAAGATCAACATAAAACTACTTTTGCAACAGAATGGGTTATATTTGCCTATCGGGTTATGCCGTTTGGGTTAACTAATGCTCCAGCCACATTTCAGAGATTGATGAGCCATGCTTTCAAAGAGTATCTTCGGAAATTCTTGGAAGTATACATGGATGATCTATGAGTACATTCGTCAATCCGAGCTAATCATTTTGAACACCTCAAAAAGGTATTCGAGAAATATAGACTTTACAGGATTTGCTTAAACCCTGAAAAGTGCACATTCATGGGAAGACAAGGGAAACTCCTAGGACATATAGTGTCTAAAAATGACATAGCTACCGATATTGAAAAGATTCATGTCATTGCTGATTTGCCTAGACCAACAACAGTCAAAGGGGTACAAGCCTTCATGGGACATTGTGGATATTACCGACGGTTCATCTACATGTATGCTATAATTGCAAAACCCATGTATAGCTTGATTACGCACTTTGAATGGACCGGAGCATGTGAAAATCCTTCATGAACTTAAGTAAGCTCTCACCTCAGCTCCAATATTGAAAGCACCCGATTGGGATAAGGTATTCCACGTACATGTAGATGCTTCAAACTTTGCTATTGGTTGTATACTAGCCCAACCAGGAGATGGGAAAATTGACTTTCCTATTGCGTATGCTAGCCGACAATTGAACATGGCAGAAAAGAATTACACCACCACTGAAAGAGAAGGACTAGGAATGATCTATGCCGTTAAAAAGTATAGACATTACCTATTAGCCAGCAAGTTTGTGTTTTTTGTGGACCACCAAGCCTTGTTATATTTAGTCAACAAACCATGCAACACAGGGAGAATAGTGAGATGGTTCATCATTCTTCTCGAATTTGATTTCACTGTGGTTGTAAAAAAAGGCACTACACATCAACGAGTAGATCATTTTTCGAGGATTGTTTCAGGGGAATCACCAAAAGGGGTAGATGATGATCTACCAGATGTCTATTTGTTCTCCATGGAAATGATACCTAGATGGTCGGAAAAAATTGTGTCATTGATGAGAATAGCTCAAGTGGATTCACCACTTCCTATCACAATTGATTTAATCGAGCAATCGGCTATGTATCAATTACTAGCTAGTAGGCTATATAAAAGAAATCGAGACGGGATATTGCTTTTATGCATTAACCCTGAAGAAAAGGAACAATACCTAAGTCAGACACATGTTACCATAGTAGGACTTCACTTTGCAAAAGACCAAACTACGCAACGAATCTTAAGACTGGGGGTATTTTGGCCGACTATGAGGAGAGATGTTAGATCTTTCGTAAAAGATTGCCCTTAGTGTCAAAAACAACCACCCATTTCTCATGTAACATTGTTTCAAATGTCACATGTTCCCAAGTGGAGTAACTATCTCGTTACTTACTTATCGAGCCGAATTTCTTGAGGATATGAGTAAACGCCGTCAAAGAGCAATTGAAATGGAAGCAAGAGACTATGCTCTCATTGGGAACCAATTGTATCGGAGAGGTAAAGATCAACATTTGCGTCTTTGTGCAAATGAAAACAAGTATATTCCGATTATAGAACAAGCACATGTTGGATTAGCTGGAGGTCGACCACCGCAAGAGCAATCTTGATGGCAGGCATATGGTGGCCAACACTTTTTACAGATGCCAAAGAATATGTTTGAAGGTGTGATGCTTGTCAACGAGCAAAAATGCCAACACGAGTAAAGAGCATGTCCTTAAGACCAATGATGGGGGCTAGAGCCTTCGCAAAATGGGGTATAGATTTTGTTGGACCGATACAGCCACCTGCTTACAGAACCCAAGCTCAATATATCATTGTAGCTACGGACTATCTGACCAAGTGGGCCGAGGCTGAAGCAACCCAAAAGAGTGATGCCAGAACCACTGATGCATTCTTATATGAGTATGTATTCGTAAGGTATGGACTGCCAATAGAGATTGTCAGTGATCGGGGAACTCATTTCCTCAACGAGGTAATAGAGTATTTGCTTAATGAGTTTATGGTTATCCATAACAAATCAGCTCCCTATCATCCACAAGCAAACGGACAAGCTGAGCATACGAATAAAATTCTTAGCTCAGCACTGACCAAAGTGGTTAGTTCAGGAAGGACAGACTGGGAAATGAATCTCCATGCTGCTCTATGGGCTTATAGAGTTTCATTCAAAACAACTCTAAATGCCACACCCTTTAACCTTGTTTATGGTCTTGATGCCATATTGCCAATAGAATTTCTATTGCCGACATTAAGGGTAGCAGAGACTCTTGAGTGGACTGGGCATGAATTGTCAGACAGACTTGAAGATTTGGAAAAGCTAGACGAGCAAAGGCTAACTGTCGTAGCTCATATCTATGCACAAAAGCGGAAACAAAAACAGTTTTTTGATTCCCACTTAATCACAAAAAATTTCAAGAAAGGGGACTTAGTTCTAGTCTATTCCCTTAAGCAACACATTCGCAAGTTTAAGAAAAAGGGAAATGGACCATTTATCATTGAAGATGTATCTCCAAGTGGAGCAGTAAAATTGTCAACCCTAGATGGTGAACCAATGGCTAATTGGATTAGTGGATGTCGTTTAAAGAAATACAATTTGCCACTAACCAATGAATTGCTAGAGAGAATGCATGCAGCCAAACAAAGGAAGATCAAGCGATAGCAGGTTATTGATGAAGCTCAAGAGGAAGCTAGACTTCGGTTACTCAAGCATAAAGATGCCCTCAAGAAGCAACACATACCGATTCCCATCAACACTTTGGAACTAGATGATCGACAATGGGAATTACCTAAAGACGTAGTTTCAACAGATGACGAATGGTTAGATGGAATGGATCTGTGCATCAAAGTACAGCTCAACAATCATAGCACCAATGCTTTGGTAGACACGGGAGCTAAAGTGAATGCAGTCAGTTATTCCACATACAAGAAGGCAACAAGTCAAGCATTGACCGCCGCAGGAATAACGACAATCAAAGGATGCAACAAGAATCCAACTCCAACATTGGGAGTAGTCAACTTGAACGTGATAGTACATGGATGTTCATGTCCGCATCAATTTGTATACTTGCCAGATGAACACATAAATGAGACGATGATTCTTCGCATTCCTTGGATGCGTACATACAAAGCAATACCAGATTGGGATACGAATTAGCTAAAGCTATCACCCAAAGGAGGGCAACTCATTGTTCCAGTTGCACCAAGCAAGGAGGAATGGAAAAGATGCAATCAGAAGACCAATTCACAAAGCAAATCTTCTCCATTCCCTCGACAAACAAATGCTACAAGTAGCATGCAAGGAGTCAGGAAAATTTGGGTACCAAAAGCACAACTTGTGGATAAACCAAATCAGATCTGGGTGCCTAAAACTTCACCTAAGAAAGAGAAGACAATTCCAAGGATTCGAGCACAAAATCGAGCATCTAGGAACAAGGAACCTAACATGAAAAAGGCTTGGAAGAAAAAGGAGCACTTATCTTCTCCACACAACGTGAAACCAATCAAACAGTGGCGAGTTAAGTCGCAACATGCTCTCAAACACCATGCACCAAGCAGACCGAGCTATCAATGGCAAGAAAAAGCTCGACAACCGTCTAATGTGCTACCAACATCTCAAGCAATCAGCGTGCTTAAACACCCTGATGGTACTATTAAATAGAGAGCACAAAGGCTACAAGATTTGCTCTTTGGAAGACATCAGTAGCAAACCTCGACATCGGAAACCCTTGAGTTATTCACTCAAGACCCAGCTCTTGCACAACATATTGAGTTGAATTGCATTGATCTTCATATCATGGTAGAGCCAATCACGGCTATGCATAGACACAATTGTTCAACCATGCACGCAGTCATCCCAGAGAACGCCATGTAGGAGGGGTGGAAGGGTACTAAGTACTAAGTAATTAAGGGCAATGTTTGAAGAGGGAGAAAAAAGTTCCATGTTAATGTGTGATTTTTTGCAAAATTACCTAATAATGCCTTTATAATTCATCAACAAGGAAAAATTCACTAATAATATCTTCTTGATGAGTGTAAATAGTGTATATACTATAAGAAAATCATAAAAAATAGTCCTTTTTTGGAAAATTTTCATCATTTTTGTTGATAAGGAGGCTCAAAAATGAAAAAATCCAACAAAAAATAATAAATCTATGTTTTTCAAGGGATTTTCCTAATTATTGGATTTTCACTTTACTTTTTTAGAGCAATTTTCTATTTTCTTTGATTTTTTCAAATAAAAAGGTCAAAAATTAATAATACATAGCAGGGAAGCTCAGATGGAAAAACAAAAGACATGATGGTGATCAGAAAGACAAGGCAGACATGCACAAAAATTTTCAACAAAATCAGAAGATGGAAGCGGGAAGCTTAAATTAGGCGGCCAAGCCTACTTCTGCAAAATTCTTGCAGAATGAGCTACAAGAATCTGATTTTGCAAATTTTTGAGCTTAACATAGATTTCACGGCCTAATAGGACTAACAGGGGAATCTGGGGAAATTTGGTTCGAGAAGTCCAAGTATAGATATCTAGGGTAGGCTAAAACCACCTCATTTCTACTTGGAGCCTTTGCAGAGAGAGCATTTCGGCCTCTTTCGTGCGACATTTCTGGAGCTCACAGTCGACCTTTTTCAGCGCCGTTTCACACGAGACATGAGGGGTAAGTTCTTTACTCATCAATGATTCATTTTGTACGGCCGGTACCTAGTCTAAAGCCCTAGAAAAAACCCTAGAAATCGAGTAGTGCACGAAGACCTATGACCTAAAACTGACCATAGCGGCTTGCCAGCTTGACCAAATTGGATGGGACTTGAGCCATAGCATGCCCTAACATAATAGAACCTTTCCATACCATCAGATGATCATTCAGATGGGGTCAAGGGGGTCCCCAGTAGAGAAATTAGGGTTTTTGGAAAAGGCCAGAATTCCGACCCGACTCCACAGATGGCTTGCTAATGAGGCTCATATAAAATGTATATGAGTGGATTGGTGAAATCCATCAAGTAAAGCCCTCGAAAAGCGGAGAATGGCTCGAAGGTTACAAAGCGTCAAATTCGACATACGAGGCCAAACTGACTCCAAATGAGCCAAAGTTGGACAAGTAGCTTCACGACTATGTTACGGACAAGTCCCAAGCCTCACAATTGACCGACCAACCCAACAGACAGAGTAATCACAAAAAACAGTGATTTCATAGTCGACAGAGCACAAAGTGATGCCGGCATGACCAAACTTGACCAAATTCAATTTAGGACTTGTATTAGGTGTATGAAACATGTCTAGGTCAAAATTTGTGAGAATTGCAAAGTTTTTGGCACTGTAGTAAATAATCACGATTATTTACTTTTGCATCATTTTTTCTTGGAAATTGTCAATTCACCTCACCTATCATGTGTACACACCTATTATATGCCAAAAATCAAGTATGAGCCAAAATGACCACCCATTACTTGCAAAATTGCCAAAAAACGCAAAGAAGTCTTTGAAAGCCAAATCTGGGTTATGAACAACTTTTCTTGATCCAAATCATCTCATAATTCATACCCAAGCTCTATACCATGCCTAGAACCAATGCATGCCAAAAAATGTCAATTTTGGAAGAAAAATTAATAATCGCGATTATTTACTTTTTGGTCAAAATTGGAGAATTTGGATATTTTGTCATCATATATCCAAAGTACATGATGTGATAAGCCCACTACCAATTTTGAGTCAATTTGGATTTCAAAATCTCAAATTTTCTTTATATTTATTGTTTCAGAGATCTAAAGCCAAAATCTGGTACCATTTTCAACATGTGCATCCAAATGAGGCCATATTTCCCTCAGAGCATGTAATTGGCATATACTTCAAGCCTATAAAGCCAAGTTTGCAAAAAATTTGAAATTCTTCCCAGCTGTAAATAATTGCGATTATTTACTTTGGTTGCAAATTTTTGTTTTCACCATACAAAATTGTTCCTTGCATGATTTTATGCATCTTTGCTTGTTCAAAAATTGATTTGAAGCAATTTGGACCAGATTATTAGCAATTCAGTCTAAAAAGACATTCCAGAGAAAAATCCGACAAATCTCCTAACTTTGCACTCTATTCACTAAACAAGAGCAATGCAAGCCGCGGAGAAGGCCAAGAAGAAGTTAAACCAAAAGGAGAAACTGCAAGAACTGCCCCCGTATCAACTGGACCCGGAGTCAGTAAAGGTCGCAAAAGCATCCTACCTTTCTAAAGAACAAATGGAAGAACACCACACCACGGTCTTCATTGGCAGGTTTAAGAGTGAAGAAGGGCATTAGGTGGAGTTACAACTCTTGCCTAAAGAGGTCTATGATATAGCTGCAAAGCCAGAAACCAAAGAGGCTAACGCAGGTTGGGGCTCCGACATTTTTACGAACAAGAGCCTTGCTGAGTGGACTTTCAGAAAGCTTACAAGCTTCTGTCCACAATCAAAGAAGACGGAACTGCCCAGATATCAGACAACCAAGGAAACAAGGTCGAGGTTGTAATTACAAAAGATATTGTGTCAGAGGCACTCAGACTGCCCCACTGAAGGGATGACCATGCGGGCAAGAGACGGGAAGACAGTGGGCACATTTACCAAGGAAACAGCCGCGGCTACATTCGCCGATCTCATCCATAAATAGGTGGAAGAGCTAGCCCGTCTGTACCATCAACACTTCCATTTCCTGGCAAAAAGGCCACCAAGGTACATGACACCAAATCATGCTGTGGCCACCACTTTTACACAAGTTCTGAAGTCAACAACAAGGCAGCCTGTGGACCACGCGCAATACGTTTTGACAACATTGAAGGCCACCAAGAAGGAGGGTAAAATAACATACTTGCGCGCGCCAGAAGTATTAACAAGAATAGCCTATCATGCCATCGGCATGACCGACAACCTACTGCCTGCCCCAGATCAGAATACATGGATCTTGGCAGCTCAACCCTCTCCAAGAGCTACAAGATCATGTAAAAGATCATTTAAATCAGGTGATGAATCAGATGACAGCTCATCAGAGCGGCACAGTAGTGAAAGCTCTGACAACGAAGAAAAAAGAGCTAGGAGGGACAAGATGAAGAGGAAAGCTGTGGCTGCCCACCAAGAGGAGCCAACTCAGAAACAAGCAAGATTTGAAAGAGAAAAATAGGCGTATCAGTGCACTAGGCAACCATAGGGAAAAGACCCAGAAAAGTGGGTACCCACAGGCCTGAAAGGACCTAGTGAGTGGCATAAAATGGTAACCATCTTTTTGCAACATTTTTGAGCCTACTCAACGTCCTCTTCCTCATATGTGTATATATTTTTCTACGCTATTAAGTTATCTAGAGTAAATTCCCCCTCTTCGTTTAACCTTTGTGGCGACACATACATTGTACTCTTCCCAAAAATGTCACCTTAGTCATATATTTATATTACCACCCTTTTCTTTTTTGCTTTGTAAATAAAAGTAAGCATACAATAACCAACTATCTACCCCCAAACTTTCTTACCTCTTGTGAATTAGAAGTAGAAAAATAATATATCCATCTTCCATCCCATATAGATAAATTACCATGGAAATCAACTCTCCACTTGTCTTTACCAAAGATTATGGTCCATCTCTACAAGTCTTCTATGCCCCCTACATAGGTGGCCCAATATCTTTTAAGAATATATATATAGTTTTTCTCTTTTCAAAAAGACTCCAATTGTATATTCTTTTCACAAGAAAATAATATTGGGCCCTCCTCTATTTGTTTAAGCATCACGGCCTTTTGAAAAAGCATGATTCCCCTTGGATGCATACAAGCAAAGGGCCCATACAAGAAGACTTGGAAGCAAAAGGTTCCCTAGCCTAGTGTGGATCTTCCAAACCGAATTCCTTGGTGCATGGGCCTGAAGAATAGTCCAAATTCATATCAAACATGTTGAGAAGGTCAAATTTGCCTTTTGAAGCATGTCATTCCGAGCTACAAGTAAAAAGTTATGGTCAAAATCGTGTAAATCTGTCAGATTCGCAGCAAAAGGGAACTGTAAATCAAGTAAATCAAGAGAGTGAGATCTTATTTTTCCCCTAATCATCTTCTAGAAGAGCAATGAGTGTTCAAGGTCACTTGCATGTGATGGGACCAACCTAAAGATGCTTTCTAAATGCCAAGACAGACAAGTTGAGATACCCCGTAGGAGCCACCCGTAGGGCCTCATGGTGGGGCCCACCTACATTATGCACCCCTATGGAGCCTTCACGGTCTAAAATGATATTTTTGGTGAAAAAATAGTCCCTTTTATGTCCAATATTCAATGAGTGGTCAAAGGACACTTAATTAGGGCTAATCACTCACCCTAATTAAGTGTAGCATAATCCCACTCCTACACAACTATAAATAGCCCCCTTGGAGAGACTCAATGACACACACCTATATTTTCAACTTCATGTTGTTTCGTGAACAATAGTAGAGAAAACCCCAACTCTCTCTCTTTCACATCCTCCCTCCTAACCCTCCTCTTTGGAGGAAGTGCAACTCTATCCTCCACTCTTTCTATTCTACAATCTCTTACTCCATCAACCCAATAAATCATTTGTAGCACCTCAATAACTTGTAAATACATCATGATCTCTCTCATGGTTATGTTAGTGATCATTAAATCATCTTCAAAACTTTCAAGTGTCGCAATTCGTGATGGTTAGCCAGCGTCTGTCCTGCCCTTAAAAGGTGTGCGAGAAATCAAGTAAGTGTTCTATTCTCAATTTACCATTGGTTTGTTTCTCCACACTTATTCAATTGGTCTAAAGAAATTTCTCACTCCAACTCGCTTTTGCTTCATTACATATGCATGTGGTTACCTCTCATGGTGATTTTATTTGTGTCATGGCATTGCATAGATGGAGATGAGCTCTCTATGCAAAGCGTGTTAGTTTGTAAGTGATTCTCTTGTGTGTTTGAGAGGCAAGTCTTGTGCGCATGATTTTTTAATGAGTGCTTGAGAGAGGAGGAGTTTGGATGTATTATGGGTATTCTTATGGGGAGAAGGTGAATGCTATTCCACAAATTGCATATTTTATTTGATGCACGGCATTGGGTTGCATAATCGTTGATGGTGTTCAAGTGTCCAAAGTGTATATAGAGTAAGGGGGTTTTCAAAGTGTGTTGCTTGAGTGGGTGAGTGCAAGTGTTATTTTGATTGGTTTCCTTCTCCACTCCCAAAAGAAGGTGGTGCTCCAAGTAGTGTGTACCTCTTTACGAACATTTTGTGAGGGTAGGCCCATTGGTTTGGGTTTAGAGGCCCCATTTCAAAAAGCTCGCCCTCACTAGAACAAAGCATCATACGAGAAAAGAGGCCGAGAATCCACAAGACTATTTAGAAAGAATGTACCAAGAGGCAGAAGCCTTAAAGTTGAAAGAGGCCGAAGAAGCGGCAAAGAAATTTGAGGAGGTGGCTTCCCAAGAGCAAAGCCAGGCATCTCCGTGACCCACCTCACTGCTGCCGGAACAATAGGACCCAACCCATGCCTAGTCCACCACCATCATCGCCAGGCCAAGAGACCAATGGGACCAACCCATATGCCTAGTCCACCACCATCACCGCCAAGCCAAGAGACCAATGTAGAAGCCGAGACCGAAAAAGGGAAAGATTCTAAATTCACCCACCAAATGGAAGCTACACAACAATTTGACCACGCCGAACAACATGAGGAAAAGGAAGCTGAACCAGAACCAGAGCAGGCAACCGAGGAAACTCACAAGCCAGTGGATGAAACTGATAAAGAGGTAGATACAGAAAAAGAGCAAACCACTACACATGAGAAAGAAACTGAGACTGAAAAGGCAGAAAGGCGTGCAACCGAAGAAACGGTAAGGGTCGAGACCACACATATTATTTCCACTCAGCCAGAAACTGCCAAGGTATCAAAGCCTCAGGATGGCCAAGGAGAAGAACAACCATCCACCTCTATAGAATCACCAGCACTTACAACACAACAAGAAGCAACACAGGAGGCTTCTGGCACATCACATTTCGTGATATAGGAGGAGTTGCAGTCCAATGACGAAGTGATTTTACAAGTAAACGAGTATTCAAGGCAGATGCAAATCATAACGGAGAAACTCTGCTCAGCAGCCTTCAACCGCAGTACAAAAGCCAAAGAACTCAAAATGGTCATCGATGCTCTTCAAGGAGAGCTCGACGACAGAATGGTTACTATCACTGATCTCCAAAGGCAAGTAAAAGAGCTAAAGACAGAAGCGGAACAGCATCAGATAACAAGGGACAAAGAACAGAAGGAAATGGAGGAGCTAGGTGACCTCCTCACTAAATTATCTGATGCCTGCAAGGTGAAAGACGAGCAGCTGACATAAGTGACAAACGAACTTCTTACCACCTCTCTGT
This sequence comes from Adiantum capillus-veneris, assembly GCF_014529385.1. Taxonomy (NCBI): domain Eukaryota; kingdom Viridiplantae; phylum Streptophyta; class Polypodiopsida; order Polypodiales; family Pteridaceae; genus Adiantum; species Adiantum capillus-veneris. Next base: position 2,944,275 of record NC_140951.1, read on the forward strand.
CAGCTCAGAAAATTCAAGTACAGTTAGATGTCGCTAACGCTTCTCTGCAATATTCCGAACAAAGAATCAATGATCAGGCCACTTTCTTGCGGCAAATAAGAGAAAATCCAACCGTGGCCTCGATCAAGGGGACAAATGAAGTGTACAAGGCACTTGAAAAGAAAAACAAAGATTTAGAACTGGAGTTGAAGCTTGAATAGTCACAACGCAGAGACCTGGCGCACTGATGCAGGTCCAAAGAGAGGAGGAACTCCTAAAGGAAATTGCAGAACTGAAAAGAATGAATCAACTCCTCAAAGATGGAAATCCCGATACACAGGAAGAGGCAGGCACTTCAAAGCCGCCCCAAATTGACATTCCCTCGGTCTTATTTGCTAAATTTGAGACGCAGTCTACAGTAGAGCCGAGTGGTGACGAAGACTTTCAGGTCCAAATTATAGACGAAGATACAGTGCCAATGGTCCAGTTGTCAAAGGCTGAAGAGGACGCACCGAAAGAAAAGATCACCTTCGAGTTGGATGAGCAGTGGAAGGCCGCTATGGATTGGGAGTTGAGAGTTTTACACTCTGTCAACGTCACTCAACTCACTCCCAATCAAATCAACGCTCAATGGCATCAACAATCCCTGCCATACCCTCTCATCAAGGTAGAACTCTTACAGGTGAAAGAAAGGCTATACAAGGATATGCAAGAAGATGGCGTAGATAAAGACCACCCGAAGTGGAGGCTAAGCTGGCTGAACAAGAATCCAAGATACCTGATTCTGTTCACAAGAGCACCTGTGGCCCTACAGAAAGATCCGACATTCTGTCGTGTACCTCGAGTAAGGACATGGCAAGCACATGAAGCACTGCAGAAGAAGAGGCCAACATGGCTCAATTTTTGCAGGTTGCCAGCTCCAGAGAGAGGCCAAGCAACATAAGAATACATGGTGAAAACCCTAACGGGCGCCATGACATTCTTCAAGAGTCTGCCAGATCTCTCCTGTGCAATGCTATATAAGATCTGCAGAATGCTACTCACATGCATACAGGCTTTCAATGCGCCTGAGCAGATAGGAGTCCCCTGGCTCTCATTCTTGGAAGGGAACAAAGGCCTATGCTATGATCTAAGTGGGCAACCCTCATAAGAAATTCTTTATGGATTTTATGCCTGATGCATGTTCCTGCCCTCGCATAATATGCTCGCTTTTGAGGAGGCATTCTACACTGGCTTCTTCACCTTGCGAACGAAGATATTTGCATTGGTGATAAGCAACCTCACATCAAGATTTGTAGGATACTCGGCGGTGGAACTGAAAAACCGAGTCACCATGCAATTTTTGCAAGTGCCAGAAAAAGAACGCAAAATCAGATACCAAAAAGCAATGGAAGCACTGAAAGACCGCCTCGCCCGTCGTCAACCCGAAGACTAATTCAACCCACAAAGCTGTGTCAAGGGATGACACAAGCGAGGAGGGGGGGAATGTTAGCAGCAGCAAGCTAACACGGACACTATTTTTCGGAGTTCTCCTTGTAAAACAATTATTATTTTGATAAATCGGGAATATTGTAACTCTTATTTTCTTGGTAAACTTTGTAATTAATGAGCCGAGGCTACAAGCTTCCAGACTGTATCAACCAATCAATTCCCAGCTTTGGTAGAACTCCAGATTATTACTTTTGACCACCCAAAAACCTTGGCTAAGGTATAAAAGCCAATTTTTGATAGTTTTAAATAAGTTTTTGGATAAGAAATACACAACGTGAGCTAACGGCGCTCACTTCTCTCCTTCTCGCGCTTCCTACTCCCTCTCTGGTTGTCACATTGCGAATGTGTTTGTTGCATTGCAACCGCAGGTAAGAGCTCTACGCGTGCAAGGAACCCAATTTTTCATGCTTGCACAAGGCACATTGAGGTGAATTACCACTATGTCAGGGAGAGGCTCTCAGCAGGCGAGACCAGCTTGGCTTATGTGCCAACACATGACAACCTTGCAGATCTTTTCACAAAGGAATTTTCTCGTGAGAAGTTTGAAGCTTTCCGCAAAGTTTTGGGCTTACTCCCCTTTGTGGGCTGATCATATCCTCAGAGCATGGCACTTCCCTTTAATCTATGTGCTAGCACTTGTCCACCACATCATTCCAAGGGGGATTTATTACCATATACATGTGGTAGTGAAGTGTGTGAACACACTTAGGACCGCCGAGGCATTTTTTCCCTCACTTCGAGGTTTTTCCCCCTGTGCATTGTATATATGCCCATCACTCTAAACATAACTTATCTTTCCATTGCACACTAAGTAATATACTCTCTATTGTGTGCCTTAAGCCTCCTCGTCTTCTCCAAGCTGTGTGTGTTTTCCTCCAACCCTAATTCCAAAAAAATGGCATTTGAAAGAAGCATACAATGAGATGCGATACAATCTGCACCTTTCAAACACTTTTTGTAAACATGATAGATGTTCTTTCCACGAAGAATAAACACAAAGGTCATCTAAAAAGGCTTCACAAAACTCCCTTAAATATTCCCTAAAAACAGTGTTTATTAATCTTTGAAATGTAGCAAGGGCATTAGCTAAGCCAAAAGACATAAAACGAAATGCAAACACTCTGAGTTTAGTTATAAAAGCGGTTTTAGCTTGGTCCTCTAGTGCAATTGTGGTTTGATTATAACCAGAGTACTCATCTAAAAAGATATAAGCTTCCTTTCTTGCGACTCTCTCAAGCACATGTTCCAAATATGGCAAGGGGTAATGGTCTCTTCTAGTGGTAGCATTAACCTTCTTGATATCCATGCACACTCTAAATTTCCCATTCCTTTTTGGCACAATAACTATTGGAGACACCCATTCTGAGTGCTCAATAGGGTATATGAATCCACATTTCATAAGATTTTTGAGTTCTTCTTGAATAATCTTTGCATACTTACGATTCATCGGGTGGGATATTTGTTAGACTGATTTAGCAGTGCTAATCATTGGAATTGTATGTTGCACTACGGAAGGTGGAACGCCCTTAATGTCATGATATGTCCAAGCAAATATATCCTTGAATTCCTTTAGGAGCTCCTTAAGTACATATTCCTCAATGTCTGTCAGGTCTTGGGCAATGAATATAGGTTTGGAGTCCTAACCTGGGTCCGCTAACTCTATTTCTTTAACTATCGTTGGACCATCATAGACTCCATTACTTCCATTAGTAGGTATTCTTTGGGCCTTTGTATACACAAACTTATGCTCCTCCAAGGTGTAGGATTTGAAATGATGGGTGTAAGTTCATTGGATCTTGTTGTGTTGTGGGTTGTGATTTTGCTTCCACTTTCCTTAGTTGTTGAGCTAACTCTCGGTTTTGGCATCTCCTTGCAATATGGCTCAACTTTGGCTTCTCTATGGCCTCTAATTGTGTAATATCAATGGCTTGTGGACTGCACCACATGACGCTTTGAAGGTATTCACACCAATTATCTACCAACTTTCGATGAGCAGCACATGCCTCCATATAACGGAGCCATTTTGTTGTAGATTTCTTTTCATTTATCCTAACACGTACATTTGCTCGTTATCATCACCTCTTATATTGCTTACTCCTCTTTTCTAAATTTTTATTATGGTCGGTCTCTAGTGCAGAGTCGCTAGATGAATTGCTACTCGTGTCTTCTCCTCTCCAGGATAGATTGTCATCTAGGGTACCACTAAGCCTTGAATGGTTTGTCCCCACATTTGTACCAATATTAAACTTAGATTCCTGGTCCTCAAAGTCAATTTCAGCTGATGATTCCGACTCCAAATCGTGTGGGCTATAGTCTTCTGAGACTCTATTGGTTTCAATGCCAGTCAAGCCTTCATCGTAGGTCATCAAAAGCTATATGCATTGATCCTATCAACTTTAAAGGTACGAGTTGTGGCACTTCATCCCCCTCAAGTGTTACCCAAGTCGTCCCTCTATTTCCTCAAGTGTCTATGGTTGCCGCTAGGTGGACCATGTCCACATTGTCAGACTCAACCATTCCAGGTAGGACATCTATGTAAGGGGAATCATCCCCAGCATCGGTGTCCTTTTTACACGTGTAATAATACTGCAATGGGGCCGAGTGAATTGTGGTGTCAGATCGATGGTCAATTTTAAATCTGTTTCCTAGAGGATGTGCTCGACCAATCACAAAATCAACTCGAATGACAGAGTCTTGGAACTGTAAGTAGACATGGTTTTTAGACAAGTCATGAACCATTTTTTCTTCCCTCATGAAAGGCCATCCTAAGATCATTTCAGATGACATAGTGTGCTGGGAAAAATCCATAACAATTAAGGTGTGCCTTACCTTGTGTCCAGGGACCTTGATTTTGAGATCTTCTAGCATCACAATAGGTTTAGCAAAGGCCCCATTGGCCATCTTTACCAGTATGTTTGTAGTCCCAAGATGAGGTCTCCCCATAGATTCCCAAAAATGTTTAGTTACAATGCTAACCCCAGTGCCACCATCAAGGATTCCCTTCACAATTAATCCTTTGGTAGTGATTGGTAGGGTCGCATTGGATTCACTGCCTTCAAAGTAATGTCCTGACTTGTTGACATGTATTTCAACAACAAAGTTCTCATTCAGGTTGGGTTGTGGATCTAAGGTTCCCTCCTCTATTATCACTTCATTATACCTATCTATCAGTGCAAACTGTGGTAACCTGACCTTTAGTTCTCGATTGAGGAAAGCTCGAAGTGCTAGGAATAGCTCGGGGTCTCCATATAGTTTAGACATGATGGTGGTTCTATCTTGAAGCCATGAAATCCATCAATTTGGCAATATTTAATGAAACTTTTTGGCCTTCAGTCCCTTGACATGGGGAAGATGGGATCTCCATTTCTTCAATAGGGTCAGCTAATCCCTCTATAAACATTATCTCCAACAAGAAGGAGTACACCTACTTCCCAATAACTTAAAGTCGCTTTCTTCTTGGACGACACTAGGTATGGCTAGTGGTCTATGGTCTTTGTGAGGTTGATTTTGTGTAGGAAACATTGTGTTTGTAATTTGGATCTACCTAGGTGTTGGTTCTAGCTCCCTTTGGGTCTCATCTACCAAACTCCTTAATTGCTTGACTCGCTCGATCTCCTCTACAGGGTTTGGGTAAGTTCTGATCTTCTTCCAATGTTCCATGGGTTATGTTTATTGTGGTTCATCATGATCCTCCTTGTTTTTTTCTTTTCTAATGGTCGTTTAGTCTCCATGGTCTCACCTAAATGAGAATCATTTTCAGCGTCGCTCATATACACGAAATCATCACCAATACCTATGTTAGTCTTTGAACTGGGGTTTGACTTTGTTACCTTTTGTGATATCTTCCTTCGTGTTTACTTCTTCTTGGATTGGACGATTGATGCCATGTCTCTTTCTTCAAGAATATAATTTTGGTTTTGGAGCATCGATCGTGTGAGTACATTTATTGGTACCACCGGTGTACTTTGTGATGGCGGCTCAGTTAATCTCAATTAATTTCAATGGTGTGATCCTTGATGCATTCGGATTATTAGAGCATTGGGCAATCAAATGATATATGCCACTGAAGGAGTACGAGCGGAAGTGCGACGCGAGAGAGAGTGCGAGAAGAAGAGCACGACGATATGGTGAACTCGCTCTACTGTAATGTGTAGAGCATAGTGAGTTCTTATTAGGTTTTTACAAAATAATATGTGTACATACCTGGCGGCCCGCCCACTTACCTGGGCGACCACATTGGGCTTTATACCCCAACAACCTCCCACTTAAAGTCCAATGTGGTACTTTAAGTGTGAGAGAAGCTACTATACAAGCTAATATACAAGAGATGTAGAGAAGTGATGTACTAACCTACACCTAACTGCTTGCGAAAATGCGCAAAGCTCTCTGAGGGAAGTCCTTTTGTAAGTAGATCAGCAGGATTTTCTGTGGTGTGAACTTTGACAAGCTGAAGTTGCTTATCCTCGAGCATTTCCCCGATGAAATGATACTTCACATCCACATGCTTTGTCTTTGAGTGATAAACTGGATTGCGAGCCAATTGTATAGCACTTTGACTATCACAATATAACACAGGCATCTCTTCTTTGATTCCCAAATTTGTTACTAGTTGATTAATCCAAATTGATTCTTTGCATGCCTCTGATGCTGCAACATATTCAGCCTCTGTAGTAGACTGAGTAACACAATCTTGTAATCTAGAACGCCATGATATTGCTCCACCAGCCAATGTAAAGACATACCCTGACGTAGGCCTTCGGTTGTCTAAGTCACCTGCATAATCTGAGTCTGTAAAACCCTTTACACTTAGCTCCTGACTCCCATAGCATATACGCATACTCTTTGTATCTTTCAGGTATCTCAATATTCCTTTCACTGCCTCCCAATGTTTCTTGCCTGGGTTTGACATGTATTGACTTACTACTCCCACTGCAAATGCAATGTCTGGGCGAGTAGCAAGCATTGCATACATCAAACTACCCACTGCAGACGCATATGGAATCTTATCCATTTCAGCCTGTTCTTCCTCAGACACAGGACAATCTTGTTTGATAAGTTTCACATATGGTGGCAATGGAACACTCAGTGCCTTTCCCTTCTCCATATTCAAACGTTGCAAAACCTTGTCAATATACTCTGTTTGAGATAACCAAATCAACTTCTTTGATCTGTCCCTCTCAATGTGCATACCAAGTATATGACTTGCCTCACCCATGTCTTTCATGTCAAACGATTTTGCCATCTTTGACTTCAAAGCTGAAATTTCTTCCAACTGCTTGCCAGCAATCAACATGTCATCCACATACAAAATAAGGATCAGCCAACTGCTATCCTTAGCCTTCTTTGTATATAGACAGTGATCGAACTCACTACGTTTGTAGCCTTGAGAAAGCATAAACTTGTGGAGTTTATGGTACCATGCCCTCGGTGATTGTTTTAAGCCATAAAGACTCTTTAACAACTGGCATACCCAATCTTCCTTGCCTTTCTCAACAAACCCTTCTGGCTGCTGCATGTAAATTTCCACATCTAAATCACCATGCAAGAACGCTGTCTTGACATCCATTTGGTGCAACACCAAATCTAATATGGCAACCAATGCAAGAAAGCATCTCAATGTAGTCATCTTGACCACCGGAGAGAAGACTTCATCAAAGTCAATGCCTTGTTCTTGCTTAAAACCCTTGGAAACAAGCCTTGCTTTGTACTTTGGTTTAATATCATGAACGGTGATCTTATACCTGTAAACCCATTTACAGGGTAGAGCCTTTTTGCCCCGTGGTAATTTAACTAGCTTCCATGTCTGGTTTTTATGCAGAGCTGTCATCTCTGACTGCATGGCCAATTGCCAATTCCCGGAGTCCTTCGTTTGCACTGCTTCCTTGTAACATGAAGGCTCATTGCAATCAGTCAACATGACATAGTTCATAGATGGAACAAACCTATCAGGAGGTCGCGTGACACGTCCAGATCTACGCACAATAGGTGGCTCAGGCTCAGCCACAACCTGTGGTTCCACTCTATCCTGTCCTTGCTCCTCTTGAGCCCTGACATTTTGTCTTGCACGTGTAGGTCCATCTTCTTGGAAGACAACTCTTCTAATCTCCTCAACCCTCTCTGGTTTAGAATGATATTTGGATTCATTAAAGTGAACATCATTGTTGCGGACAACCTTTCTGGATTCGGGATCCCAAAGTCTGTACCCCATCTCACCAGAATTACCATAGCCTAGAATGATGCACTTTCTACTCTTTGGCTCAAGTTTGTTCCTAAATTCCTTTGGAACGTGAGTATATGCCTCACAGCCAAAGACTCTGAGATGCTTGTATGAGGGCATTTTGCCTGACCATGCCATCTTTGGCACTGAATCCTTCTGCAAAACCTTGCTAGGAGATCTATTTACAAGATGAACAACTGTTGATACAGCTTCAGCCCAAAACCCATTTGGCAGCTGTGCATTAGACAACATACTTCTGACCTTCTCTTGTATGGTCCTATTCATCCTCTCAGCAACACCATTTTGAGGAGGATTGTAAGGAGCAGTAAGTTCACGTTTTATACCTTTTGACTCACAAAAGTCCTGAAAGGCCTTTGAAACATAGTCTCCACCATTGTCAGTGCATAAGCATTTAAGCTTCTTGCCACTCTGATTCTCCACAAGTGTCACAAACGTTTTGAAAACACTAAACGCTTCATCCTTGTGCTTGAGAAAGTAAACCCATACTTTCCTCGAGTAATCATCTATAAATGTCATAAAGTAAGAAGCTCCCCCTAGAGATAGGTTAGGCATAGGTCCACACAAATCACTATGAACAAGTGCCAACTGTGTATCTCTTCTACTGCTTCTATGCTTATGTGGATGCTGTGTTTGCTTACCATACAGACAATGTTCACAGAATTCAAAATCATTAAATGAAAAGCCAGGCAAATAACCAGAACGAGACAAGATTTCCATTCCCTTCTTGGACATATGTCCTAACCGGCTATGCCACAAAGAAACGTTCGGCTGCTCGGTTACATTGATTACATTTTTCGAGACATTTGATACATAAATCATGTAAAGTCCTCCAGACTTTACTCCATGTGCTACTGTCATAGAACCCTTGGATATCTTCCACATGTTTTGTCCAAAAGTGGTGACGTAGCCAGCATCATCAAGTAAACCTGTGCTGATCAAGCTCTTTGTAATTGCGGGAACATGTCTCACATTCTTCAGCGTGAAAGAAGAGCCATTCTGAAACTTCAATTGAACATCTCCAACACCTAAGATCTCACATGTCTGCCCATTGCCTAGCCGAACATGATCTTTAGTGGTCACATAAGAGGTAAACCACTCCTTGTTTGGAGACACATGAAGTGATGCCCCTGAGTCTATAATCCAGTCACTCAGTGCATTTCCATCAGATGCTGTAAGAAGAGCTGAGTCCATTGTATTCTTCAAGAAGTAGATGTCTCCTGACACTAGACTGTCATCCTCTGCAACAGTGTTTGTCACATTTATTTCTTGAATCTTCACAGAGGACTTGTTCTTCTCACCATGGTCTTCCAGCTTTCTCTTTGCCTTTTTCTGCTTTCCATTCTTTGCAGTCTCTTTTCATGTGACCCTTCTTGCCACAATGGTAGCATTCTATGGCACTCTTGCCTTTAGCACTGCGGGACTTGCTACGAGACTGATTCCTCTTTCCACCTTTGTACTTTTCTTTGGTCCTTCCCCTGACAACTAAGGCTGTTCCTTTGCCTTTGTCCATTGTCTTTCTATTGGTTTCTTCAGTAAGCAGACTTCCTTCTACACTTGCTATGTTCAAACCATCTGGAGGTGCAGAATTACTCAAAGCTGTGCAAAAAGTGTCCCAACTTTCTGGCAATGTGATCAACAGGAACATAGCTCTAACAGGTTCATCAAACTTGACACCTTGAGCTGACAACTGACTATAGATTGTGTTGAATTCATTTAGATGATTGGACATAGGTGTCCCTTCTTTCATCTTCAAGTCAACAAGCTTCTTAAGCCAATATACCTGTGAAGCTGCACTCTGCTTCTCATAAAGATCACTCAGCTTTAACCATGCTTGATAAGCCGACATCTCGTCTGCTACATTGAAGTAAACGCTTTCTGCCAAAGTCAGCATAATGGTAGAAAGTGCCAATTCATCCATTTCGCTCCATTCATCTTCGTCCATATCTTCTAGTTTTATCCCCTTGAGCTTTATAGGTTTTATCTGCTTCTTTTGTACCAACACGTGCCAAATCTGCTGCTTCCACAATGGGAAATTGGTTCCATCCAGCTTCTTGATATTGTAAAGAGCACTGTCCTGTGGTCAGCCATAGCTACGCTTCACAGTAGTTTACTTTCCTGGGAAAAATTCGGCAGAGTTTCCCCTGTAAACTGACCTCTGAACCAATATCAACCTGTCAAATGAACCAAGAAAGCTTCAGATTCTGCATAAAAGTCTGTAGAGTCTCCTTTGTAAAATGGCTCTGGTGTACTAAAAACAGACCAAAAAACAGCTCAAAAAACACTGTCTCTCTGACACTGTAAGCTGCGGGTAAACCTGTCCTGCACCTGTACTATCTCTGACTGTCTTCTCACTGTCCTGTAAGCATAGACTGCGACAATGCCTCAACGGCAGTAAAGCAAAGATGCAATCCCAACTGTCTAACTCACAGTCAATACATCCTAGCTGCCTATCTAAGGGTGCTCGAGGGATCGCTCCAAGACCTGTATCACCGAAAGGATCTCAACATTCGAGAATCCCTCAGCTCAATAAAACCTCACTCGACCGTCAACAAAGGCTGCAGTAGATCTGGCAGTACATAGACTTCCCACAAAATCATACATCCACAAATTTCCCACTGTATGTTGTAACCGCTGCGGTGGTTGTTTGCTGCGTGACTCACAACCAGCAAACCCTCAACAGACATACATCATCTCTGACAATACATCCCATGTGGAAGTACCTGCAATGTCAGGATGAAATCTGGAATATCAAGCAGCAAACACGAGCTACCTGATGAACTAGTGGATGTCGCCTACAGTTTGTGTGTAGATGCGCCTGTGTCGTATTTGACACGCCTCCAAGAACTGTGAGCCGTCCTTCGATGTGTAGACAACCACAAATCAGCACTCTGGGAGTGTCGATATCCTCAGCACCTGCAGTCGTAGGCCGAAAACCCCAAATTTGCAGAGTCGGATCTGCACCCGTCGAGACCACGTAGTCGAAAATGGCATGCGCAGACCTTTGTCGAAGCCGAACGGTGGCCGAGATGACCTCAGAATGAAATTCTGACAACACCTAGCCCTTCGGGCTGTCCCACGAGATTTGGGGCTGTGTCTTCGCCTGTCGAATTTCACTCCAATCTGATTTGGTGACTCTAGCCTCCTGCAGTGCTGCCCCGAGCCTCGATCTGAGCTCTGATACCAGTTGAAGGAGTACGAGCGGAAGTGCGACGCGAGAGAGAGTGCGAGAAGAAGAGCACGACGATATGATGAACTCGCTCTACTGTAATGTGTAGAGCATAGTGAGTTCTTATTAGGTTTTTACAAAAGAATATGTGTACATACCTGGCGGCCCGCCCACTTACCTGGGCGACCACATTGGGCTTTATACCCCAATAGCCACATCAATGACACATGAGTATCGGCATTGTAGATGTGCTCCCTTGATTGGTATGCACTAGTGTGGAATTCTTTTGTAGTCTAATAGGACACTCAGCTACACGATGTGGACCTCCACACTCATAGCATTGAAGAGGTGGTCTCTTGGTAGTGAGATTAATATTTTGGCCTCTTGCTACAGGAGTAGCTACTTGATAAACATGTTTGACTTGTCCCCAATAGTCCTCCATGTAGTATTGTGGACACTCTTCAAGTGCATCCATCCCATAGGCAATTTTAGGGTCTATATCTCTTCCTCACAAGCTTCCAAAAAACCACTAAATGGCTCGCAACCCATATGATTCACAGGAGTGACTCTTGGATGTGGGGACTGTAGTCCAGCACTGAGGTGGTAGCTGTGTAGCTTGAGCAACATTTTGGGATCTAGGAACCACGTTTGCGATAGTTGTTCAGCATGTGGGGAAGGCATCAATGAGAGAACTCAAGGTAAATCCGTCTAGGCCAAGGGTGGTCTATTCTCCATCACACGTTTGAACATTATAACATCCTTAGCTTGGTAATCGTACCTACCACATGCATTGCAATTCCCATTGAATTTTACTCTAAATGTAGGACATTCACTAGTGCTATGTGGACCAAAGCAAACTGAGCACCGTTGTTCCCTTCTTGGATACATATAACTGTTTTGTGAGGCACGATTATCTCTAAGATTTTCTTGAATAGGATTGGTGAGATCTGCTAAAGTCATCTCAGATATCTTTGGCTCTTTAACAATAGGCTTTATGGTCATTGGCTCATGCCACGATGCTTGCGAGCTAGTAGATTTAGGGTCAACAGACACTCTTTCTCCTTGAATCATTAAGTTTTCCTCCAATTGGGTTGCATTGGTGGTGACTGCTTCCCAAGTGGTGATACCCTAATGACTAGGCCATTATAGATATCTTCATGTCGTAGTCCCCTAATGAATGTATCAAGAAATTGGTTATTATTGAAGTGCTCATTTGGATTACAACAAGAATTCAAATGCTTCAAGCGACTAGTAAAGTCTCTCACTGACTCCCCTTCCTCTCGTTGGTCTTTCTAGAGTTGAGATGCTACACCCCAAAGCACACCTTCTCGTATATACTCAATCTTTGAAGAGTAGGGTAAATTATTTTCACTTCCATCCTTAAGGTCCTATAGCAATCCCTAGCCTTCCCACTCAAAGTCAGGCTTAAAGCTTCGCTCTTATGTAGTTTGTTGTATTTTCCTAGGGAATTGCATATTTGTAAATACTTTGATATGCTTTCTAGCATCCCCGTCCCCACTGTATTTTTGTGTGAGCTTAGCCACTTGTACTGCCTTACTTCTAGGATCTCTATTAGGCATGTTACACATACTTTTAGCAATAGATCGATCAATAGTTTGAGCAAATGTTGCCAAGTCACCCAAGTGAGCAAGTATAGTAGGGACAAGTGCTCTCGGGACTACACGGGTTAGGCATATGGATGATCCTCGGGTCCCAAGCTAGGTAAGATGTTGTGCCATGTGGTGGCCCAAAGTTCATATGTGTGGCCCTAGGCATACTAGACATAGGATATGACATGGTAATACTAGTTGGTATGGTCCTACTAGAATGAGTACTCGGATATGGTGGTTGTGGAGTGTAGGCTGTCGAAACAATTGGGGATGTGGGAGCTACATGGGTATGAGGGAAAATAGGTACATATGATTGATGTACACTTGCAGGTATTATTGTGGCCATTGTGCTACTATGTAGCAATGCTTTACTCACGAATGAGGTCCAATGTGTACCTTTTGGTGGGACATGCAAAGTAGCCATACATTCTTGAGCTGAATTTGGGAATGTGAAAGTATTTCTTGTGGGTTCAGAGGGTATTGAGACTCCAGGAGAAACAACATATGAAGGATCAATGGGACTCACTAAGGGAGTCTCCATTTGTGATAGGGTTGGTCGTTTGGGCTTTCTCGTATCCAAGAATCTCATAGGACCCATCGAAGGAATGTTAATTCCCTAGTCTTGCCTCCCTACTTGGCTGGAACCATGGATGACATCACAGATCATCTATTGCCACTCCTCTAAACTTGTGGCCCAAACGTGGATTGTACCACATCTAGCTACCCCACACAGTGTATGTGC